>NC_057772.1:4674586-5031031 GCF_014825855.1 Bombus pyrosoma
TAATTCCTTTTCGCGATTCACGAGAACCAGTTGAATATTAAACGATCGTAAATCCAACGACTAACGTATCAGCCTTTGCTCGTTCAACGAATTTTTCCTCCTTTTTTAATTCGTCCTATCTCTGTGTACACGTAGAACTTAACGTGAGAATTTTTGAATAATAAGAAGAATTTTTCAGTGAAAGTATTTGGAATGTAATTTAACCCTGCTGTTCTTCTTGCTACTTTCTCTGGGCGGAAAAAAGAGGATATTCATCCTTATTAATACAATCAAGATTAAAATTAAGGTTACGAGAACCAATTTTACTTTCATAAAATGTATGAATGAGAGGTTTTAGAAACGTTTAGTGCTCTTAAGAAGATACAGAAACGCAGTCTCATTTGCATATAAAGTTGTATTAAATTATTCGTTTAAACTTGTCATTTTTTTTGTGCACTTTGTCATATATATATAATAATTTCTTCTATTACCATAGAAACGTTTAAATGAATTCTTAGCTTCTTAGCCTTCTTAGATACTGTATTCAAAGGAATTCCAATATCGATTCGTCGTTTCAATCGCGTTTCACGCGTGTAGTTTATTGGTAATCGAGATTCATCGAGCAGATTGTTAAGCTTATCGAGAACCGACTGATTGTCAAAAGAAAGCTGACGATTGTTTTTTACGCGTCTTTTTGTTTTTTTATTTCGGATCGTTCGTGGAGGATTGATGGCGACGCGGTTAAAAGTGTTTCGATGGCACTCGATCGACACGGCGTCGGTGAAAAGCGAACCGGAAAATCGCGATGGAGCCGCAAACGCGATTAAATCTCGGCGCGAATTCTAAATAATACGCTGAAAGCGTCCGCAGCCCTTCGGCTGCGATCGATCGAAGCTCGCCGGAATTCTGTTTCGTCTCCATGGATTTTCACTGTCGCGTATGCGGCATAATGATTTTTATTCGTCGTTTCACGCCTTAAAACGTCTCCAGGTTAGTTCCGTTGTGATACTCGGTTCGTTGGATTAGCAAGCAAACTTTTTCGCTTTCGATTTTAAAACAATGTCCGAACAAGTGTCGGAAAATTCGCAGAGGTAGTCGAAATAGCGAGAATTGTTTGAGGAACGGGAAAAACATATTTCGTAATTGGCTTGAAATAAATCTGGCGTGCGATTAGCGAGAGTTAGCGCGTTCTATCGTTTTTCTCTTCATCGACGTTCGTCGGCCGATGAAGTCCGAGTGAAAACCGTCGAACGTGAAGGATCGTGCAGTTTATTTTCACCTCTTTTCTCTTTTTTCTTTCTTTTCCTTTTTTTTTTTTTTTTTTTAAGCAACAAACTCGTAAACGCGTTTGACGCAGTTGTCGTATGCCAAGTATCGCGTTGTTGGTAAAAGTGTTCGAGCGAGAAGTGTCTCTCTCGTTACGTCGAAGAATCCTTTATCATCTCTGTCAAAATTCAAGCGCGAGAAGTAATTGGTCCGTGGTTATCGAGTATCTTTCTTCCATCGATTATTATCAATTCGAGAAGCATTAGCAATCCCCTTAGTTTTATGGATTTTCAACGAAAGACTTTTTAAGATAATTTTGACTTGTCTCTTTTCAAAATTCTCGGCTTCTATGGCTGCGGTACACTTGGTTGGTGTTTACCGTCAGACGGAATATTGGAATATTTATCGTACTATGAATACCAAAGAACGTTGTTATAATACGATATATTTCAGTCGAACGAACAACTTTTTTCATAAGTAGTTGTTAAATAATTTAAAGGAGAAATACAGAATGTTATTAACGTAAGAGAAGAAGCTTTGAAGTTACGAGGGAAATAAGTTAATTAATTAATGAAATGATACGAACATCGTTGAAACGGGCCTTACAATGTAACGATGTTTTAAAAACATGCGAACGAACTTCCTACACGATCTAATATCGTCGCTGTATAACGATACAATACAGTTTTATCATCGGGCAGCAATCTACTTGTCCAATTCGCTGTGTCTCAACCTTTTCACTGATAAATCATCCTCTATTTTCTCACAATCAGAAGAAATTTGGTCAGGTTTGGATTATGGCTGACGAGGAAGAATCACACGCCGTCAGTTCCAGTTTCTCTCGGGCAGAATCGCTGCACGGATTCTCACCAGCCGTCAAATCGATCGATCAATCTTAGAGGATCTCGAAACAGGTTACCGCGATAGGTTCTTAACTCGCGGCGCGGTCTCGTACACCATTCGTTTCTCGCGAAAATATCCGGCCTCCCATGAGCGTGTGCATCCCATGGTCGTGTCTGCTACTTGGAAATATCGCGTACGAAGCGGTCCATCGATCGTATTTCAGAAGAGACACAGCTCGAAAGCGTGGAACGTCGGCAAAGGCTGTGTGCGCTTAGGTGTTTCAGTCCGAAGCCAACCGGACCAGTCGACTTGCATACCACACCAGGTTCGCAGCCAGCCTCTACCTGCATTCCAACCTACCAGTCGACCTCATTCCGCCATTATACTATTTCATTCTCCTCCAACCTTCTCTCTTTCTCTCTTTCACTTTGACTATGTGCTCGTCGTGCTGGATAAAAACGAAATTTCGAAGGACGCGCGCGCCGATCGAAGATGAATTACGTTCTCGTACGGGGAAGGCTGATGGGGAATACGGTGAGTGAGATGGTTCTTGCGATGGAGTATTTTGATGGAAATGCGAGAGTTCTGGAGCATTTCCAAGGTTTCGAAAACGAGGAAACGTAAATGATATTTAATCGCTCGTGTTTCGTATTTTGTCGTATACTTTGCCTCATTGTCTTCGTTCTTTCGATAGATGGGTCGAATAAAATAATTGGCTTCTCGAATGGGAATAGCGGAAGAAAACCGAGGACACATCTGTCTTTCGATTAGAATATCCTACATGTGAAAGAGATTTTAATATTTCATACGGGAGAACGAGGAGTTAGCTGGAAACGAATCACGTTAACATTAATGGTAGAATAATGTCACCCATTATAAAAGCGTACGAGATAGCGTAGAAAAGAGGAATAGATAAATAATCCATAAGATAGCTATTACTACACAGTCGCATTTATTCGTGTGCCTTTCTGTTAGGCTAATTTAATTCTTTCTTCGTCGTTTTCTTCTCAAAGCGGAAATATACCATGCAAACGTGTGCTATTCGACGAAACAACTTCAATTGCTTTTTACGAAAGATAGACAATTACGGAACAATTTACCGTAGCTTTTAACGAAATATCAAATCATACAGGGCTCTATCGATCTTGTCAACGATACAAAGTCGAATAAAAATGCTTTCATTTATAAAATTACTTTCATACGTACACGTATACATCTACGTGCAAAATTATAAGACGACCGACTAATATCGTCGACGTAGGAACGACACATCGCGCGAGACAAAAAGGGAACATCAACGTGGAAAAGATGAAATCGAACGTTCGTAAATGCTGTGGTCGGGGAGTTGCGATTTACAGCGGAAGCGGAGGAAGAGGCGCGTGCATGATGGCACGGTTCGATACAACCACCCCATTTACTTCCGGCGTAGCCGAACGCTCGACCATCGTTCGGATCGCGTAAAAACTTTTCAAGTACTTTTTATTGCCTTCGCTTGCCCTCTTTCTTGGCTCTACCCTTTCTTCGTGGCATGGCTTGTCGATCGAGGAGCCTGTTCTTTCTCCTTCCATCGTGAAATTACCGTGCAGCGAAGTTACGGCAGGGGGTCGATAAGTTTCTTGCGAACAAGGGGGTGCTTGTGATTATCGTAACCCTGGTAATTGGCCAACTTTACAGGCTCCGTGTTTTTCCTCGATATGCCGAGATTCCGGATTTTTTCTCGCGAACGGTGTGATTCGGATTAATCCGCTTAGTTTTGATTCATTCTCAACGTAGGATTTCACGTAGCCTAAATTTAAGGAGCTCGAAGGTTTTTCTAAGGGACAGTCTGTAACTAATTTTCGAGGAGTCGTCGAAAATGACTGTGAAACGAATTTCGAAGAGCGTGAAATGGAAACTTTTGTCGTTCTTTGTTCGATTGTGAATTTGCTCTGTTCTGTTATTCGTATACGTTTAATGTCCTATCGGGAGCGATTTTGTTCTGTACGAAAAATTGACCATACGTTTGATGTCTGTAAAAACTTCTTTGCACGCATTTTTCATTTTCATTCGTACGAGAGGATTAAGGAAAGTTTTAGAGAAAGAACGATGTTTCAGGCTTTAAATTATCCACTCGATCGCGATCTCGCAACTTCAAACGACAACCAGCCAACTTTCATTACGCTGCTAGAAATGTCCATCTCTCTTCCCACCATCTTCGAGACACGATATAAAAACGGAATCCCCTTTCAAAACGTACAAACACGATTAATCGAAGCAAACGTTTAAACGTTTGAAAACGCGATGGGTCACTTTTATCCACAGCTCCATTAACAAAAGTGGATACTTCTGGTAACGCGAGTTTCCGTTCGCCATTGTCCGCGAACGGTGGCGGCTTAACTTTCTGAAGAAGTTTCACCCCGTGGAGCCGGGGCCAAGCGCTGTAAATTACCCCGGCAGGTTTATTAAGGCCAGCTACTTTCGTCACGGCTCGACGTCATCGGGCTCGATTCTTCTCTCTCTCTCTCTCTCTCTCTCTTTCTCTCTCTCTTTTTCTTTTCTATTCCGCTTCTTTTCTCCCCTTGTGCGCCATTCCCCTCCTTTTTTCCCTTCATTTCGACGGATTAACTTGTTCGAGGCCGACGAAGGAATCCATTAAGCCGACGGATCAGGAACGAGAACCACCTGATTGCCAAGGTTTTCGTCGTAGCAGACGTTCCAATCGACGCTGTTACCATTTTATTTTTCCAATAAAGATTAGTTTCTGTTTTCTTGTTCCTTTCTTTATTCGCATTTTGAAAGATTTATCGTTGAAAATGGTAAATTACTCGGAACAGAAGATTTCGCAAGAGTTGTTGAAATGTTTTAAAGACGATTAAAACAGGATGCTTGTCGGGAAATTTTGTAATTACAAATAAAAGAGAAGTATTTGTTATATCGTAAGAAATATTATCTTGATGATCGCGAGCGAAAGATACGGATGTCTTCTTTAGCGTAGATTCGATCTACGTGTTAACAGATTTCACGCTATTTTCTATAAGTAATATTATGCAACGTAACTTACTCGCTGGTTATATAAAAATACAATTTACTGTAATCCACCTGTTACGATGATCCAGCTTTAATTTTCCTACCTTCCAATTTACGCTATTAAACTTTCACAATTCGCAAGTAAACTTTCAAATCACGCAGATAAATATTAATGAAATAACCTATGAGTTTGATAGCGGCAATTTGTAATAATTCAACTCTTCCACTATCTTCGTCTTATCCTCGTCTATCTGTTCGTAATTCCAGAGCAATCCGTTTCCTAATGATCCACCTATATAATCCAGTCGTAACTCTAATTTTCTTACATTCCACTTCGCGCTATTATCAGCTCATGTTGCTGTAACAAGTGCGCAAAACGAGGATACCCTAGATTCCAAGAAGAAGGAAAAACGAAAAGGAAACGAGAAAGGGAGCGGTCCGGAACGAGTCGTTCAAATTGATTCCCGCGCGTGTACTCACGCGATTAGCTTGATAGATCGAGCTGGTTTTATCGAGCCACCGGCATATAGAGAGTTAATATTCGTTGGTAAGGTTTTATCGCGAGTCGTAGAGGATCGTGTAAATGACGCTGCGAGAGAATCAGCCGTGGTAATCGAGCGGCTCGTTCCTTCGATACGGTTTAATTTCAGTTAAGATTCGATGATTGTTCATAAATTCCTTAACGAGCATCCGCACAGATACGTGATCACGGAGCTGCTTCAGAGCGACCTGCACAAGATCATCGTCAGCCCTCAGCATCTCAGCCCCGACCATATCAAGGTCTTCCTCTACCAGATCCTCCGAGGTGAGTAAATATATATTATTCTTCGCTTCGTTTGGGTTTATCGAATGTACTGTTGTAGAATTGCACGTATTCTCGATTCTTTTTAAAGAACTCTTTCCGTTCTTTTTTTTCCTTTTTAATTTGATCATGATCAATATCGACGAATCGAGATGTAGAATTCGAGTCTTGTTAAAAGTTGTATCTTTAAACCTTTGCACTCCTATGTCGAGTGTGACTCGACATCGATCAATTTTATCTCAGCAGTCTCGCTCGATATTCTTTCAGTGCCACCTTATTTTTGTGAAACGTGCGAAAGGAAAGCAGGATTGTATCCTGGAAATTGTTTCAAATACAACAATAGTGTGAATAAAACTGGTATTTAAGTGAATTGGTTTCTTCCTTTATTTATTTAAATTGTCTTGTTCTTTAGTCGAAGTAAATTTCAAATAAAACACTTCAAAGCGTTGGAAGCTGCTGATAACGAAATTGAAATAAATGTCAGAGTGCAAAGGGTTAATACGACAATTAACAAGCTTGATACATTTTCTTAGCTTTATGGGAATTTATATTATTACATTACATTACGCTACATCAACCGCGGAAATATATCTTCGACGTGACAAACTTAGCTTATTTCTCGAGGCTATTGGTAACGAGCAGGAAAATAATCGCGTGCTATTCGAAAATTGCTTCTAACGAACGTTATGTTCCTTGGTGGATTTCACAGTATCGAGACGGGTAGCATCGTCTGCAACGGATAAACGCAGATTTTCATTTCGTTACGCGGTTTTTACGAGCGGCCGTCACGTGCAGCCTGCAGTTCGAAGGCTCTAATCGACAGAAACAGGTATCAAGTGGGAGGAGGGAGCGTTTGGTTGCGCGTGGAGGCCATTTTGTCGGAACTCAGCGAGTCTTCTCGGTTCGTTAGTCACGAGTCAATTTCCTACGAGGCTGGCGTTCTAGCTACGTTCAAACTCAACGATTTGCATGCTTTCCCGCGTGTATCGTGAAAATCGCGTTGATTTTTCGCGCGAGAACAGACGACGAACGTAGGAGAATTTTACGTTCCGACGAATAAATATGAGAATTTTAACTTAGTCGTGTTTTCCTCTTACTTCAAATTCTTTCGATTTTCACGGAGATATGGAAAAATCTAGTTGTAGGAAATACGAGATACGAGGAATCGCTTTTCTTAAAACATCGAAAGCGTATCTTGCTCGGTGGCAAAAAGGGCAGACTGCGATAGAAAAATTCGAGAAATTCTTCGTCGAGCTAAACTCGCCAAGTGTAGGTACAACCACGAAGAAACATTTTCGTTGGCGAAAATTTGAGCGACACGTGGCTCGATTCGCGCGAACTTTGGCTCATCCAATTACTTTACTCGCTTCAATGATATAGGATCTCTTTGAAGTGGCAAATCGTCCTGGACACTGAGAACCGGCGCTGAACTTCGTACAGAGCCTAAACAATTCTACATAGGAAATGACGGACGCTTTGATGGCGAAACGAGAGTCGTTATTCCCGAGTAACTATTCTCGAGTCGTCGGTTCTTCGAGCGTTAAAACAATCCTCGCTTGTAACCGCTCGAGGAGAATATTCGAAATCGATTTTCTCGAGAACAGAGTCTCGTAGGAAAAATTTGATTCCATTGGAGGCGGTGCATGTGACACATCGTTTCTCCCACAATTTTAATTCGACGAGCCAATAGTTCGTTAAGTTTTGTCATTAATCGCATTAGAGAAGAATAAATGTGTAAATCATGAAAATGTTTGGAAACTTATCGTGCAAAATTTTGACGTCCATATGGTATAGAAAACATTCTGAGATATCATTTTGGTATTGTAACGAGACACGACTATCGTGATTATATGCGTCAAATTTGAAACCAATCTGAGAACGTATGTAAAGGTTAGAAGCAAATATTCGTAGCAAACGTATATTCAGAATGAACGATTATTTTCTTGAGAATCGGTTGACAGCGATATAAAAATCGAAATTCGAGTACCATTCTTTCTCCGAGAGTTTCTGGAAATTTAAGAAAACCGTGCAACTTCTTTGGACGATGTACGATTCGCAGATTACGAATTCGAAGAGACAAGATTCGATAAAGCTGAGGAAAGATTGGAGCAATGTCGACTATCCTAAGGGTTAATTAAGCTTAGCTTTGCCGATCGAACCGTGAAAGACCTGAAAAGACCAAGTTTCCACGATGCTACGGTAGAAAACTCGGTGTTGGAATGATATCGATTCCTTGAAACTTGCAGAGATATCCATTGTCGGGATGAGCTTTATTCAAGCGTGGATTTCGCAAGCGATCGTTCAAAAACAAGGCGAAAGAAATTCTCGAGCGAAGAAACAAGAGGGTGGAGAATTTCTTTCGCGTTGTTGGAAAGAAAACAAAAACGTGAGAAAGAAATGGAAAAGGAAGAGAGGAACGTAAATCCGAATGATCATTCACTGAATCACGAGCACAGAAAAATCAAACGAAAGAAAGAAAGAAAGAAAGAAAGAAAGGAAGCAAGAAAAAGGAAGAAACTCGGTGGATAAAACTTCTTCTTGTAAATATCTGCGTTGTGTTGCCTGCAGCGTTGAACCAGGGTAAGAGTAAACAGGATCGTTTCTATTCATCCCTTGGGATCATCTCTGGATCTCCGTGATGTTAGAGCGTTCGTCTGGCAACGTCTGACGCGTCGAATTACTCGACCATCTTTCACTATGGCCAGCCAAGTCTGTCTGTCCAGTGACCGTTTCTTTCTACTTTGCCTCGCTACTTTGGATTTCGCTTTATTTACATGTCTTGATAACACGTTAATTTTTTCACCTCTTTCTCTTTCGTTCGAAAACCTTGTTTCTCTTAAATATTAATGACGAACCTGAATAAAGATATCCGGGTCCTCTTGCATAATAATTTACTACGTAACTGGTGATATCGAAATACTTTAATCGTCGATAGTTCGAACATCGAAAATGTTGCTTCTAATCGTAAGTGAAATTTATAATAAATTTTAAATCATTTTTTTTCTCTTTTATGTATACGACATACAACGACTTTTCACTATCTGCCTCAATTTCTTCCGATTAACTTCAAGTAGCGACGTTATACGTACGTTTTCCACTGGGATGGCAAATTTTACGTGAAAAATCTCTCGTTAAATCCTGATCTATATTTGGCTTGCACTTTAGCCGGCTTTTCTTCGAGTATGCAACGATAATTGTTATCAAGAGTTAAGAGAGCCGTCAACCCTTTTCCCCGCTGTTTCTGTAGTCAACCAGCCGCGATATATTCCCTCGTTTGTTTCTACTTCTTTGTTAACGCTAAATCCCTTCTCATTTGAAAGTCTAACTACCAGCACTGGCACTGCCGGAGCTTTTCAAGGCGTTTCTTGCGGCCTCACCGAGCAAAACGATCCATCTCACTTTCTGTCTAGCTCACCCATTCCCCAATTTTCTTTTTTCCCTTCATTCTCGTCTAAATTATGATTTTCACCCGTCCCTGCTGCGCTTTATCGTCCTCTTCGCCTTTTCTCCTGATTGTTTGCGTAAATTCGTGTTATGGGAATGGAAATAGATAAGCGTTTAGCAAGAGTCTGTTCAATCTTCGACATTTGTATATATTAATATATTAAAACCGAACCGGAGATTCCAGTTCCTTAAATGCTAAATTACTGGCGCTAACGGATGAAATAATTATTGGTGGCTTAGCAAATTATTTTAATGAATCTTCGTTTCTCCTAAACTATCAGAAGTTTTTCGGTAAGAGAAAAGAAACTGTCCCGTTCGTTGCAAGTCCGTACCTTCTACGCTGTTTTTTCTTTATCGAAAAGTATCGACGAGGAATACTAAACTTTAGTAGATTTCGATTACAAATTTATCTTGTGGACTAAAATATTCGCAAGAAAATACAAACCATATCGTGTCTGTCCATTGGAAATCTACGTTTCTACGAAGTTATTCGCAGAGATCGACGAAATAATATCAACGAAGAATATCTGCAACGAAAACGTTTAAAAATTTCAGTGAAAAATTCATCCAATTAAAAAGAGAAACAGATTACAATTGCTTTCGCGAATTCGCAATATCCTCGTCTTTTTCTTGCTCTCTGTCTGTCAGAAGTACAGTACTCGGGTTTACAGCGTTGCGATACGACAGGTAACATTTTCGCTAGGAACAAGAACGCAACAAAAATCGAACTCTTCCATTCGTTTCCCCAATGGAAACGCGTTTCCGCGTAATTAAATCGAATCGGGTGTACAGCGCGCGATGACGAGCGTAGGAACGCGGGCCCACGGCAAGATCGCTTTAAATCAATCAGCGTTCGCGTAATCGGAAGTGAAATAGCCCGTATCAAACGTATTAATTCGCTCTGTTTTTTTCTTTACCTTTCTCTCCTACTCTCCTTCCCTCTATTGCTGTCTTGATTTTTTTCGTTGCCGTTTCGTTCGAAACGCTCGTTACAAAAGCGTCAGATCGATCGACGCAACGAAAACGGACGAATATCCACGCGGAACGCCGCGTTACGACCAACAAAACCGGAACACGGCCGCCCAGTCAAAAAATGAATGGCCCGGTAAAAGTTACAGAAACGAATTTCCTATGAAAATTTCCACGCAAATGTACGTGTATATATATATATATATATATGTATATGTATATATTGTTACGTCCGATGACTCTGTCCAAAAACCAGGCCCCACACCGCGGGCAAGATGGCAACCAGATGTCTACACATCTTTGCTGCGTGCCCTCGATGGCCTTCAGGACCCACTATAAATCTTGGCATTTTCATAGTTAAGGTTCTTCAGACCAAACAAGTATCTCAAGTGTTCTTTACATTTATCGTCTACTACGGGAAGATATGGGAAAGTTGGTTTTCCTCGCGTTCGGTGAGGAAACCAAACTCTTCCGCTAGCAACGTTCTCTCGGCGGTGGTTAAGACCCTCCCTAGTCCACCAACCTTCTTATTATCCAATTAGAAGCAATGTCTATTGCCCTCACTTTCTTAGCCAAAATTGTCATTAACAAATCCGCTTTCCTCTGCCACAGCATCGTCACTGAACTTCACTGATTCTCCAACCTTTCCAACAGTCAACATCTCTTAACCCGGTTTCCACCCTTAGATCAGTCACCTGCTTAACTTATACAAAGTTGTTGGAAATATACAATATTACAACCTGTTAAACTCAGTGTTATACTCATTGAACCACCCCTATCATCCTAACAGAAATAAGGGGATCGATCATTTCGTGGCGTCGATTGTCTAATCGCAACGGGAATTTACGACTCCCGTTCACGTGCTTCCTCGCGATCGTGTCTCTCCGCGAATGGTCGAATAAACATATATATACATATGTCGGAGATGAAAGGACATCGGGGCCTTTCCTTTGGAATTTTTGACTTTTTATTATAGCTGTACTTAAATAATAAAACTTAGAAGTAGTTGTTTATGATTTAATGCGATTATATTTGCCCGAGATTTGTGACAGTGGGCTTGGCTGACACAACTGATCGCTGAACGTAGCCACGGTCACGGGACAGACCTAACAGAGGTATGGAGTAGTGGTATAGCTCTCCTGAAAAATATAGTTGACCCGAGGGGTACAGAGAGGTACAGAGAAAAGTACGCGAGGGGAGTTCCACTTGGGCTGTGGACAAGTAAGTTCAGTTCGACTTGGGCTTTGGAGAAGTAAGCGCATTTGCCATCCTGTTGACCGTGTGTTCGTTATTGAATCTAAGATTATTATCATTAGCATCTCGAGTATCTAATCGCCACGGCTAATTGTCAAATTCTGCAATAATCATATTTGTATCGTTAACTATCATCCATATCGCATAACAACAATGGCTAATCCAAATGAAGGTTTGTTAACTCCAATGATAACTTGACATATATATATATATATATCGGAGATCGTGACAGTTGTAACTCAAATATAAGAATAGATATCTGAGATTTAAATAATTTTAGTCGGGAATAACCAGAACCGTGGAACATTAATATTTCTCAATAATGTAATTTGTTGAAAAGTTCCTTCGAGATTAGCGAATACGTTTTCGCGAAGAAGTTCCACTGTAGTGGAAATGGAGCTACCGATGAACCCCTTTCAAATAAAATTCCACGGGCAGGGCGGGGGTGGCGAAGCTTACTGTGAAAAGGGAGTAACGACACCACTCGTGTCCGTCCTTCGATAAGAACCCTTTTATCCCAGCCGGAGAGAATCAAAGTCGCGTCTCAACGTGGATCAAAACCTGGAAATTTTCTCCTCCGCTCCCTTCGAAATGTTCGCAACGCGTCTTTCATCGCCCCTAACCATCCTCTTCTTTCCTTCCCCTTTGGATTATTATCGAATCTTTATTGAAAAATTTCTTTCCTGTTATTCAATTTACGTGGATATGAAATTCCGTCTGTGGTTGATGGACAATTATCTTTTGCAACTAGAATAATTCGTAGAATATCGATTATCTCGGTTATTTAAATAGCAGATGCTTGGATTGCTTGAAAGAATACATTTTACTGAAGAAGCGTGAAGGGTTAGAGAAGCCTGTAAAAGTAGGAACGCGCGTTATTGCGCACCCTTAAAGACGAGAATACTTAAGTGTGGAGTGGTGCGTCGTTATTGATAGTTGCTGAGAAATGTTTAGGCAAGTTTCCGAGTAAAACCGAGATATAGGATAAGTATTCCACGAATTCTGTGTTGTCTATTAGGGTTGTTGGCTTGAATATTGTACGAGTTTCAGAATGCTGCACGTGTTTGAATAAATTGTACAGTGACCGATGGAAGTAGTAATTAATAGAATATAAAAGATAGATACAAGCTTGCTGTTCTCTTAAAATGCTTAACCACCTTCAAACATTCAGCATTGAACGATTCGTATAAAAATTCGTACAAAAGTCGCGTAAATAATTTGCATAAATTCCGCGTAGAAATTTTTAATCGCAACTTATTCCTATAATATCCAAGCAATTCATACAAAAAATTCGTAGAAATTCAATATAAAGGTTTCTAGCCAGTCTATGTCCAGAATATAACCATAATACGATATACTGGCTATTATTATCAATAACTCATCTAATAAACGATATCTGTATCTCTTCTGAAAAATATTTCCACGTAAATTACGTTAATAAACGTTCCGTTCCTCCATCTTTCCATTTCGCCCTAACAAACGGAGCTTCCAAAACACGCAACATTTCTCGACACGCCCTAATGTCTCGGAAACACCATACAGTCTCCTCCGTCGCTGCGATGGCGTCGCAATTCTTCAAATCGATCGACAAAAGAACAGACGAGGCGCGTCCTCTCTCTCTCTCTCTCCCTCTCTGTCTCTTCAAGCAGAATCGTCGCGTAATTATTTTGAAAAAGTCTATCCCCCACCCTGTACACAGAGCTTCCTCGACTTGGTCCATCCCCCAGCGGCTGAAGAATGCCGAGTTAATTAAACCCACGGCCACTCTTTTCTCAAAGCGGTAGGCTCGAAAGCATTGCTCGAAAAAAATCTTACTTTAAAGCGGTCGCGATTCTTCCTCCATCTGTGTGGCTCCGCTCTTCAGCAACCCCGGCGCGACGCGTTCTCCACCCCCTTTATCGGGTTGCGACTCTCTATCTCTCCCTCGTCCCCGCAATTTCTGTTCTGTCTCGGCCGTGTCACGCGGAGATATGCAAATAACGGGGAGCGTCGTAGTACGCGTGGGAAGAGAGACTTTCGTGAAAGGAGCACAGCCATCGAGTAATAATTATCGAGGCTGTGGACGCGTGCGAGGTGGCACACAGCGAATATTTATATTCGTCGAAGGAAAAAGAGAGATTCGATGTTATTTGGAAGTACAGTCAGCGGCGAAAGTTTGCTGACGTTTGTGGAATTAAACACGCACTTCGTCACGAAATTGTTTATACGCGTCAGTCTCGCGTATTCGATCTTACGATTGTTATTATCGTATTTCACGTATTTGTTTGCAGCGTAGATGGTTCGAGTGGCGGGCTATAAATTTGACTCGTACGATTTCGTTTGTTTTATTACCAAGCTTGTTATTGTTATACGAGAGAATTTATTAGTTGCAACTCGTAGTGGAAATAGTAACGAGAATTTAATCGACGTGGCACTTAACGCGGTCCAGAGGTTCTGAGAGAAACGCGAGGAAATATATACGAGTCGGGCATGTTGAATTTTCTTGTGATATTTGTGACGAAATTTTCCATGGGATCTAACATGTTCTACCTTTTCGTCAGAGATCGTTTAGTTAGCGGTTACAGGTTGATGCACGAGCAAGCGAATACGCCAAGCGTCGACCATCTGGCTGGCAAGATTCCTATTTGCCAAATTTTTGGTGTGTCACACGATGCTGACTCAGTGTCACGATTTTTGAGAACGGAGTCACGCTTTCTGAATAAAAGAGCGGAGGGAACTGGGTCGCGTAGATTTAATGTACCGTTTAGCGTGCAAGTAACAAAGAGCAACTAAGAATTTGTCTGACGAGTATGGAGTAAAATTAGATTGTTCTCGTGCTCTGTACTCTTGTACCTTGTGCTGGTGGAATTTCCAAGACCAGTTAAATTAAATATGCCGTCCACCCTCGAACAAAGTGCACCACGTACTTGATTAACTGAAATTTATACGAGCCAAATATATGTAATAAGATGTAAGAAACTTAACCTTCGTATTTCTCCGTTTTATACCTACAATTCTCGTTGAACGGATCAACTCTTCTAAAAGTTCTGTCAAAAGAATCTCAAGTATCTGTAGCATTGAGTTTAGAACATTTTGGCGTGTTTAAATCGTGACTAGTCTGAGAGTGTTTATGCACATCGTTTTTTCATGGACGTAAAGGGAAACTCGCTTAAAAATTTTATAACGAGTAGCGCAACATTTTCAACATTTTATATTCCTTTGTAACTTGCCTATAAATAAACGAAAACTCCTCGTCCAATTATAAGTCGCAATTCGAAATGCTTAAACTACGAATCACATCGCAAATTAGTAGACAAAACTTCAGTAATTAAGATCATTCGGAATAATTTGCCCTGAGATACGTTTCTCCATCGATTTCTAAATGTTCTCCTCTTTCGGGTCCTAAGAGACGCCTACGTTAAAATCCCTGTTTTTCGTTTCTATTTCAATCGGAAAATATTCATCGTTTAGAATCCGAATTAAAAATCTCGGTCAATGCTCCGATATTAATGAGCGCATTTCATCATTGAACAAAACCATCCCTGGCAATTTACTCGAACAAAAATGCAAAGCGACAGAATGTTGAAACGTCGAAAATATTCAGGTATATCCCATCGATGGCAATCGACGATGTTAAACTCCATTCATCGATCGAGCATTTTACCGAAGGTTGGAAACACCGAAAGAGCTGGAGGGGTTAGGTTTTGCGCGATCGATCCTCTTTACGAGAGCTGTCCGTGGCACTCGGGTGAAACGAAATCGTCGTCGTCGAGCAGCTGGAGGGTCGCGAAAGGGAGAAGGAAACGGCGTGGCACGTCAGATACGCGCGTTAATTTATCGCGGTTCTATTCCGTCGACTGGTCGTGTTTCCGCGAGTAAAAAGAAACACGCTCCCTCGGAAAATCGGCATGTTGCTATGACGAAAACTCATCGGGTTCTTGACGGGAGATGTTTTTTTAATTCTGGAAGCCTGTTCCGAACGAGGGCTTGAAAAGATCTAGATCTTTGATATTAAGAGTACGGATCTTAAATATGCTACATATCCGTAGAATCAGAATTAGAAATTGATTTTATGCGATAAGAGATTAAAGTGATATAAACTAAGTAAAATACAGGTGACGCTGTTGCTGTTTCAATAAAAATTGACATTTGTAACAAGAGTTTCCAAAGGATAAAGATGGTGTTGGTACTTTTATAACGAGTTTAAGATAGGATCTTCGCGATTATTTTTATAAACGTGGTTGTTGAAGTCGAATACTATTGTAACATACCTGACGTATATAGAGCTACCTACGATTTTCGTTCAAATATTTTCACATCGTACGTTATATTAGAAGTAAGTTGAATTAGCTCTTAAAACTATATCAAATTCTTGGAATCCACGAGTATAATTTCCATTACGATGCGATCGATAAATTCTGCGATGTTACGTATTCTCAATCCTTTTTGCCGACGTCATCGCGATTTTCCAAACTTTCAAAAGCAACCCACGATTTGTCCCAACATCGTGCACGCGAAAACCAATTAAAATCTCAAAGAAGCATCCTCCGCAAACCCGACACAGCCTGCAAATAAACAAGAAGAAAACCCCGTAAAGCCAAAATTCTGGCGAAAGGGACAAAGGCTAGGAAACCCTTCGAATTTCCACAGCAGACACAAGAAACCCTCTATGTTTTGAAGCACCGTCGAAAATCTACTTGCCAATTGCGAGCAACGTTTGCTTTCTGAAAAACCGGGCCATCGTTAACACGGCGTAGTCGCTGGGTTTGCTTCGTCGAAATTAATTCGTCAAAGAGCCAACAGAAACAACGACGCGAGTTAAAACCCGGTGTCTCCGTGTCCGCCCCTTTTCCACCCGCCCATCCTCCACGAATGTATGGAAGTCGCCGCGTTAATACATCATGCCGGTGTCTATAGTTTTGTTTCTCTTTCGGCCGGTAGTTTTCGAGGGTAATTTGTCACGGGTGGTTCCGTTGTTCGCGCGTGTCGCGCCAGGATGCGCAGGAATCAGGATACAAAGGAAGGAACGTCGGTCTGTGCGCGGTTGAACGATACTCCTCCGCCTCCGGAAGAAGCATCGCGACACGCCGAATGATTATACACACTCCGATGAAGATGCTTCTTTGAATAATAATTCCGCGGTTTTTCTTTATTTTTCTCCCTTTTTCTTTCCGACTGGCGACCCGTGTCGAAGCACCCTTTTCCCTTCTCCTCGAATGTGAATTTCGTTTAATGAAAGGGAGGATAGAGAAGAATGTGATTCTTTTACCATTTTTGCTTTTAAAAGCCTTTGGATATCTCCTGTCTTTAATAGAATTTTGATATTTGCCATAGACATCGAGTATTAAATTGTTACTATCCATAATATTTCCTCGATTTTGAGTCCTGGTTTCGTTTAGACCGAGATCTACCTAGAACATTTCTAACGAGGCGATTAATCTTTCTTGAAGGGTGTAATCGACAAATATTTTGCACGATAGCCGTAAAACAAACTTTACAAAAAGAAAGTACATTAATAGAAATTTAGTAACTATTTTGAAGAGCACACGGTTATTCCACTACGGACAGGAATCCTTAAACGAAAGACTAAAGAATAGAACGAAGGCTTAAGCAGCCCATATACCAATTTCGATCGCTAAAAATGGAGCGTATCGAAACGAAGAAAGTGGGCGTAATTCTGACGTAGACAGATAGTTGGCAAGATGGATGTAAGCAGGTGTCGGCGCATGAAAGTTCGTGTCGTATACCGGATGGATCTGGGACTCGGAAAACTCGGCGAGTTAATTCGAGACAAGAGGAAGAAGAAGAAAACGCGGCCGGGGACACTGTTAGACGAAATAGGGTGCGACTAGATCGCAGAGATAATAAAGCTGAAACACTGGAACAATTCTCGACGCGCTAACTACGCTCTTATAAGATTTGCATTAATTTTCACGTCTAATGCGATCGTCAACACCCTCGGCACTTTACTACTTGCAAGCTGTTTACTCGCAAAAAAGAGTCCTTGTTGCTAATTCTTGGATAAACAGGAGGAAAGAGCGAAGTCGTCGAAGACGGAACGTGAATCCAGTTGTTTGAGATTCCAATAAAAATTTCGAGATGTTGTATACAGTTGTATACATCTGTGACAAAGCTTTCTTTCGTCAAACTCTCTCTTCCATAATGTTTTTCTTTAAAACGGTTCGCTGCAAACGAATATCGTAGTTGCTGATGTCGATTTATTAAATTTTATATGTTACGGTATTAAATAGATGCTTGGAGTTAACGACGAGTTTTGCATATGTGTCAAGGAAGAAATCTTTAACGACAGACTATTATTTAGGAATTTCCAAATTTCCTAAGAGAAGGATAAACGTTCGGTTGTGAGTTTCTTCATTTAGCCAACGATCATCGATCAACCAGAGTCGAGTACGTGGATCAGCATCGACAATTAATGTTTAATCGAGCTTCGTTTAATTCGTTTATCCTACTTACTCTTCGTTCAACTTTATTGCACTGATTCTTCGGTATAAAAGAATACACGTTTGCGTACAACTTAAACTTGTTACAACTAGAATGGCGATATGGCTTTTTAACCAATGACTCTACACTTTCTGTGACATCGATCGAGAAAAGTATAGGGGTAAAAAGGGTGTAGGCGGATGTCTTCAATCACCCACGACTGGAACTTCCGTGAAATCGAGCAGCTGTCGCGTCAAACGTAAGGGAAGATCTCGGCATTCTTTCTCGACTATCCTTTCCCCGTGATTGTTGCTTTTTCCCCGCAGGAAGAAAGAAACTCGGCAAGTTAGGAGCTCGCTTGAATTACGAGTTCGGCTAGATTCGGGCAACGCATTTAATTTAGAACGAGTCTTTCTTATCCATCGGAACAGACACACGGCACAGATTTACAAGGAAAATTAGCGACTTCTAAAACGAAGTATTTTTCATCGCTTGCTCTTGCTATCAAATATCATCGAAGAAGAATGAAAAATAAGATTCGTCGTGGCGTTAAAAATTTCTTTTTTCGTTCCAACTATTTAAGAAAGCAAGTCTGACTACCC
The DNA here is from genome assembly GCF_014825855.1 of Bombus pyrosoma. NCBI lineage: Eukaryota > Metazoa > Arthropoda > Insecta > Hymenoptera > Apidae > Bombus > Bombus pyrosoma. The sequence goes on from NC_057772.1 coordinate 4,693,172, forward strand.
TTAACCCTGTGCACCTTAGTCCTTAACCATTTGAGCTAAAATTATCAGACGTCTAAAGGTGCGTTCTTGATACAACGAACTAGACGTATCTTCTCTATGTATTTATCCCACGTATTGTAACGTGTTATTCTCCTGTTCCTATTGCAATCCCCAATAAGCAAATTATCATTATTTTAAGCGTATCGGACTGTCTATACGATGTTCCACTGCGAACTGAACGTTCAAAGTATCGAGACTCTAAACCACAACAAAGAAGAGAACGAAAGACAGGGAAGAGAATGAAAGAGGAAATCGAGAACTACGATTCTTCTCTTTCTTCTCTCCGAGTTTCCAGAGGATTTTTCTACCTGATATCGGATGTTCTCACGGGGCAGAAACGTTTCGGTGCATTCGAACATTCCCACCCGGTAGAAGATTGCACGTAAAGCCCCGGACAGATAGAGCAGCAGAGTTGCTCTTCTCCTCTTGACTGGCCCGAAACCAGTCCTGCCACCGCCCATCCGTGACCCCAGACCCCGTCATCCGGTCGGTTTGCTCGCCGCGGCTTCTCCTCTAACTCGCTTAACCTTCTCGCTCCTTCCTCTTCTACGATGGTCTTCCACGCTTCCTTAACTATCCTCCATCCATGATGTTTTAATTAAGCCGATCCTTGTTCGATAGGGCAGAGGCTGTCGCTATCTCTGTCTGCCATTTCTCTTGTTTATCCTGCTTCTTCTTTTTTTCTTTTTGAAACAGGAAGTCTGTTATTTTGTTGGAGCGTTCGGTCTTTAGAGGATGTGGTTTCGCGTCTTTTTCTTCCACTTGAATCTTGCTTTCCTTTCTTCCATTTTCTGCTTTCTATTTCTCCCTCGCGAACGGTGAGTTGCGGTAATTTTTTTTAGGGGAGGTTGTCGAGGTGAGTTATGGAGGATGTGATTGATTGGAAATTCGTATTTGCGGTACGGATGATAGATTTCAATCGACGTTGTAAATTCTTGCATCGTCCTTTCCACGTTGCAGGATTTGACGTAAAAGCGCACTTTTCTCCGATCAAATGAAAATTGAACATTTTCGAAAACAGCATCAACAAGCATCGTCGTCGAACCTTTCGTTCTTTTCTGTTACGAGACGATGAACGTCAAAGATTTTCTTAAAATACTTACATTCATAAATAAAATCGTAAAATGAAAGATTTTGCGTTTACTCGTACAAAGAACAGTTTTCACTCGCGATACTAAATACAAACAAACGATTTCAAGCTAATATACACGGGCTAATATGAAACAAAAATAGACGCGCAGATACGCAACTTCTGTGCCACGTGATATTACAGAGGGCTGGAAGCTTAAAAAGGCGATGCATCGGAACTGTGCTCACACTTCCTCTTCCACAACCAAGGCTTCTAAGCTTTTGAGCAACGTCGCGTCTAATAATTCCGTCTTCTCGAACGTTCAAGCGCGAAAGGTCTCTTCTTTCTCGCATTTCGTTTCTCCGCTCGCGCTTTTCAACAGCCAAGCTCCCCTTTCCTCGCGTTTTAATTAAGCCAAGCTCCAACTTTTCTCAAACAAGATCACGATATTTGACCCCGCCTTGTCCCCGTGAAAGCAACCAAGAAACGGGATTAACGCTCGCCGCGTTGACGTTTCAGACCGGCGGCGACCCTTAGTTTTCCTTTCTTTCTTTTCCTTTTTTTTTTTTTCGTATTTTCCGCGACACGAAAGCGAGAAAGAACGGGCCGGCGACAAAACTTCGCAATAGTAACGCGGCCTTTCAGCGGCCCCCAGCCGAGAAGTGCGAAATAATGCGGGCGGATTTCATTCGTGTTGTCAAGTCGTGCTGTTCCTGAGTTTTCTTCGTTTCCCGTTGCACGTTACGCTCCTAGCGTGCTGGTTTAATTAAAGAAATATCGTTTTTTTTTTTAATCGCTGAAAATCGTCATCGGCGAATGTTGATTTTATTTTTGATTGCATCGACGGAGGAATTTTGGAAGACTGTTAAGAGTGAGAGTTCGTGTGAACGAAGGATTCGGGATGAAGAACGATTCACAAAACGCAAGTGACGATTTGGTTGCGCGTAACAAGAACGCGTGTGATACGAGGTCAGTCGAATTGTCTCTGGGATTAGCAACAAAATTTGGTGACATACGCGAGTATCTTTAGCGAAATTAATATCGACTTCTATTGAGAGAGAAGCACGATTACGTGTAGCTGTTTATTTTCGTTATATATAAATTAACAATCGAACAACGATAACAATAAACGATAATCTTTTATTAAGAGTCCAGTATAAGATTGGGAAGATCAAAGAATCCCGTGTGGATCGTTGAAAAGTTGGAAGAATCGTTTCAGTGTCGAAAAGAAGAAGAGATTTTCTAGAGAAGTGGGAGTTATTCCAAGATTCGTTTTTATTATCGATATTACGCGACGTAAACTTTATTATTCAACGATTAAAAGCCTGCTACGACCCAACGTTTCTATTGGAAAGGAAGGGAAGAGAAAGATGAAGGTAGCACAGAGTTATGGACGTGTCTGACTGTCCGATCTGTGACGAGAGTATTCTACTTGCAAGTGGTTCGAATCAACGATCGCACGAAAGAATCTTTAACAGATGAAGACACAGTAAATTTAATTTGTTTCGGATTTGCGAAAGGAAACTGGTCTGCGTAGAATCTCTACTTTGCTATGTTATACGTAGTGTAACGTAGACGATACGCTAATTGTGTATCAGGAAATTGAACGCTCGAACCGTAAAAATATATGAAACTTTCGTAAATCTGAAAAATTTGGACAAATTTAAAGCGATAAAATTAAATTTCGAAATTTACGTGCAATTTATATTTCATCAGTTTACTAAATATTGTAAAATCAATTCCATTCTGCAATCAACGAAAACAAAGTATTCCAGAAATTGTTCCCCTTTCACGACACGTCAAAGATACGAAATTCACGTTTCATAAGCATAATTACAAAGGATGGTAATTAATCGAAAAGCCGAACAACATTCTCTTCGTAGAATCATTCGTATATATAATTCGATTGAAATTGGCGATTTTTACGATCATTTTCATTGAATATACGCGTTTTAAATAATTATTTATATAAGAAGAGCATGGAGATATTTTTGCGGGGAACAAAATGAGAAAGAGTTGAATTTCATTAGCAGGTTAATTAAACGAGCGACAGGAATAAATATCGAGGATTATAAATGCGAATGACGCGTGGTCACGTGGACGCGTTAACATTGAATTATGCTGGCGTTCACGTGTTCCAATCGACTTTTATAGATCGAGTCGGTTTTATTGGCGTTTTTTACTTCTATTTTTTCTTCTTTCTTTTTCTCTCTGTTTTTTCATCACATCCCACGTGCCTCGACACGTTCTCCGCTGCGATTGCTCTTTATTCCGCTCTGTTCGACCATCTGATATGTGTGCATTCGTATTCAGCAAATAATACTACCGCGCCGTTTCGTTCGACACTCGATAACACGTTCGAATCAACTTTCGATTATTTTCTTTTTTTTTTTCATGTTCCTCTCCTATTTCGAGAACATTCGGGGCTTCTCTCGTGAAATTAAACTCTGCATACAGTAGAAGAGTTAAATGTTGCGAGGGGAAAGATGATCGAATGGATATCCGCGAGCAGAGTTTTAGAAATAACTAGCTCGGTTTCATTGAAATTATCGTTCTGAAACATTGAAAGTACCGTTAAATGCATTTGGATTATTCGAGTGGTAATTGAAATGCACGTCAGCTGTGGAGGAGCGGAAGACGAATATGCATAATCCTACGAATTATAAACATTTAGTTAATTTCAAAATCTTGAACAATCCTACACGGGTTACTTTATGTAAATTTCAGTAAAAATTGCAAGATCAGTGTGCCGTTTCGCGAATGAACGAAATGAATCTCAGCCGAATCGAACGAATCAGACGTAATCCCGCTGCAAAATCTTACGCGCTCCAACGATATCGTTCCTTTGGCATTGAAGCAAGCTCGCGGGACGTTTGAAAATTGAATTTTCCCCTGAGAGATGGAAACGTTCGACGTCTCCGACCTTTATGTCTCGAACATTATGTTCTCCGCATCGACAGCTGCGACAGGACGCGCTATTTATGGTTTCTGGCCTACATCCCTTCGGTGTCCCAATATATAATCATCCGCGGTGAAATTCACGCGTTCGATTAAATATCGTTCCTTGGCAAGAATGTAATTAACGGATGGCAAAAAGAAGCTGCGTCAACGATGGAGCCTTTCAACGTCGACGTGGAGCTAACGAGCTTCCAACCTCGTCCATTCTACCGAACGTGATCGTGATTTTTCCGTCTTTCGTTGAAGTTTGACGTTCTCTTTTTATTCTTATAACGTAGGATATGAGAAATATCGTAGTATATATAATGTAGGATATCAGAACTTTTTGTTATTACAGTGTAAAATGTATGGACTTTTTGTTACGATATTAGATGAGCGAGTTAATGCAGTTCTTTCAAATTTATCAGCTTTACAGTGGTAACTCATCTTATTCTGAAATATTTCAAGGAATAGCTATCTGCAATTTTTCTTCTCGCCGCTTAATCGTGAGAATCGTTTTTATGATTAAATTTGTATTACATGGGTAAATAAAATTCGCTGGGAAATACACGGATTCGATTTACATATTTAATAACACGGAATGCTAAATGAATATCAAGAGCGGATGAAACGAATAAACGCGTTTAAAGATTTTGTTTCCGTTTCGTCGTCGATTTTACGTAAGACAGTTCCAGTTGACGCGTCTCATTTTGTGCATTTAAAAGTCGATCAATGACTTATTAATATATAATATGCTTGATTCTGAACACTTAACCTGAATTATCGAAATGCTGCTCTCCAATTTCACTAATGCTTCTCATTAATGGATATCCATCATCTCTATTATCCACCTACATCCGCCTATGCACGTAGAACCTCAAAACTATTTCTGACTAGCATTCAACGTTGACTCGACAATTCGGCTCGCTCTCTCGCCAAGCCATAATAGCTCTGATCAATATCACACGCAGACAAATCATAGTGACAGTGCTGAGAATTAATTAGAACGAAACAATAATTTTCATCGTCTGTTTCAATTCTACGACAGAAATAACATACCAATTGGACCTGCCACGTCATACTTGGTTAAACATCATACGAATTCTAATAAGAATATTGTACCGATTCCGTCTGTTACATCTTCCTTTAAACGTTCTACCGATCGTAATAAAAATATTCTACCAATTTCGTCAATTAAAACTTCCCTGTGTACCCGAGAAAAAAAAGCTCCTCTGTGGACACTTGCAATTGGAACGAAGAAGAGGTGAATCGAGATATCTAATTAGAGGGAGAAATATTTAAATAGGAGGAGGAAAGAAACCGCGTTGGTTTGCAGACGTTTTGATTTTCTTCTGCGTCTACGCTTTTTAAACAGAGCACCGTCGTTCTTAAAGAAAGAAAAAGAAATGCACCGGACAAGTTGTTCTTTGACTTATTCCCCGAGCGAAACACGTATAAATCAAGAACAAAGTGTCAAGGTTCAAATTTATTTCTACCTTTCTGCTATTAAATTTCCCCGCGATACAAGAGTCAAACTTTCTTGTAAACTACTTTGGACGCTTCCAATTTTTCTCCGACAAAGGACGCGTTAGGAGGAATATTCTCTTGTTCCCTATTTTTCTTCGATACAGAAGAAACAGAATTACACACAAGAATCCGGATTTCTTAATAAAAGTCGCCTAGGTCTGTTGGATTCACCACCGTGCGTGCGTGTCTTCTTATTAACAAACTACACTGAAAAGCTCGAAATGAAAAAGGAACGCTTATACAAAAGTATCAAGACGCTAAAGTTCCCTTTCAACCTGCTACCTGCTACCAAACTTCACCGTAGAAAATCGAATGGAAATCGATCGAGAGATGAGCTGGGGAGAGGAGGTCGACAACAGGTGCGACGCCGAGGACACGTATTCCGCGCGCGATCGAGCATAGTCGAAGCAGAGGCGGCTGTGAGTGGCCGTGAGTAGGAGGAACGATCGAAGGCGCCGATGACCTTGGAATTAATACACCAGCCGGCCGGTCCTTCGTCCTTGACTTTCGGTACGATATATCCCCGCGTGGCTGTTGCGTTAGCCTCTGGTAGCCGCGGCGACCTCATCGTCCCTGGAGAGGAGAAATGAGGAATCGAGCGGCGGGAACGGCACGCATAGCCGGCTTCTTCGGGTGCGATGAACCCGATAACGCTGCCACAGACCGACGTAAAATCGTCCTGGCGTGACGTATTCCATCGCTTATATTCCCACTTGGTCTCGATTTCTCTTCCTAACTGTTATCGAGAGCTCACGCGAAATCATTCCTAGCAACTATAATACGCTTGTGGTGTGTCGTGGATGATCATCATCCGAGCAATGGTAAAAAATGTAAGGGATACCTTAACAGAACGGAACGAGAATAAGGAATAAAAGAACGGCGTATGAAAAAATATACAGGTTAGCGGGAACTCGCGCGAAATTGCAACCGAGCAACTGAACTACTTGCGGCGTGTCGTGGACGAGATTCGTATATTTATGAGCGAGTTAGAAGAATTGTGTCGTGGAATTGGAATTGCGGTTTCGTCGTCTTGATGGTGGGAATATATTGCGTATTGAAAAGCAGGCTCTTTTTTTTTGGTTATCATAAATTCAACGGAGGTGGTTGGAAGATTCCCAGGGTTTGAGAGTTGCTACTCGAGGATTTGATTTGGAGGCTACTCGGTTTTCGAACGGAGAGTTGTTGAAACGTTTTATGGTCTCAACTGGATTATTAGTTGTGCGAATATTTTATATGAAAAATACGATACTCGCTATACGACGAGGATTCTAAATCGAGGAACTAAATTAAGCTAAATTAAAAAATAAAGCTAAATGAAAATAAAAAAAAACACTTAAAACTTCCTAAATTTCTGATAAAGACGCAAAACGTGCAAAGATATAAAAGATCGTTTTATTCAAACGATTCGAGCGGCACGAGTTACAGAACAATTTAAAAAGAGGAATCGATTAGGTTGGAATCTCGATGTTGGCGGTTCGAGATCTCGGAGGCTGGCCTCGACCGTGTCGCACGGAGATCGCCACTCGATGGTCGATTCCGTTGACCTTGCGGTTAATTTTGAAACTCGCGCGCAATCTCGCCGCGTCGCGTCGCCCGAATTACATCGTAAACAAAGAGAGAAGCTGTTTGTCGCGAGATTATTTTCAGCGCGGCCGATAACCGCGGTCTTTTCCCTCCAAACCACCTGAAACCTGAAATTGCCATTTTTGTCTCGCTCTCGGAACGTTTAACGTGGATCGGTCTTTAATGGATGCGATGTAAATTCGAAGAGAATCTTGAATTAATATTTCAGTGAATTTAAAGAAAGAAATAAAATTCAGAATAAAAAGAAAAGTAGTAAAAAATAGAGCGACAACAAATGGCGGAATGAACGAAACAACGAACGAATGAATAGATGAACGTAGTGCAATGGGAAGAATATTTAGAGAAATAGAATATTTAAAAATAAAGAGGAGACGTATCGAAAGAACTTGCGTCTCTATGCTGTTCCAGTCAGCCGTTGGTTTAATTTTAATTTTGTTTCATGTTTATAAACTATGTAAAACCAAGTCCAATTTCTACACTACACAGATCGACTAAATAAATGTTGTACAGTATCTGTAAAAAGAGAAATGACCGAAGAGTTAATTATTCAACTCGAAGTTTGGAAGATTTCCATATTTTTGTGACAAAGAACTAGGCAAACCTGAATATTTGATATTGAATTAATATTTTTAAAAGAGACTTGTAAAAACGAAAGATATAGATAGAAACGAAGGAGAAGTTGATCGACCAATTTGAACTTTGGAAAGATTCCATATTTTCGCGGCAAGGACTACGTAAATCTTAGTCGATGACTGGCGACAAACTTATGCGTTTGTTTTCCGAAGGTTCCTTCCACTTGATTAAGTCACGATTAATGGAGACGTTTTACGAGACTGCTCGAGAGGAAGCGTCGTTTAAAGTCGGGAAATCGGGAACAATTAGGTCGACGACCTTCGCATAAGGTAGAAGATACTATTTTCACGCGGATAGAAATATCTCTCTATAAATACCCGTGCTGGAGGGTCGACAAATTTTTCAACGCGCATTTCTCAAAACCGCAACTATATAAGAGAAGCGCGCTTTTTTAAAAGAGACTGAATTTCTTTCACAAAAATTTATTGCACGTAACCATGAATTTTTTGGGAAAATAGTATCTCGAAAGTCGTATCTTCCACCGCGATGCTTCTACCGCGCTGCTTCAATTTTTATGCGCCAATTTTAATCCTGTTTTAATAAGCAAGGCGAGTTTGGAATGTTCTAAGAAATACTGGCATAAAATCGAAACGAGAAATTATACGTATCGACGATGATGCACATTTTCATCAAATTTGTGTAGATAATTTTTGAATCGATGAAATTAACGAATATATTAAAATTGTCATTATCAGTCAAGCTACAACCGACGAAACAAAACAAAGTATCTTAATAGTTTATCATTGTTCGTAATAATTGATATTTCCCAGACTTCGAGTTACTTTCCATGCGAATCAACTGTAATAAATCTTAAATTCTCTCTACCGCAAAGAAGCTAGATTTTATTACGAGAAAGATCCAAGAAAATAGATATTCGAGAGAAACAAAAAAAGAGCAAAAACGAGCGATTACTAATCGAGATATAAATTCCAATTCCTATCTGAATAACAAAAAAATCACAAAAAATAAACATCCTATATGATGATACTCTGTGGAATAAATTAAAATTGACTCGAATCTACCATGGAACAATAATTGACGAAACAGTGCCAGGTGTATCGTTCCTTTGACACGTAATTCCTTATACCAATATCAATTTTCGAAAGCAGGGCGATCCATTTTCCAATGGCACAGCGTGTCTAGCTAACAACGTTTCATCGGTAACCCGTCAGAGATTGGGAATTTCCGTGTAGCCATTAGAAATGGTTTCATCGCGGCGGTGATCCGAGCTGTCCAGCTAGCACACGGTAAAGTTCCTGGCGTAAAACGCTCTAATCCAGCGTCGAGCACGTGCTCGCATCCGATTAATCACTCTATCACGTTAATCCGTCGCCGTTATTTATCTCGCGGGATGTAACGGCCACGCATAATGCCGGAATCCTGCGTCCTTCGGACGTAACGCGACTGATAATTAAAACGTTAGCGATTCGGCGTGACGCGTGAAACTCGATAGATTTACGCGTCGACGATACGCTTGACGCGTCTTGTCGCGAGAAGCGAATTTTGTCGGTGGTGATATGAAACGAAAGACACCGGTAACAGGTCTGGCTGGACCGAGTCGAAAGTGGGAAATTTCGTTGTTTATTTTTTTACAGTAGCGTTAGATTTTTCTATGAGATTATTTAAGGTTCGATCCATTTTTGTCTCTTTTTTTACGATAATGAATGCAATTATATAACAATACCCTATATAATAGTTCGTACTATGGACGTTATAGCACGGACTCCAGGTTAAAAAAATTTGCCATCGCTTTCGTAAGGATTTAATGGCATTTGAAAACTTTGTGGTATGTCGTTTGATAATGTTTGGAGTATACGTTAGGAGAAATTGACGAAGGGAGTAACGGGAAACGTTTTGGAATTTTAAAAGATCATAATGTCATTTCGTAGAAACTATTTGGAATTTAATTGGAATTCGAGGAGACGGTGATTAATTGAACCGAAGGACATGCAAATCATCTGATAATGTTTGGAACGTACACTAAAGGAGGTTGATCTAAGAAGATGGTTCTAGGAACACATTGCGCTGAATGTGTTACGAATTTGCAAATGAATGCGAAACGGAAGCATGATGTATGCACTTCATTTTTTTTGGTAATGTTACGATGAAAGAGAATATCAGGATCGACGAAAAGGATATTAATTAGAACTTTTATTTCGAATTAAATACTTCCGCAAGGTTTCTTCGAACCACGAAGGAAACTAAAACTCGACAGTAACGTTAAACGTGATTTCTTTATTACACTGACGATGAGAAGAGAATATGCCAGACGACACTGCAAATAGAAAGCACGCAGTCTGCTAGAGCATCGCAAATCGAAGTTACGTAACGTCCAAACGTAAAACATCTCGCAGCATTAACAGAGGAGAAAAAGAAATACCAATAGAGAAATATGTAAAAAGGAAACTTCAATCGTGTAGAAAAGAGAAAAGAAGTACGTATATATCGGCGCTGTAATCTTCAACCCGTTAGCTAGACTACGGATATTCGTACAAATTCATATATTTATAAGGGCAAATGAAGAAATGGAGCCCAAGCAGGAATTTGTTTTACCTACTTGTTTTGTAATTTTGGATCTTAATTGCCGAAATAACGGTATAGGAATACTAAATTTACACTTGGAATTTATATTAGAATAGTTTGATAATTTATTTGATGAACGATTTCAGAGATATTCATCGATACGCACTTGCACGCGTCTCACCTTCTTCCATACCGGACTGTTAACTGAACAGTTTACATTTATTCGTTTTCGAGACGCCGCGCGCGCACACACACTGATACTCGCATACAAGTACCACTACTACGCAGCCAACCTAGTCCAGCACATAAAAGTACACATATCTCAAACTACTAAACATTATAATAGGCGTTAAACTTTGCATATTTTATGTAACTTTGCGTGTAAACGCGCATTCTCCGCACATTTGCCGTTCGAAATTTTTCAGAAATGCATAAAAATCCACGGTCTATCGATAACAAAGATAAAACAAAGATACCTCGACTTTTGTATTCTGAAGACAAAAAAAAAAAAAAAGAGAAGGAGACGAGGTCAATCTTAAACCCGTATTTGCGGAACAATTCATCCCGGCGCGGAGCATCTCCCTTTGAATCGAAGTTTTTTTTCATACGAACAATAGTTGCACGCGTCCTCGAGCCGCAAAGGTAAGGCCACGTCGGCCGCTTGACAGGTGACACCCTGTATATTCGTAGAAAACCCTGGGACGTTTTATTTTCGTAGACACGTGCGATGAATGCGACCGGTGGAAGAAGATAGTCAAAGTTACATAATGCAGAAGACAATTTTCATTATAACCATCGTCAAGGATTTCCTCCGCTGCACGATCTTGGCAAATCTGTTCGTTTGCTCTTTTTCTTCTTTTTTTTTTTTTTTTTTTTTTTTAATGACACGAACCTTGCATCTTATCGTTGCTTCTTCTGTCACCTAGAATGAACTATTAATTACTATATGCAAGAACAAATACTTGTTGAAATAAAGAAGCGCGATGCAGGAGAAAAATACGGAAGATTAATAATTGTGGTATATCATACTCCATCACACCGTCAGCGGGTTAAAAGATTTCTATATGAATTGTTCAGAAGCCACATTAATCACCTTCGTAAATTGAAAAGTACAGGAAACCGATGATATTATAAACGCTGTCTTTTAAGTATATTTTAGAATTTATCACTATTTATCTCGTCTCTCTCGACGAATCAACTTATGCAAGCGTATCATTTATTAATAATTTATTAATAATGAGAATTAAATACGCGGTGAAATTAAGAAATGGATGAAAAGTGGAATCGCGATCAGCTTGGCTTCCTAGTGGCTCGTATATCGTTATACCATCGACTGTATCGTGTGCTGGACAATGATCGAACTCCAAACGTTACCAACTAAAGCAGTACACGCTATGAATTCCCTTCGTTAGAGCAACGAAAAACGCGCAGCCAAAAGTATGCATATTTATACTGTGTCGAAGCCGCTAAATATAAAACAAACATCGAAACGAACAAAATTCACGAAAATCCGCCATGCTTGCTACCTAAAAATTCTACTGGTAAAACAAGCGGCGTCTAAAAATCACCGTGTAAAAGATTCAAAAGCAGCGAATAACCAGCGAATTCGAACGAGTCACGCGAAACGCAAATTCGATTCACCTTGTGGCTAACCACTATCGTAAAAATTTATTTTCACACGCGCCGATACAACCGATAAACTAAACGGACATGCGGAAACACAGAGGTACGATGAACGTGCATAACTTACGAAAAATCATCGACAACTCATTAAAATCTTTATGGACGTTATTTCGCCCTTACGTAATAACTTTTCGTTGACTCGAACGATCTTACCGTGAGGTTCATGAGAACATTTTTTCTTGCTCAGCCTCAAATGCACGATAGTTTCTCGTTGCTTCGCTATTATATCAAAAACTAATGCTGTCGCATAATATACAACGACGTTTGATTACTCTATGTATGCATCGAGATTGAATTTTAAGACGTCGAAGCTCGGCTAACCCAGATAATAATCCTACCTCGCTCGTAGAATCGACAAAACAAGTGCATCGAGGATAACCACCCCGCGTCTCGAGTTATTAGTGCGAGGGTGTGCGAAGTCCTGCGGTGGAAAGAGAGATGGGACCAAGAGAGAGACTTTAATTACCGGCGGGTGAATTCGCAACCGGACGCACCCACGGGGCAGATTACCCCGGTAATATTACCGAGTTTTATTGCGGAGAGAGAAAAGTCGAGGTCTGAATGCGGCATGACTCACGGCACACTCATCTGGCACCGATGTTTCTGCTCTTATTGCAGCCCCTCGTCACTCCCTTGCCCTCACCACCCCCGACTGTGTCATTCCTGTTTCTCTTCCACGCCGACTTTCACCCTTCGTCTTCCCCTTCTTTTTCTCCGTACTCTTCTACAGTGGCTCGCGAAAACATTTCAACTCTCACTGTGGGAAATTTTTGATGTGCATGTATCGTACAAAACACGTGGAAATTTTATCAACGCTGTAACGAAACACATAATGAAATGTTCATTGTGTCGATAAAATTTGAAGCAGAACAGCTATCTTAAACGTTAAATAATCAGACAGAGAATAAACAAGAAAATTATGAAAACTGATTTAGGGTTATTGGTACGATTGATAATCGCCTTGACTATTTAAATACTTTTGCGATCAAGTTTCACGTTAATCTGAAACGTAACCAGTAGGATCGTAATAATCGAACCTCGTTGCAGTTCCAATGAAGTTCCAAAATCTTCTCCGTAACCTACGTACCTAATTATATTTATATATTTTGTATTGCGCATATTCATCAAATATTTCTACGAGTGTTCGCATACTTTCGCGCGTTACTGTACTCTCGATTCTTCGAAAACCACCCCGTTTCTTCGTACGCTTCCTTGTATCTCTTCACCCTTCAACGAAACCTACCCTTAACCACCGTACCTCTTTTCGTCGCTGTCCGTTTTCAGGTCTCTTCTTCGTTTCACCTCCGTCGTTCCTTCACCCTTTCTCCAACGATTCTTTCCACCCCCTCGCATCGATCAGGCGGCTTTTTTCCTCGATGCTCCTCGCTCGTCAGCCAGGATGCGAGAATGGAAAGGCTCGCGTTTTTACACGCTTGTCGACGACGATGAAGGCTCAGTTTCTCGCTCGATCGGTCTCCATCCAGGGTAATGTCGCGCCGAGACCGAGCTTCGCGAAGGGAAGAAAGGGATGTACGAGAAACTGGCGACGAAATAATTACGCGAAAGGGAGTCACGCCGTTCAGTAGCGTGGCCATAATGCGCATTACGTATCGCGAATAACGTTCCACAGTGTTCATTTAACGCGCTACGTAGATGGTACGAGTATGCTGTGTTAACAACTGGCTTAGTGTCGCGCGTTTACAAAATTTTCGATTCTTCGTCCTGTGCTTTCTCTGGAAAGTTTGATTTTTTGATCCCTCTGTAATTGCATTCATAATTTTACGCGAGGAAGAAATACGGTTGATTAATGTTTCTTCTTTTAAGAAAGAACCAACTGTTTAAGGTGGCTTTTAAAGTCTGCCGCGCAAAAGGTACGTGTTAAGCAGTTCGTAAGTAACTTTGTACGTAAGACAAATTGTGCTTTAAATTTTAAGCTTAATCTAGTAGTATTTTTAAGTACGAAGCATTAAATAAGGAATTTCTTCTCGGATATGTACCACCGTTACACGCGGAAAGTTAATTGAATTTTAAAAGTAGATTTTAACCGGCCATTTTATATTTTCTGCGAGTTTTTAAGCTAATTGGACTTTGTTAAACTAGGATTTTATTAAAACGAAGGTATTACTAGTTGCTTGCTTTCTGCAAGTATAACCTCCCCTCTAAATACTCTTAATAAGTTTAATGTAATATTTAACAATACGTACAATTGTATTCGCGAAAGCCATGCATAAAATCGTAATTAATCGTAACTGAACTTCATGAAGGATCCACTTACCTGAATAATTCCTAATAAATAAATTTCACTAATAATATTTTATATCAGACGATCCGACAAAAGATATAATGGGAAACGCGGAAGCCAGTAAGTACGGAACTCCATTTAAAAACTAAAATTATTCCTACTAAAAAAAAATTCCACCCATCCCCTCCTCGAGAGAGGAATTCAATAATATTCTACCGCCGTGAAATTGAATAATATTCCACGGAGCGACAATGAAATAATTATTACTCCCATGAAACGGTTACTCGAGATGAAATGTTTGGCAAGCGACACGCGTGTCCATTTGGAAGGGATTACACGAGCGTTTATCCACAGCTCCGCGACACTCGACGTCCGTTAGTCAAGCTGCCACCCCTTTTCGTAAACCCTGCGAGGGGTGGCCCGGTAATCTGTCCTGTATTCAACTCGCGCCCCCATTTCAATCCCCCATACCAGCTTATGTATAACAAACCCCCAGCCCCGTTGCTGCCTTGAACACATATCGTTTCGCCTCGCGGTTTCGCGACTAAGGGGGACCAAGAATGGTGAACGAGGGTGAGAATCTGAGTTCGAGCGCCGCTGGTTTTAATATACGAATACGATGAACGTAATGTTAATGGTTGACTTCTAGAAAATCAGTTGTTTAAAGTTCCGTTTGGTGTACATTATAGCGAGGAATGAAAATTGATTTTTCTTTTTTTTTTTTGTTTTTTTTTTTTGTAATTTGATTAAACTTGTAATAGACAGGTTCTTGGTGTACACGTACGGAAACTTGGGCATCGATATCGTAGACGTTTTATTTCGTTTGACCATTTATCTTCGTAGATTCGAGATATTTTACGCCGAGGTATGTGGACGGAGTGTTTTAAGAAAAAATAGTAGGAAATTTAAGAGGTAACTTCACGAATTAAAATAAAATAGAAGCGAAGGAAGAGAAATGGCGTTTGCAGGAAACGAACAGAGTGTCCAATGTCATTTTTTTGTGTTCCGTTATAAGAGCATCCTTTAAACTTCGTATCTATTTTTGTATCTAATTGCGTTTTTTTTTTTTTGTAATTACGAGGAAGATTGAATTATTTTATACTAACAAACCGAGGAATAATTTATACGTTAACGGGTTAATTTTCAAAGTCGATTGAATTAAGGTAGAGAGAAGACGGAGCAAAGTGGAATATAAAAATGTCGGAAGAAGAATCCTCGCAAGATCCTTTTTCTTTTCTCGTTTTTCTCGCTGATAATAAGGACAGGTTTCTTGTTCGATCCGGATTTCAATTTAAAACAGGTTTTCGGCGCGCGCACCGTGCGAAATTACCATCGACGAAGGACGTTTCGCGATTCGATGCAATTTGTCGTCGATGACGAGCACTTAGGGGACGCGACCCACCGTCCCACTTGTTCCGTTCAATAAAATGTTAATAATCCTGTTTCCATGAACCATCAGCGCGACTCTGTACTCATATCGCTATCGTTTATCCGGTAAATTTAAAAGTACCGGACAAAATACATAGCTACAAAAAACATTTCCATATCATTTCATTCATTATAGCATTCACATCGCTAATTGTTAAATTGCTACGCACGATATGCCGTTTCCTTTACCAACTAAAATTTTCAAACTCGACGCAGAATACAAAATTGCACGTTTATGAAAATTATCGGGATCGCGTTTCTAGAATTTATAAATACAAATTCCTAAAATGGAATTGCTGTACGTTCCTCCCTCGTAGCATCCCTCGTCGAAAAGTTTCTTTCGTTTTATAAGGAAATAATACAATGTTCATCGTTTTATATTAATTTATTGAATTATGCACGAACATAATAATAGAAATAGAACGAAATGGATCATACCTAATTCAATGAAATATAAAACAGAATTGTAAACAAATTGTAATTTGATTAAACCTGTAATAAACACGTTCTTGGTGTAAACTTGGGCATGGTCGATATCGTAGACGTTCAATTTGGTTTGACCATTTATCCATTATCACTCATTTATTATTATTCATCTATTATCGCTCATCTATTATCACCTTATGAAACGAAAGAAACTTTTCGGACAACCTAATACGTTAGAAAATTGGCCAGCTGGAATAGAGAAACTTTGAAATTTTAGACCCGCGCATATCTCTTACTTGAAATTTTATTCTCGATATTGCTGTAATGATTGTTTTGTCTTATATTATACACCGATAATAACCAGAAGTAAGAAATACGACGTTTGCTATGAAAGTAGGAAATAGTTTAATTTTACGGATTGGTATGTCACGAGGATATGTTCGGTGGATAATCTGCGGTGAATGTATGCGCATTTGTCGAGTCGAGTGAAGAGGCTCTAACGACCTGGCGCAGGAATTTTGTGAAAATCGAGGTCGCGCGTTTCGCCTCCTCGATGAGAAACATCCGTGTCTTTTCAGGTTTTAGAACGATAATGGCTCGTCGGAAAGTTTGATTGTCTTGGAACGTGGCTTGGTTACCGCGCTGCGAGGAATTCGGTACAGAATTGGAAATACATAGAGAGAGGCGGCTCCTATTTTAGACTTTAGGGGTTCGAGGATTTAGGAAATTGGAAATTTAATTTGAAAAGTTAGGGAATACGACATTTTGAAATATCGGTTTGTTGTTTGGCAAGTTGAGAATCTGGCATGTTGACAGTTACAAGTTTCAGAATTAAGAACCACGGAAACGTCGTAATTTTAAGATCTGTGAATCTACAGATTTATGAATTTTTTAACTTCTTCGTTTAGGCATGCTAGAACTTCCGAGCGACTGGAAATTCAGAAAGCTAGAAAATTCAAAATTTGAGATCTGGGAGTTTAGAGATTCAGAAAGTGTAAGAATCTAAGAATGCGGGAATTTCAAAACTTGTGGATCCGAGAATTGAACAATTTCTGGACTTACCGTTCGGAAGTAGAAGTTCAAAAGTTTCACGATTTAACGATCTGCAAGTTTACGAGATGTCTGAATTTTCAAATCCACGAATGTAGAAAGTTTGAGATTTGGTAACCTGCGAACTTAACAACTCGCGGATTTAAGAATTGTCGAATTCTCGTACTAAGTATAATCCGTTTTTGTTTCAGGCCTCAAATACCTTCATTCAGCCAGAATCCTGCACAGGGACATAAAACCAGGGAACTTACTCGTGAACAGCAATTGCGTACTAAAGGTAAGTAAACTAACCGAAACAGAGTGATTAAGCTGGCTAAATCTTTCAAACTTCTTCGCTATCGACGTAAAAAAATAATAAACGAGGAAATAAGGGAAATCATCGATCTTTCTACGGAATTAATAACGACAAAATTATAAATCTTATTCGCGAGCAGATCTGCGACTTCGGTTTGGCCCGAGTGGAAGAACCCGATCAGAACAAGCACATGACGCAGGAAGTGGTGACGCAGTATTATCGTGCACCGGAAATCCTGATGGGAGCGCGACACTATACCGCAGCCGTGGATGTTTGGAGTGTCGGTTGCATTTTTGGCGAGCTCCTTCGTCGGCGGATACTTTTTCAGGCACAGAGTCCTGTGCAACAGGTTAGTCCTTTTACCATCAATTAGCGAATTTCGTTTCTTTCAACATTTCATTTGAAAATTGAACGCGTTTCTCGCGCAAATACGCCCAAATATCCGCGTCACAAGTGTACGTCTTAAATTCGCTCGCGAATCACTAATTTCTCTTGTAACTCTATGCGAATAAGTTAATTTCATAACGCAAGCGATAATCGTAATTTCCTCAATCCTTTACTATTGTACTTTGCGACGAAACTCTACGAAATTGGAGTCATCTGTCAGGTAAAAGTATGTTCATGCGCCAACAACCATCATCGACAAAGTTCTACGACGACAAATGGCGGGAGGATCTTGCCTCTTCTCCGAGTATAACGATTTATTTCCTTTCGATACGTGCAAAGTTTCTGTGGCCGGAGTGAAAGTGACGACGGAAGGAGAAGACCAGGTTCTAAAATCGAGAACATTTTCATTCGCATTGCAGCTGGAACTGATCACAGAATTGCTGGGCACGCCGACCCTCGAGGACATGAGGTTCGCGTGCGAGGGTGCGAGATCTCACATGCTGAGGCGCGCACCAAAGCCACCCTCGTTGACGGCCCTCTACACCCTTAGCAGCCAGGCGACGCACGAGGCTGTCCATTTGCTCTGCCAGATGCTAGTCTTCGATCCCGTAAGTTTCATCGCACTCATTTATCCTTACGATATAATGTGCCGACTTTATAGGATTGCAATTTATATGATTGAAATTTCGAGTATAAAATATATCGAGTATAAAGCTTGCTCGTATAGGTGTACAACTTTATAAGGAAACAGCACTAAACGCGAGTGGAAGTTGCAAGTACATTTTGCTAACACTTGTACTCGATAAATACGACAGACTTTCTTCAAACGAATGAATCTGTCGTTAAAAATGATAATCGATATACCGGTTGCGAAGAAACTTGGGCGAGGAACTGCGAAAGTTGGTCAACTTCTTTGCAACAACTATGCTACCTACTATCATGCTGCATGATAGATCGACTCTGAAACTCGTAGTTGTGTTTACCAAGAGAGACGTGCAAGTTGCGAGCGAGGATGTGCCCTTATCAACATCCGTGGCGACGCGATAAGTCGTCGAACTCCGTCATCGTTCCATTCGAGAAACTTCCAACGGTTCATGAAACTGTACATCGAACGAATTACAATCAACCTTTTCAATTAACAAAACGATTAAAGAAACGGAAAAATGTCGAAGAATAAAAGACCGTGGAAAGTTTCGCGTGGCAGTTCATAAAGAATATTTCGAGCGACGACCGCGACATAGTAAAATTCTTGCGAACATCGTGTTTGTATAATACGAAAGTCGAGATAAAATCTTTACTGTCGACTGTCCAGTTTAAAAAGGAGGAGAGACGCGAAAAGAGAAGAAACGAAAAAGTCAGAAGAAATCGTGTACACTCCGGTTCATAAGCGTTTTACGATACTAGATGTTCTCACGCACATTAAAAACGTGTATTGTATAATTGTTGAACGAGATAAAAATTACCGATCGCTTTTCAACTTGATCTCATTTTCTTTAGGCTGATGCGAAAACATTGTCGATTTCGCGCGATGTAGAATATTAAAAATACTTGTGAACGGGAGTGTAGATCGAAACACGTAGCTTTTACAACGGGCAGTCGCCACATTCGTCAGGATTTCGGTAAAACCAACACGCCAGAGTCTCGGCAGTTATTGGCTTCGTTCGAACGAGATTGGAGCCGTCTTTGTAGGTTGTCGAGTAGTTATTAAAGCACGGGAATACGCCAACGCAGCCTACTTTCCTGAATCTCGTCCTCGAACTCTCGTTCACGTTTCGATCGTTCGCACGACACGCTTAACTTCTGTAAAATCATACGATCGTTTTAACGCGGTTAATGTTAAGACATCAAGCGCTCAGAACGGATTGAATAATGGCCATTCGAGTGGCCATTTTCAGTAACAAACAGAGAATAAAATGGCGGCATGAATAATCGAGATGAAGTTCCAACGTAGCTTTCGGAAGGCGTTAAAACCGTTTCTCTCGTGAAACTGTTGATTCATCGTTCGTAAAACTAAAACTGCGGGGCTATTACCATTTGCGAAACTTTTCGTGGATTTTCGTTCTTTCTACTGCGTTGCTCCGATACTTTTCCGTAATTTTAGATCGTCGTTGTTTAAGAAACAACAGGAAAGCTTGGTTTCGTCGAGGCTTCATTAGGATCTGAAGTTTCTCGAATGGAAAGAAACGAAGGGGGATAAAGATGAAAGTTGAAGGCGGCAGAAGAAATATGTTAACTCTGAGGTTCTTAGTTTGGATTCGCGAAGGACTTTGTTATGTAGAGCGTGTTTCAAAGTGAGAAGGGTGAATTAACAAAAGAACTGGAACTAAGGACAAGGAATTTCTTAACGTAAGATTTTGTTTTCGCGCAAATTGGTCGAGTCCATAACGGTAAATTTGCAACTAAAGCCAAACGAATAAGCCAATAGACGAGGAATTTCCATATCGTAGATATTTTCAAATCAAAGAAAAGTTTCTTGCTTTCTTTAACACCAGAACCACAGATAATTAACACGAATTTCTACCAAAACCAGTCAAAATGACTGGGCTTTAAAAAATATGTAATAATGGAATATTTTTATATTTGTTGATTTATTACTTTCTTAGAGAAGGAATTCCATGTTATGTAGTACATTTTTGGTATTATTAATGCATCTGGGACCATGATTCATAAACGAGGATCGGTACATTTATAAAATTGTAGAACCAGTCATATTGACTGCTGTGGTATTTCTAGCGTTAGCATCCAGCGATCTAGCGATCGATCCGGAATTTTCCTGATAACTGATATCGTCATATCGAATGATACGCGATAAAAATTTGAGAAACGCGTGGGAAGTTGTAGAAAACGAGGAAACTGGTTAATTGGAGTTCGATAAACAGATTGCAGAATCCTTTTACACTTTGACAAGTGTAGCTTGTCATTTTCACTGGTATTGGTATAAGTAGCCTTGATACAAAATTATTTTCAGTTTGAATACATAAAAAACAAAATAAAATTCATTATATTATTCTTTTAGTTATCGTTGCGAAAGTCATTACATCATTGCGGGAGAAAATATAACGTGAAGTAGGAACTTGAAGATAAAATTGTAAAGCCAGTCAGTTTGACCGGTGTGGTAGTTCTAGCGTTAACGAAGAAAAATCTCTTCTTTCTTTTCTAAAACCTATTATTCCCATTTTTCTAATCTAAAGCCAATCTACGTGTCCTAATCTGGAAATAACGATGACGTACAAACTTATTAACGATTAACCGGTAATTAGTTAGCGATCTGAGTCGAGCAATCCGTTCGAACAGTGGCTGTAAATTCGTTTTCGTCCCTAACCGTGTTGGAACTCGGGTTTTTCCTACCTCTTGGGAGATTAACACGGTTAACTGTCCCCGTAAATAGCCGGAGTCGGCCGAGATCGATCGTTTTCGAGAGGCGGGCTTCGCGTCGTGTATCGATCGTTCGTTGACCCTGTTCACGAACTTCTCGCAGGACAAGAGGATCACCGTGGTGGATGCACTGGCGCATCCTTATCTGGACGAGGGGAGACTGAGATATCATTCGTGCATGTGCACGTGCTGTTACACGACCAGCGGAGGCTTGAGACAGTACACGGGGGACTTCGAGCCGGCCACGTCTCATCCGTTCGACGATCTCTGGGAACGGAAGCTCACCACCGTGCAGCAGGTGAAAGGTAAGAATCGTATAGATCGAAGATGTGTGTACTTTAAAAAACGATACTTTGATATCGAATGATTTTTACACAGATTTTACGTTAAGCTCAAGTCGGAGTTTATTAGGTTGGCGTGTACGAAGTTTTGTTTCTTGCAAGTTCGAATTTGACGGGTTGATAGCGAGTTGTTTTACTCGGTGTGTTAAGGAGCTTTATATATGAGATTTATATAGGAGATTTATGATAGAAATCAAAGCGCGTGAACATTTTTATTAAATGCGTGATATTTCTTTATCGATTATTATTTCATTAACAATGTATAATATTTTATGGAGACTACGTACAATTAAAATTTGAAAATGGAAAAGAAAATTTCATATACACCAACCTAATTATTCTAACGAATATAATTTTCTTTCCATGCTGATTTTGTCGTTGAACACGATACATGAAGCTTTTTCCTGGGAATATGTCGATTGGTGAATGATGATTTTTTTTAAATAACAGATAAAAGATCGTAGTTCGGTGGAACACGAAAATCAGAACATGATCGAACATAAGAAGAGCTTCACGAGACAGAATATCCGAGGGATGTAGTTGAAAAGCTGCCACGCCAGGAACAATTGATAGACAGGAAATTGTCCGATTTTGGTAGAAAATATCGTTAAAAGTAGATTTTCATGGTCGCTGTTTTGATATTTTCTAGAAAAGAGTGTGTCCTATTCTACCAGCTCTGAGGTGCTGTTTCTTCGCTCGACGATGATTTTATGGAGATCTTTCGCCAACTATCTAAGACGCTCCCTATCGTCATCGAAGTAAACTGGAAAATTGGAACGAATAGCCACCTAAAACTCTCGATATCAGGCTCCTCCGTAAAACAGAAAAACGAATTTATTTTCCCACCGTTCAGCAACTTTGGACCAACATCGAGCGAAGAAACTTTGCGCCGCGGGGTAACAGAGATTCAATAACGCGAATCGATTTCTCGAAGGGTGCTAATAAAACCGTACCGTAACCCACGAAGCTCGTGAATTTTCCACGGCATAGAATTCCACGATTTCCAGACAGTTGCATCCACCCATCGAACCAACGTTCCAAATTACTCGACGCTCTCGTACGCTCATTTTTAGGGTTGTAGTTTTTAGTGTCAGATTCAGCTTTCACTTCGGATTCACGAGTCACGTTTAAATTAGATAATAAATAAGAAAAAGTAATTGCAGTTCCTTTCTAAGTATTGTATGATCGCCGAATTTATGAACACTAGTAACTTGTATTAGTACCAATAGTTACGCGAGTGTAGTATTTTATCGACGATATCGATTTAATTTTGCGCTACGGCGACTCGTACAACTGATAACCGTATTCGTGGTCCGATAACGAGGTACTCTCAACGATTGCTAATAAAGCGCGGAAACGAGCGAAGAATTATTATCGAAAGGGTGGATTTTCCGAGCAGCTCGAGCGACACGACACCGTATTAATCGCGGGTTTTCAGCTCAAGAGAAAAATGCATCGGTGTGACTCACGCTGGATTATTAATAGTAAACGTCTTGGACACGTGGCTGGAACCGTACGCGGAACAACGATGCGATAGACTGTTGCGTGCGTTCGCGAATACGACCGCGATAAATCATCGTTTATCAGTGGGGGTCCGACTAGTTATCGCAGCCGACTTTCTTCCAAAGTAATCGTCGGAGAAACTGGGTCTAATATCGCGGTTAAAAATTGCACGCCATTCGTTCGTTAGGCTGACTGAGGGGGCTGCTGCGGCGTGAATTGTATATCCCCTTCGAGAAACTTATTTTCCAGATGTCTTAGGGTGCTTGAGACTCTGATATTCAAAGATATTTAATATTTAAATTTCTCCTTAATCTCTTACTTTATGAGTCTTTCTATTATTCTACGCGTTGCCATTTGCATTTATCGTTTTAACATGGTGTCGGATGGAAAATGATATAGTACGTGTAATTTGTATTCAGAAATCTTCTAGCAAGCTTGTAATATGAAATTAAACTCCGAATTGACGTTCAAATTGGTTAGAGGTGTACGTATTTATTATCTTTATCGTACTTGCATCGATGAAAAATATCCTACGTAGATTTTATACTCGGCCGTTCTATGAAACTTCTTTTGTTTTTAAGCTCGTTAGAAATATGCTTCATCTTTGTCGCGTTTAGATACATATAAAATACACGAGATTCGAATTTCTCTTGTGAATTCTCAAACGTTTTTAATCTCTAAATTGTTCTATAGCTTTACGAGCAATTTTCACATTCCATCGAATTTTAAACCCATGAAAAAGGGGTCTCCTCTTTGCCTCGTTTAAAAATCTCCTAGATTTTCCGTAATCTTGCATTTTTATAAATTTGATCTCTGTAATACACGCGTAAAATAAAACGTACAACTGTATATTAGATTAATATGGTCCCATAAAAAATTCCCGCTTGGATACATGCTACCGTGTATTTTTTTAAATATAGCGCCTTTGTTCGATCTATAAACGCCAACAGAGGCACGAATTCGCATTAAATTACGCCTATTGAGCTCGCGCCACATAATAAACTCGTACAATTATCATAGACGGCGCGTCTAACGCGTTTGATTTCGCATTCGAGTTTGTCATACGACAGGCATGCGATGCTCGTAACGAGTAATCGCGTTTGTCGAGTTGTCCCGACTGGAACAGTCGCGGACGGCTGCACGTGTCCAAGAAAGGTGTCGTAAGACGAAACGCGCGAATCGTATAGCTACGAACAAAGAAGTTCTCGATGGTTGGATGCCAGAACGCTTTCTGGAAAGTTTGTAATTTTGTATTTTATTTTTTTATTATCGTCCGTACACGAAAACCTGGTTCCACGGTTTATCGCTATTATCGAGGATATGCAAGTATTTTTGTTACGTTTCACATTGAGCATTGTTTATGTTAGTCGTATTATCCTAATTGTAGTCGTCCTTGTATAGAACATTTAGAAACGTAGATCGTAGACCGAGAATTCTATTGCGAAGGATACTTTGTAATCGCAAAGAAGGTCGGATATGTTCTACAGAAACGCAAATGTAAGAACAAATTTTTGGTAAATCGAATCGTTTCAGAAAAATTCCGATTGTAAATTGATGTAGAACTGGGAAAGAACTTTTATAAACTTCTATAGGGCCACGAATACGGAAAGAAAAGTAACTAAGAAAGCTATAAAAGCGTGTCCATTAAATTCTGTCTCTTCTTCTATCGAATTGAGGAGTCGAAGAACAAGATGAAGCTTCTATCTCTTCTTCACGCACATGTGCATACATCGTTCGCAATTTCGACTGCTCGATTCATCGATATCGTCATTCGCCAACGAGATATTTGCAGGCACGTGTCGCAGCACGAGTAAACTGTGCGCGTGACAACGCGCAATAAAGCGTAAAATGTTCGATCGACGTCCCCATCGATTGTACACCTTGAAAGGTTCGCGAGGAACGACGTGGTCCCTTGAGCAAAACAAGAACCTAGACCGCTTCGATCCACCTTCGTATTCGCCTTCCTAATTTCCAGGACTGTCGAGACACAGAACCCAGAATTCACTCGACGATCCGACGTTGTCTGTTTCAGAGGAAATGCACAAATTTATAGCGGAACAGCTGAACACGTCGCGCGTGCCGCTCTGCATAAATCCGCAGTCCGCGGCGTTCAAGAGCTTCGCAAGGTAAGCCGTAGGTGGCGAATCGTCCAGATTATAAAACGATCGATTATAACAAAAGAAAATATAAAGAAAAGCAGGGTACGACTCTATGTTGGTTAGGATATAGGAGAAAAGGAATACCAAGTTTCGGCTTGGTTAATAGGGAAAGATTTAAGATAAGAACGAGGAGACCGGGTCCTCGAGAATCGAAGAGCCTCCTTTCACTGAATTTTCCCCCACCCTCGATATCACCAGTGTCCACCGAATCCTTTCTCCTTTGAACGACCAATTATATTAAAAAGCCAAGACCAATTCGAATTTCGCGCAGGGTTAGAAAGGAAATAAAGAAAATAAGTGAATAAACAAGTGAATGCAGAGGATCGAGGGAGGTTGGGTGGGTAGGTGGGTGGGTGGGCGGGCAGGGGGAGAGGCGTGTGCGCGTGGAAAAAAGGAGAGAAAGGGTTCGCAGAGGGGCACACACCCGTATATACACTGTGTGTTGCCTCCCCTCCCCCACCCGTCGAAGTCGATGCGGTAAGAACAAGCCGGATTAAAATAAAAGGCAAAAAA
This sequence comes from Bombus pyrosoma, assembly GCF_014825855.1. Taxonomy (NCBI): domain Eukaryota; kingdom Metazoa; phylum Arthropoda; class Insecta; order Hymenoptera; family Apidae; genus Bombus; species Bombus pyrosoma. Next base: position 4,718,886 of record NC_057772.1, read on the forward strand.
AAAAGAAAGTGGAAAGGAAAAGAGGACAAAAGAGAAAGAGGGAAAGAATGAAAGAAGAAGAGAAAAAAGGCAGCGGAGCGGGCACAAGGGCGTATCGTAGACGGAAATTAAAAACCGTGAAGAATGAGAAAGAGAGAAGAAAGAGCGGGAAAAGAGAGCTGATGGGGGTGGTAAAGGGATGGTAAAGGGGTGGAGAGAGAGAGAGAAGGTCGAGGCGAAACGATCGAAACGAACCAGGAGAGAACGATCTTTTGTCCCTCGACGACCCTTCCTCGTCGACGTCCTTTTGCCGTTTTGGCCCTCGGAAGCCAACCAAAAACTCCGGCCGGTTCTTCCACCGCTTTCGTTAGTACTGGGAAACGATTAAGAAATTAACCCCCGCGTTTTGTCGCGTTGTCTTTCTGTCGTAATTTTTTCTTTTTGCTGTGTACATATGTATACACGCATATATGTACATATGTATGTGTGTATATATATACGCAGATGTAGCCATGTACACGTTCTGTGCCGTGGAAGTATCAGTAAAACGATCGAACGCATTATCGTCGCCATCTGTCCCGATACGTAGAGAAAGAAATAAATGTAGAGCGGTAGAAGAAAATATGAAAAAAGGAGTTGAACCCACCCCTGCTCTCGCCGCAATTCTACAAAAGACACAGAGAAACAGAAAGTAAGAACGAAATTTTAAGATAAAAGAGGGTACCATGAGAGAGAAAAAAAAGGGTCGTCAAAGTCGAATGTAAAAGAGGGTCGAAAAGAAAGACTTGTAACGTGCTTAGAAGTTACGATAGATGCAATTAATACCCTAGTCCCTTAAGAAAGTAAAAATGAACGAATTAAAAAAAAAAAAAAGAAAAAAGTTAGAAAAAAAATTCATTCTTTCTTTTCATATGTGATCTTGAAGTGTGTAACATTATTTCTCGTGTTGCTTACTGCCGTCAAGTTAGAGCAAGCCGATCGCCGACCCAGCGCCCTACGCCGCGTATACGTACACGTTACTACCACTACCAGTACCGAATCAGCTATCTACCACTGTCAGCTACTATCGACTACTACCGCTATCGTCTACCACTACTACTACTACCGCTACTACCACTACTACTACCACTACTACTACCAATCGTGTTACGTCTCCTCCTGAACGAACCGAATGAACAGAGAGTCAGCTCTAGGCGGCGTGACCTCGCTCGCTGAGGTACTTGAACAAACCATTTTACCAAGCATATCTTTTTTGCATTTTCTGTTTCTTACTTATTATCATATATCTATTCGTCTTTTGTTTCCCAGTTACGACCATTTCGTCCTCCTTTTTCTTGTTTCTTCTATTGTATATTTCTTCTTACTCGTTTTTCTTCGTCAGTTTTTCGTTCCATCCTCCTTGATCAACGTATCGTTATATAGTATAATATTATATTCGTCGTACTGTTTAACTCTCGCCTTGCTTCTTACGTATACTTTCTTTTCTCTTTTCTTTCTTCTTTTAATTACATAGAGACTTCTGTATGATTGATACTGTGTATATAAAAATATGCAAATATATATATATATATGTATACATACATATATATATATATGTTGATGAAGTGAGTTTAAGGAATGTAGTCGAATAGCAGGTTAATACGTAGGTGTATTATGTATATGTATATATATATATATGTGTGTGTATATATATATATATGTATGGTGGATCCTCGTGAGACACACATTGCCGGATGCACGCCAGCGACCAGCTCCGCTCGACCGACTTCCGATCCGCGCCTGACACGATTCGAGAAGCCTTCGCTGGCTACTTGGAATCGTAAATCTCCTATAATTCAGTTTGCTCTCTTCCCTATTGGCCTGTTCCTCGAAGATTTGCTAATTTTATCGATCGGTCGATCGATCGATCGACTCGCTCCCAATTTCCAACGCGTTTAAACCACGTTAACGTTTACTTTCAAAGAAATGGAATTAACCTTTTCATAGGCGGTGGAAATTATTTTTCCCTGTAATTAGAGTCACGCGTGCGAGTAATGTGAAAATATACTCGCGTTTATAGAGAGTGCAGCCTTTACTGAGCGTTAATTTAATAAAATATTGCCGATATGACCGGTGGGAACATTTGCATGCTACTTGAAAGCGATGCTGTAGAAAAGAAATAAATTGATTTTAGTAAAATATAATAATGGTCTATTTAATAAGTTTTCTATCGAAAATCCTTTGCCTTTTCACGGAAATTTAAGATTAACGGCCGAAGCTCAGAGATCGAACGTTAGTACTCAAAGTTCAGAAAGTTAATATAAATCGACAAATTAACAAACCGTTAATCCTCCATCGAAATTTTGCGCGATCTTCGACATGAATTTTTAGCAAAGCGTATGAAGAAATCTGTTTTACAAATACACTTTCATCTTTCAACGACTCTAGCGTTAAATTCTATTTGTGAAAGGATTGACAGCACGAAATTGCTTATTAAGAAATTCGAGGAAAGTAATAGGAAACGAAGTGCAAAAAGCGATGTCTTCTCCCTTCTTCGAGAGGGAATTCTTCACGTTCCCTGGTGCGTGCGTACAACGTTTTTTTCAGACGTTTAAATGGCCTCTTAGAGTAACCAGTTATACATAGCAGGGCGACACTCGACGCCTCCACTTCTAAATACCGCGATAAAGATAAAGAGGCGCGGATGCCTCCCCGAGGAGGAATTCAACCGCCTTTCGTCGACGTTCCGTCGTAGGAACGCGATGAGCTCCGCTAATTAACGACAGTTTGGCGTGCGAGCAATTAACGAAAGCTTTAAATCGGGTCTGAAGGATACGCGTAGAAAATCTCGAACGATGCTATTTCCTTCCATGTAATCGTTCAAATATTAACAGATAAGATTAAACGTTTTGCTTCTGAACTTAGCTCGACGATCTTCGAGGAACACGTACTTTAATACTATTACGTTGTATTATATCGTATATCATAATATGAAATTAATGAAATGAATAAAAAGAGGACGAATGTATGTTAACGACACATTATGAGAATTGTCCTATCTTAAGTTCTATAATTATATTATATTACATTATGTTATTATCATGTACAATATGAATAGTCGAGAGACTATGTAAGCACGTAATTGTTTAAAATGTTTATCGATCGTAGGGGAACGTGTCACACATCCATATTTATATTTAATTATATTTAAGTGGCTGGTCGCTGGTGTGTTTTTACGTTTTTGATCGTGAGTCGCTGTGAAAGTGGTACTTGTAAATAACGCTGAGAGAGAACGGCTGAAAAGAGCGCTTTGTTGGACACGAGGAGTGTAAAAAGGCCTGATCAACCATGCAGCCTTCAGTTGAAAGAAACGGGCCCGAGGAGAGAAAAGAATTCGAAAAATAAATAAATAAAGCGATTGAACGGATCGTGTCGCGATTCATTGAGAATCGGATGAACGGGACGAAGAGAAACGACACGGGAAACGAAACTCTCTTTCGTGATGCACCTGGGTAGATCGAGATCATCTGCCATCATCCTTCCCTCTAAATCAACATCCTGAATATCAATTTTATCCAAGAAAAGTAATTCCACAAAATAGCGTAATATTTTCCTTCAGAATACTTCAATACATTGCTCGATAGTATCGAAATAGTAGAAGAGTAGAAAAATTTTCCTGATTCATCTAACAATGATCCTCGTTGATATCCTCGAAATCCATAATTCTTTTAAATTACCAATTTTCGACTGGAAGTCCTGGCGTGATCTGGCTGTTGGCACAATGACCGTAATCTTCGAGTCGATTTGAATATTTTTCAACAAAACCACGTGTTTTTTCTTTTCTTCTTTTTTTTTTGCAAAACATTCGGGTATTGAAAAAAAGGGGAAGAAAAATGATTTTTTAAAATATCAATATCTTCCGTGACTTTTTCTTTTCGATCAAACTCTCTCCGCAGCGTTACCCACAATGTAGACATTTCTTTTTTGCACTGATTTTGTCCATCGTTTTTGTTTTTTGTACGTTGTGTGTATGATTCTTTTTTTTTTTGTCTTGATCTCCATTCTATTTTGCGCAGATTGTGCGGTACAATGGTAGAAATGTTGCGAGGTTGAAAAGCAGAATTTTTGTGTATCGCGGAGACCGTGAAAACTGTACGCGTGCACGTGATACTAAACTAAGAAGCAGGAGACCCGCGAAGCCATTACTGTCATTTCGCCAAGTCCGGGACGCGACATGGGTTTCGGCGGAAATTTTGTCGACCCTCGGATTTGCTTTGCCAAGGGAGCTACGCGTACCGCGGTTCCAGTCAACCGGAGGAAACTGCTAAATCATCCACTTTTTTCGAAAGTCTGCTCGACCAATCTCTAAGCGTCCTCTGTTGATAATTTACTTTTCGTGCAAATTCGTCGTTTGAATTTTATTATCACGTTCCATTATTATAATCTTAATCCTTCGTAATATTTTTCGAAATATTTAAGCTGCAAACAAAATTTCAATTCACCAGCTTTTAATAGTTTTAACAATTGGGCCAACAAAATATTGGATAGCGAAGAGAAGAGATGTCGGTAATTAGTAGACCGCGGGTTTTTACATTCACGAGAAACTCGAAGCTGCAAAAATACCCAAAATACAATGTACGTGATATACAAAAATATCCACAATATTGAAATATCTAATAGTCGCGGTCTAATGATGAATCTTAGATTTATCGCGTAATTTTTTTAGAATTCACAACGTTATTTGTATTAATTTGCGTGGAAGAAAATGTATCCAGGAGTATTATAGTATTATTAAAAACAATGATAATAAATAAACTAAAATACTACATAATATCAAACATCAAGAAACAAACAAAAAAGTAAACAAAGAAAGCAGCGAAGTTCCTCGGCATTACCTTCTTTCATCGCGTGTATACTTGAAAATTAATGGGAGCCGCGTTTTCCACGAAATTTGAGGCAGGGGCGGGGGGCGAGCGGAATAACGCGAAAAACGTTCGCGTGCAAACGAGCTGCGGCCCGACACGCGCGGCGTCGCTTTTATCCTGTCGGCCACGGAGAAAGCGACTACTCGCGACGGGATCATTTTTTCAAAGCCCAGAAATAAATTTCGACGCAGTGGAGGTCGAAGATCCACCGATTTCGAGACGAGACGAAAAAGTTGCGGACGGGGGTGAATTCGAGAAACAAAGAAACGAAAAAAAAAAAAAAGAGAAAATAGTAGCGTATTCCCTTTTTGACCGCTTTTGTTTCCGTGCTATTTTCACGACTGACTTTTCCCGCGAGCTTGGCAAAGCAAAGCGAAAGGCCGGTGACAGAGACAGAAATTAGAGGCGCGCGTATCGAGAGGGAGGAACCGGGCGAGAAAGTTGCGAGCGGGCTTAAAGGGTGGCTAAAAAAACGGCGATTACGTGAAGGGGAGACGTTGCAAGGAACGGACGAGACAAATGGGTAAAGAGAGCTAAAAAGAGAGACGTCGAAATAATAGAAAAGAAAAGAGATATCTTCGAGAATCTTAGTGAGAATGAACGAGCCATTTAGAAGCCACATTGATCAACTGCATACATTGAAAAGCGGAGAAAAACGGACGTTGCAAAATCTTTGTTACCATTTTTCTCCTTTAATTTTATATTATTTACACCATCTTCAGATTGTGGATTTTTACGTAAATTCATACTACTATGAAATTTGTTTTTCACCGTCTAAATGTTACAAGTACAGTAACTTAAAAAATATTATTTGATTTTGCATATTACGTACACTCTGTATATTCTTGTGTATTAAAATATTTCATAAATGCATATAATTCTTAAATAATTAAACGTTCTTCTTGGTAAACGGACTTATAGAAGTGAGTATTGACTTTCAAGTATTAAGCATTGATCGAGTATTTGTTGTAACGAAATAGAGAGATTTGGAAACAGCGAAGTTGATTAATTTGGCTTGCGAGAGTCTCGTGTGAAGTATCGAAGAAGAAAAAGAATAACGATATAGAATCGCGATTAACGGCCGGCTGTCACACATGCTGACAGCTGCATGGAAATCAGATGAAGCGTTTTTATTTTGTTGTTCAACTCCAGACCTGTCGGTTGCATCTCCCTTTTATCCGTTGTCTTCCCGGCAACGTAAAATTTGAAGAGTCGAGTCTCGCGAGCTATTTGGATATCTTGTTCACGGACTGAAACGGTTCCGAAAGTAACAATCAAAGTTTACACAGTGACAAATTCGAACGCCGTTCGCGCGTTACGATACAACTGTTCCGATGACAGAAGATGAGAAAAAGAGCGTGACAAAGAACGATTTATCCGATACGAAATGTCCACGCGACTCTTCGAATCGATCGTCACGAGAACGCAGAGCGTTTCCTCGGTCGAGAGTATCGAGAAGTCGATGAACGACGCGGTCCGCTGGTACTTTTGGACCCATAGCTGCCATAGCGAATTTATTCGACCGTGTTCGCACTTGTTCCGTTCATTCATCGAGTAACACAGTACATAAAAACGACATTAATTAACGCATACGTAATTCGTAGAAGTAGAGCAGTATGATACACGCTCGAGACACACGGTAGAGAAATGAAAATATAATCTACGAATCCCGTAGTTAATTCATTTTCTAGAAGAACTACGAATTCTTAAAAATTTCGAGAGTCGATTCTTTTGTTTTCATAAAAAATCCCTTTCTTCGGGCCAATCGTTGCGGAATGTATTTTAGTTTGCCATATCCGTTTTCTCTCTTTTTTCTTCTTCTGTTCTTTTCATTTTTCTACTTTTATTTTGTATCATATCTTTTTTTTTTTTTTTTTTTCATCACACCACTATACGATTTACCGTAACTCTAGTTGAGTTTTTACGTTGTTACATCCTCTCACCGATTGTATTTCGACACTTTCGAGACGCACTGCTGCCACTCGTTGACGATATGCTGCCCCCATCCCTTTTTACCACCATATGTCATCCCTTTGTCCGATTGTTTAGCCGACGAAACTCGAAGTGCCGTTTGAACGAATGCTTTCGACGATTGCCCACGTAAAAAGAAAAATCCTTTCTAATAGCGAGGAGCACTTTGCACTTTCGTCGTGTACCGATCTTAGTGTTCAAATCTCTGCGCGCGAGGGTATCGTCGAGCCATCGGATACACGTAGTCGGTTTTACATTATCAACCGCGTAGATGAATCGCAGGAAATTGGATCGATCGAATTCGAAACGAGATCCACGACGTAGATGTGAAACTGTATGTTATGATTGGTGTTGTGTTGTCAAAGTTGCAGAAGATAGAAAGAATTCGTGGACACGACTCGTTGATCTTGGCTCGAAGATACCCTTGACTGTGGGGCTTAGTAAAGCTGCTCTAAAATGCACGAAGAGGACGAAGAAGATGTTTATAACGATGTTTATAAAGAAAACGCTCTGTTTCTTCCTCATTTTACCAAGTCCCTAGTCCGACGTGTTTCGTTCGGAACACGGCACAGATAGCCGGAGATTTGAAAAAGTAGCTACACACCTCTGTTTCTCCCGCAAGTCTCACTTGAGAGAATATACACACCCCCGAGTAACGATCGAAAAAAAGCACATGAACGATAAAAAGAAAAAGTACGAAATAAAAAAGATAAAACGAACGAACAAAAAAAAAAAACAAATAAAAGAAAAAGACTTGTTTTCTTTAAAATGGCAAGCACTAATGATCTGTTCGTACGACTTGCAGCTCCACGGTGGCTCATCCCTCGGAATTGCCACCCTCTCCTCACCAGTGGGAATAAAAATCTTCTCCGAAATCGCGAAAGCTGATGACGAACGCGCGGCCGAGTATTCGCTTCGTTGGAACACAGATGTTGAAGAATTTCCGACAGCCTGAAGGAGAACGGTGAGAAAGGACGAGGAAAAGAGATGGACAAAGTGAGACAAGGATGGAACGAAGAAGAGGAAACAGGCTGGGAAAAGGGCGAAGAAAAGAGAGAAAAGCGAATTCGGAGAAAGAAGATTGGAAGAAAGGAGAAGAAGAAGAGCCAAGAGAGACAATAGACTGCCGAGCGCTGAAGCCTCAATTTTCGACTAGCTGATATGTATATACATAGACACGTGTATGTATATAGATATCTATAAATATATATTATACATACCGCTGTATACATACGAGAGGGAGCCTAGGAAGAAAAAACTATACCGAAATACAAAGGCGCACGATACGAAGAGCACAGTCAAAGGATTGATACACAGAAGAAGAAGAAGAGGAAGAGGAAGAAGAAGAGAAAAGAAGAAGGTGAATCAGTTTCGAGGGATTGGAGTATGATGGTCAACTAGAGAAGAAAAGGAGGACATATACATAGTTTGTAAGGGAGGGTCGAAAAGACGGGCCAGTCTTCTTTTATTTTCTTTTCTTTTTAGATTTTACACGCTTCTATCATTAATGTACATGTACACATGTAAAGCACGGCCGCTGTGGCGCGTTTCCAACGATCGATTAACACGGGAGAAAGGTGACCAGGATCGATTGCTCCTTCGTCGAACGTATTCGACCAATTATTCCATGAATAATCATGTGTAATGTGTGTGTGTATATATATATATATATATACATATATATGTGTGTATATATATATATATATATATGTACACATATATATTTTACACGGTTTCTCCATCGGTAAATTTGAGAAGCGAAAAGAAGCGTTTCAGAGTACTTGGCGAGTACTCCAGTTTACCTTGTACCTGCTGAAGCGGAGTCGTGAATGAGGAGAACCGTGTTCGCAAGAAGATGAAACACGATCCATAGGATCGATCGATGGCCCCTTTCGTTCCTGAATTTTTCAACGAAACGCTCAGCGCCACCCTAGGATGCATTAAAATTGGTTCGTAAGCGTTTGTAATTAGCGTGCCCCTTTGAGATGGCGCACACACGACCGAGCCGCTTCATCGAAGAAAGGAGAATTCGAGCGAGAAGCTGCATGTAAGGCGAAGACGGAAGAGGCAGAGTCGCGAATCATGGACAGAGTCAGGATTTTCGAAGCTTTGCACGACGCATTGCGACGCGAATCTTGACTCGAAACGGGATATGTCTTGAACAAAATTGGGATTGAATCTTAGAGAAATCATTCGAAGTTTCAAAGAAATAGACATAGTTCTCTATTACGCTGGGAGTTCTTTCTTTATTTGGGACGAATGTTTCAAGAACTCTAATATAAATCGTTCGTTACGAGTTGAGAACCATATAGTTTAAGGACATCAACGATTTGACATGCTCGAATAAAAGAAGGAAAGCTATGGAATAGCGAAGAGAACCATGATCTATTGGTTTGTACTCGATGATCTCGATGAATCCTGATGTTCGATCGATGCAACGGTCGCGTCCATGGACTACGATCTAGAATTAGATCTTCGCGCTAATCTACAAACACCCGAGGACTCCTTTAAGAAGATACAACGTCTGTTGGCCGAGATAGTCGCGGCGAAGAGCGAACTTCCGTTTGCTGAAGTGCAGTGGACACGCGAAAGCTGGGCTCTAGCTTCCGTATCAGTCGCTGCGAATATTTAGTTTATTTAGCAAGTTACGAACAGCAGAGATCCTTCGATCCGTGGTGATCTCTGTCAAAGTGAAAGATAGGTTTTTTAAATGAGAATTCCAACGGTTCTCATAGTTTCACGGCGTCGTTCTCCATTAAGAAATATTCTACTATAGTTAGATCGTTGTTTGTAAAAATGGGACGACGTCGTCCCCCTCTGGTAATTAGAGAAGCCACCTTGATCCGAAGATAATTAGGAATCGCGTGCATTTCTAGAAGATACGACGCTGGATTCGCGTGTGGTGGATCGCACGCGATTTTATTCCAATAAATAAATGCACTGCCGACGAATCGTGGCGACCACGACGGTATTCGTGAACTGAAGGAGAGCTTAAGGAGCGAAGAACACAGCGTTTGAATGGAAGAAGCGACCCCTAAAAAGAATCGAAGAAGGAGGATTTGTTCGACGTTGTCCAGAGAGTCGTCTTTGGTGTATAGATAAATAGACGTTCTAGTTTAATTTACCACGAACTTTATGTTAGAGCGCTTCCGTGCGAGATCTCGCTTTGGTTTTTTCATTCTTTTTAGACGTGAATGGTCGCTTACGGCCTCCGGAGTGTAGAATTAGAATGTCCGTTCTACTTTCCGAATCTGATTGCGTTTGAATTACTTAGTTTCGTTCTTCTTACGTATAAGCACGTCGTTCACGTGTTACGACCGATTATTGTAATTGTCCTAACAAGAAAGTTTTACGTCTTGGCCAGGACAAAGTAATCGTTGTTTAGATCACGTCGAAAGTGTTTGTAGTACCATTAGTAGTTAACAATTACCATTATACCATGAATTCAAACGCACTCTGAGGCCGGACGAGCGCGCGGTATACATAATTACGTTCTGAGTGTGATTTTACTTTAAGGAAACTTAGGTAGTCAGTAGATTTTCACGAGAATTACCGTAAGGACTTTTAGGTAACGATTTAGCGTTAGTAGCAGAAAAAAAAAAATAATTGGAAGCTCGTTTTTTATTATTATGGGCGACAAAGACGAGAAAGCAACGCATGTGTTCTCTTTTTTACGCAGACAACTAATTTCTACTATAAAACCATTTATTCGCGTGATCACGAATAAATACAAAAAAACATGTAACGATTATCGTTTAAGTAACCCTTGGCGAAAGGGGAGTTATTATAGAGAAGGAATCGATCGGTTTTAGGGAGAGAATTTTAACGAGAACGAGAAACAGCTGCTTCTCCTGAGACACGAAAAAAAAAGACACGCATTTCTTTTCGAACGATCGATCAAGACCGTCGTTTTTACGATTCGGAGCAATAGAAGTGTGCACGTTTAATCGAGGTTTTTGAAGGGAAAAAATATTCAAATCGAAACCATCTACTCTCTGCAAACAATAGATGTACGGGAAATAAAATCGAACATAGTCTATTTAATATATAATGAAGTTAATGTTTAAACGCGCGATCGCGATTTGCCCAGGCGTGTACTGAATGTTCGGAGACGATATTGAAAACGTTGCGATCTTGTACCCTTTCTTCGTGGGAGTTTTCTGGTTTTGTAGAATTTAAACAATGCCGGTCTGATCGTTTCGGCTAGCTGAAGCGCTTCTTCTCGTCATATGTAAATACGTCATCGCGTTCACCGTGTACATATATATTACTAGTTCATAAATTGAATCACCACAATCAGAGACCAGCAAACGTGGCCCGCGCAATGCGAAATTTTCGTCGTGTGTAATCGCAGACAAGCAACAGTAGCTAAATGCAGTAGCTACGTAAGATGATGAGTCTATGAAACGTAAAAAGTCGCCTCTTTGTTGTTCAATTGTGAAACGATTATACGCAGCGAAACGATGTCGCCTTAATTAGAAACAGTGGAAATTTAAACAAATCCCTCGTACCACGAATATTTGGACGGACAGTGATGTTCCTCTTAGATCTTTTCTTTCAATTCTTACTCTTTGTACTCTGCTACAGTGATGTTGATAGCGTGAAAATTGCTTTCCGAATAGGATATGGAAAAAAAAAACGTTGTGTATCTAAAATTAGAAAATGAAAAGAGAACAGAAGGTTACTGAATAAATAAATTCACAAATACGTTTAGAATCCTTTCCCTTTAGAAACGAAATATTGTATTATAAATTACTTGATTGGATAAGCGATAACTAGCGTTACCGATCGATTGTAATTGAAGGAATCTTGGGGTGCAAAGGGCGAGATTTCCTCGAGACTGATATTTTAATTATTCAACGATTATAAATCTAGCTTTCCACTTTCGAAGCACAATTGAAGTGACTTCTGGAAAAAGGACTCATGAAACGAAACGACGAGTTGGATAAATTGTATTAGAAATTTTAGTGTCTCAATGTTAGCCACTTTCTTATTTTCATATTTATAAGAAAGAATTCGAACAATCTCATAACGATTCAATCTGTAGCCTAAGAAACGTATTTGTCATAAATCCATAGACTCCCATTCCAGAGACCTCTTTAACTATTTTTGTTTGATGCGTGCCAATGTATAAAAAGGTTCACCTTGTTTTATCGCGGACTTTTACGTCTGGACCCAGTGCTCTTTTATCTTTTAACAGCCTTTTGAACAATTCACGAAAAACTCTAGGCTTGACTTCCGCGAATTTTACTTGTCAGTCTCGTGGAACGCTCGTTCTCGCCGATGGAAAGTGCGAGAACGCTTTCGAGCGATTGGTTAGGATAGAAGAAAAAAGAAACGAAAGAAAGGAAAGAAGTGAGTGAAGAAAGGGTAGGGATTTATCCAGCACCCTTTCTAAGCGATAAGTGGTGAAAGAGGAACACCGTGGTTCCGTCCAAGTTTCGCAACGGCCCGATTTGCAATTTGATTAATTACAAGAGGAAGCGTGGGGATGAAAGGAGTGTGAGAAGATAGCGGAGAAAGAAACGAAGGGAAAGTTTGAGTGTACGTTTGAGTGTGTGCGCGCGTGTACCCGAGGGAATGAAAGGGAATGGAACGAGTGTGAGCGCGTGAAATTTAATGTTTCCTATTAAATGAGAAAAAAATTTACAGATAATACATAGACGATTACTTAAACGAGATTTGTAAATACGTAGCTCACTGTAGCTGGTCAGTTGGGCATTTAACGATATACACCTCGAGATAAAGAAAGCAGGCGATGAAAAAAAAAAAACGAAGTAGCAAACAAACGAAAAAGAAAAGAAGAAAAATAATGAATAAGGAAGGAGGGAAATTTGAAAACACATTGAAGAGAGAATAATAAAAAGAAAAGAAACACAGAGAACGATACATGGAGATACATTACTCTCTTCGCGTTATTACACACGTAACACGTATATAGTACATACACACACAAATACACATACACGTATGTAACAGAAACAAACATTTTTTGGAAAATTAATGGAATGGCATGTTTTGTTGGTTCTCGATCGCAAGGAGAACGACGGAACATAAATGAATAATAACTGGAGGCTAGGTGATAATTCATAAGTCGTAAAATACCTACGTTATTAGATAATGACGATATTAGACAATTAAGCGACAAGAAAAAAAAAAAAATCCACGTATACTTCACACTAGCAAATATGCCTTCGTTATGGAAAGTGGCTGGCACGTGATGCACCAAACAATAAAGTTGCTACGGATTAAAAAAGAAAGAAAAACTAGTAAAAAAGACGACTGCAAAACGGTGGGTCTCTTGTCTCCGATTTGGCACGTCATTATTCTTTTTTTCTTTTTACCTAGTTTCCTTCCTCCAACATTTTTTCATTTTTCTCCGCCTCTTTCTATTTTTTATTTTCAGTTCTCTGTCTCTAGCACTGTCGGTTGGAACACGTCTCTTTCACAGGTTTTACACCCGCACCGTTCTTTCCTTCGACAAACCATGGCACCGGATTCAGATCAGCTTTGCTTTCAGCTACTTTCGTTTCTGCTCGGAGAGACACAGCCAGTCGGTTAGTAACGATACGAGGATACAAAAACTGCCAAGACACCACCAGTCTACTACCTAATTTCATGACAGTCAGCCACATGAAGTTCAAATAAATAAGCTAGAAGTTAGGGCTGTACTTGAAACACTTTTTATAGTTCCTTGAACCTTCCCTTGAACCCTCCTCACATCAACCGAACGCTTCACCACTTCTACTCAAGATCACTATGAAAACAGTATTGGATCCTCAAACTCGCTTCCAGTAAATAATCTCCAATGAAGCCTGTGAAGTTTGAATCAAGTATGAAACCACAAAAGGGCGTTATAAAAGGCACCTTTGTAAATTAAAAAAAAAAAAATATACATATGTATAAAATACGATATAACGTCATTGTCTCCACACTAGTAAGACGATCGACTGGCGTGTCTCTCTGAGATCCCTGCAATTAATTGGTCCACAATTAATCCACAATTGGTCCACAACACGCACACACCGGATTCTTGGTGGCCAACAGACGAGACAAGAGTGACGCAGATTTCGCGTCCTTTCTCTCGAACGATTTTTGTCCCTTGATACGAAATACGGGAAAAGGGAGAAACCAAGATTAGAAAGCTAAGCACTTTTCGACTTTCGCGTGTACAATGAATAGCAGAGCGTATTTTTTCTTTTTTTTTTTTTTTTTGTCGAGGGACGACAGAAGGGAATAAGAAAGGGTGAGAAGCAGGAAATTCTGTCGCCGTCTTCGTATCGTTGTAGCGTCGTAGCGGAAGATGATAAACGTGACGACCTGTCGTTAGTAACTAAGAGGCCTTAATATATTGCGTTTACGATATATTATAACACAAACACACATTCACAGACACACGTCGGTTCAATTCTAAGCATAAAAAATACACGAGAGTAGCATAGACGGGAACACAAGATACACATTTGGAAGTTAAGTGCAAGTAATCGATAGTACAGGGCACGGAAAACGAAACAATCTATTTAGTAAACAAATTCTAGAGAACCCTGCGACTGCGAGTAGTTTTGGATTGTTCGAGTAGATTCATCGTACTGTAAAGTCGCACTTTTCTCTTCGTAGAATCGTTACCGAATAATCTTGCTATCGTTCCTCTTATGTCGATACCGTGGATACGTGATTAATTTAATTATTACAATTTTAGTTCGTTTAAACGAATAATAACATACATCTTCTCTACTATAACGAGATTTCGAAATGAAACTTAAAATGAGGCTACATCTGTACGAATTTATATATACTTCGTAATATAAGAAATTCTTTCAAACGTAATATTAATAATCGTGAAAGAAATCGTCAAGAATATTCCTAAAATTGATTCAAAATTTTACGGACAACTGATATTTATTGCCGCGGATAATAAAAATTGTCAACGTAAAAATATTTGAAGGAGAAGCCTCTAAATCTTTTCATCTATCGTGAAGACTAGTGTCTTCGAACAGAATCAAAATATATTAGACAAGTTGGGAACTGAACGTATAATCAAATGATTTTATATTACGTTATAAAGTTAGAAACTTGGACATATTGTGATTTTAGCATAAGAGAAACGATACGTAGACGTGGAGACTTTACACGATAAAAATAAGAGTATCGTTTGAAACATAAATCTCTCGTAGCGAAAGAAGCGCTTGATTTAATCCTCTCGGTGTCTCTAGCACCTAGTTTCTATCGCAAACAAACTAAAATCTGATCTAAGAACGAGTACCAAGCATAAGTCGAAGATCGAAGGCACAGAATGGGCAGTCGTGGGGTCCTAGAAAACGAATTTAAGCGCGATTTTCCTCGTTCTGTTCTGCGCGGATTTCAAGATAATGCGTTAAACGGGTCGAGGAGGAAGAAATCGTTATCGTATATGTAGATGTAACCGATGTAGAAATAAATGACAAAGAACGTTTATGGCTGATAGTAAAAGCAAGATGGAAATGGAAATGATGCCAGTGTGATTTATGCGGCACAAAGACTAAAATATAATTTATTCCATTTCTGGAATATTTCAAACGCGATTATTCGATTTCTAAATATTTGAGCACAGTATCTGAAAGATTCTAAAGTTATCCGGAATATCCAATATAACATTTTGATGTTTTAAACATTTTTAAAAATAAGAACGCTAACCGATTTCTAAATATTTGGCTACTGTATTTGGGAAACTCCAAAGTTTCTCAATGTCCGGTAAAAAATTTTCATTTTTTCGACGTTTCTAAAAATAGAAACGCTATTCGATTCCACGATATTCGAATATTTCGTTTGGAAAATCCCGAGGTTTCTATATATGCGATACGAAGTGGTGAATTTATCGATGAGAAAAGAGAATGAACGCAGAGAGGAACGAGGTAAATCGATTTGTACAGTGACAACAGTTTTCCAGACGCACGTCTGTTCAGAAGCAGTTGGGAAGGTAAATTATCATTTGCACGTGCCACATTTACAGCGTATCTCATTCTAAAGAGGACTTTACCGATCGTAGTTCTTCCCTGGGAGTACAGTTTTCGCATCAGCACTGCCAGTTTATCATTGTTAGACGGAGGAATCGCCATCGACCCCATCGCTTTGTTCGCGTTGTTCAATTCCGGTCTCGTTCTAGATTCGTAGACGTTCGAAGAATTTTTCGAAACGCGTGTAAAATCCAACATCAGCCGATTATATCCGCATCCACGTACAACTGCTCCTAAATAGTTCCAACAACGTTTCCTTTCATAAAAATGACCATTGATTCGTTGTAACAATTTTCATTTCACATATCGCTGATTGAATTAGAAATAAAACACCTTTCGGAGAATTCTTCGGACGTCTCTCGTATTTTCCAACTCTCTAGCAGAGTGACAGGGCAGAGAAAGAAACTCGAATGAGAGAAGAATAGTTCGTCACGTGCGTGTAATATCTGTAAAAAGGAAATGGCAACCGTCGAGGAAATAGGATCGCTATAGTGACTTTGGAAACTCGACGGCGAGCACACTGTTAGCACTCGTAAGCGTGTAAATATTAGCGTGTAACCTCGAGAATTCGCGTACCTTGAAAGTAGCCCGAAGCCTTTTCACAATTAGCGATAACGGAGGAAGAAAGAAAAGAAAGAAAGGAGTTACAGAGAAGAGAATAAAGAAGAAGAAGAAAACACTTTGATATTCCCTCGATGACGAAGGGTATGCATCGAAAAATGAAAGAAAAAAAAAAAGACGAAAGAGATAGAAACGAAGGGAGAAACAGGCAGGCACAAACGCAAAAAGACCTCAATCGTGTTGTTGTAAATAGTAGAATAGAGCTCGATCTAAGGTAAACAAAAAATCGTTAAGGTTCTAAGGTTTTAATCGTGTAGGGTACGTACTTAAAAATTATTCGAGAACGAACATTTTTTCAATGGGCAGGCACGTATTTTTTAGGGTTAGCAATCGCGTGGGTGTTAAGACGAGCGCCGAGCTGTGGAAGTTGTACCCTTGTGTACGCGTTTTCTGATTCTAGTGTTTTCTTTTCTTTTTTTTTTTTTTTTTTTTTTTTCGTCACTTTGAATTCCTCATTCTCCCCTCGCTAATCTTCCATTCTCGAGCTAGACTGTAAGAAAGAAAAAAGAAGAAAAATCTGCTGCATTCTCAGAAAACCCTTGACACCGAGAAAAAAAAGCTCGCGCCCGTCTCGATGTTTCCTTTTTTGCGTCACGTGGTTGCGTTCGTTCTCGCGCAGACGGGCGAAGCTCGTTTTTACTCTTTCTCTCTCTATACACGTACGTATATATACATATAAATTATACATACATATTAATAAAGGATAAAAAAAAAATGAAAAAAATAGCTGGTACTTTAGTATATATAAATTACTAGGCTCAACGATCCGGCACTTCTCGATTTAGGAAGACGATCTAGCCTCTACGGACGCATCGCGCGAGGATATATTTTTTTTAAAACGAAATATCTCGACGGCATGGTTTTACTCGCAGAACTCTCGCTCGTTCGACTCACTTGTCTCTTTCTCGCGTTCGAATCATCGAATACGAGTCCCCGAATCACGTAGCAGACTCTGAAATATTTCGAACCGTGGAAACACTTTTCCGCTCGAACGGAACGCCTCTCGAATTTTTCTTACCGGGACGATCTATGTTTCTAGACGAGATTAGAACAAAGTCAAGTGCAAACGATGAATTCACGGAAAAAGGAAAGAATAAAGAAGAAAAATGAAAAAAAAAGGAAAAGACAAAATGCGAGTGCTCGATCGTTGATCGATTTATGATCGTCTATTTAATGTTCTGCGTGTCCCTTGTTCTTGGTGTCTTGTACTTGTAAATATATCCGTGATAAATAAACCTATGGAGTCCTGTCGTTTAAACAGCCGTCGATTAAAAGAAGAAAAAAAGAAAAATTCCTCTGTGATAGCTTTAAAATAGAAACGATGCAAAACTATTAAATAAAATAAAAATCCTTTACTCAAATAAAAATCGTATTCGTATGTATCGACTCGAATTGTTAGAACACACAAACTCACAATTTTGCACAAGTAGTTTATTAACGGATCATGGAATGTTATGAGAATGATTGACGTCAGGACTTCTCGAACGTGGTTTGCAGGCAGGTTCGTGGGAAACGCGTGGCGAACCACGCTCGAAGGGTGGATCTTGACCTCTTCGTGGACTCGTGCGTTTAATTAACCCCCGATCAAAGCCACCGATTAGCGTGGCGTCTGTATATACAGTGAAATTTTGTCGGCGATACGTGTACGTAAAGCGATAAGCGTGTGAACTCTTTTAAAACTTTACAGGTACGTTTGCACGTAGAGGTTCTTTCATTCGTTTTATCCCCGTTAAATATTTTATTCTTATTAACGTCACGAGAAAACGTTTCTAAGAAAAATTATTTATTTCTGACACACGATTCTTCGTGTCATAGTTAATAATAGAGAATGTTTAACGAGGTGAAAATAAATGTGACAGCCTGTACATGTACGAATATTCTACGGATATGTATATGTAACAAATTCTTTCGTGTCGATGCTATTACACACGTAGGATCGTTTCTAATTAGCGGGTATATATGTGTACTTTTTTAGAGGCGAACGGGCGATCGTCCATTCGCGCTCGAACCACTCTAAATTCACGGCCAAAATAATGTTTAGGGATGCTCGTATGCCTTCTACACATACACCTGAACACACACGAACACTTGTAAGATTTATATATTAGCTGGGACGCATGGGGTGTCGATTAAATTGTCGCGACCCTTTCCCATACAAGAAAAGAAGAAACAAGTAAAAGATAATAAAAATTCTTACAAAAATTGGCTCAAGAATATTTGAAAATTATTTCTATTATATTACAGACCATCCACCTTTGTTCTTAAAAATCTAGCGAAAGAAATAGAATTGTTCCACACATTCGAGACTTTTCTCTGAAACAATCGAATTAACATTTTAACCTCTGTTTTACGGAATTTCCATCAACCGACGATGTCACCCCGTGTGCACAGCATTTAATGTACGTTTTCTCTTCCTCTTCCTAGCAACTTGCCCGAACTTTCATACGAACGATGCTCGTGGAAAACGATCGAGAGCCTGGCGACCAAGCTCGCTGGGAGATCGTCGATCTATAAAATCGCGATAGTCTGTATCTATTAAGAAACGTCCGTCTGGCGATAAGGGCGGACCTCGTGTAATATATTATTACGTCGCAACGATAGGTGGCAAGAGTTAATATTTGTAGGTAAAAGGATAGGGAAACGAAGTAGAAAGGCTGATCTCCGCCGTGTAATTTTTGTATTTTCGGGAAAGCGAGGCCGACCGACCGCGTTAATAATGGTAATTGTAAAGACAGTACAATTTTGCATCGCTACTCGCAGCGTTTTATTAAATACGATTTAGTAGAGGTCAGCGATTACCGAATAATCTTTGTAATATAAAAGAAGAGCACGAGTGGGTGGAGAAATATGTCGCGGAGGTGTCGAGCGACGATTTCCTAGCTGGCTCGATTCTCGAAGAACGAGATCAGAGAGATATTTTTGAAAAAACTTTTCTCGGAAGAATATTTTGCACGAAATTCGATAGGGGTGGTGTGAAGAGAGCGGATTTTTCTCACGATAATAGAAGAATTCCCTGATGATAGAAAAAGGGAGAAAAATGTACAAGATTGGACCGAGAGCTCGTTGTCTCGATCGAGTTTCCGCCTTGCATCGTCGATAAAGTTCGGGGGTGTTTTCTTCGATATGTTCTAGAAAACAAGTGATAAGATTTAAAGGCCGTCGTAACAGAGGCAATGTACTCAGTGTAAATAGGAAAGAAGAAAATGAAACTGTAAAGAAGTAACACGAATGCAGATAAGAAGCAACAACTAAAATAACAATTACGTGTCTACGATGCCTATATCTGTTTAATCTACGTAAAACGAGATTGAAGCAATTAATTGCTGATCACTATTAAACTAATAACTAAACAACAGTTTATTCTATCTGTGTGTGTCGGTTTCGATTGGACATAGATTTTGTATCACCCTTTTCTCCGTGTATGGTGTGTAGCCAGAGGGTCGATTTCGGGGGGGATGCGGGTTAAAACGAAATTAATTCAATAAATATTCGATGTATTCGTCGTAAGAGACGACGGAAAAAAAATAATGAGATCAAATTAAGGATAATGCTTATGGACAAATTTTAATATTACAATCTATAACAATTTTTACGTCGGAGAATAAATTTTTTCTTTCTTAATAGATCCATGTTTGACTTTGTACGTTCATCGTGAAAGGAACGATCGATGATCAACGATTGGCTACGAAAACATTAAAATCCTATCCCGTTCCCATCGAAATCGACCTTTTGAATTGTAGATTCAATCGTGTCTTTCACAACTAAGTAGTCTTTGTAAATCGATTTCCGATAGACGAAGTCGCGTTTCTTCGAAACTAGCTCGTAACATAAAACGTACTGTAAGCAACCGACCATAATGGTATATCAGTATATCGATACACTGTTGCGTCGATCCTTTACAACGGAGAGAGGAGATTCGCACAGACTATTCGATGTACGCTTTCGATCAACGCGCGATCTTGATCGCAGTCGATATATTTCAAGATTTATCGTGCACATGTCGTAGATATGTCTACGCACCGGGCGCTTCGAGACCAGTTTTGAGAAATTATTGGAAATCAAAATTCGAAACGAATTACCGTTACCGTTTCTTTCGCGTCAAAATCGAATTCCAACTGTTATCGAACGTATTATCAATGAATTTTCACTCGAAGTTATACTTGAAGTTTAGTTAAATAAAAGATTCTCGGCACATTCGTCTTTACGTTTATTTATATGTCAAATCTGGAATTGTCATCGAACGCTTTATCGGCGAGTTTTATAATTGAATGAAATTTATGAAAATTCTGCACGCGTTTCAAATGTGAACGTTTCTCGAGTAACGTTTTTTTGGAAAAGGAAAAGAAAAAAGAACGAAATTGGTCTTAAGCCCTTATTTTCTCTGGTAACTAGCTGTAAAAACTTCATCAATTATAATTAAGACCGCGTCGAGGATTTTTAACGAAGTATCTAAACAAAAGAGAGGAGTTTTTATTTGCATTTTTCTTTTTTCTTTGGATTCTTCGTTAAGAAGAGCGATCTATCGATATATGCACATTTATCGTCGTAGAGTGGATCTTCACGGAAAAAAGATCGTAGTCGATTCCAGCCTTTCTAATTCCAAGCGTTCTACTCTACAACTTACGGCTAAATAATCAAATACCATGGGAAACTATGAATCAAAAGATGTGAAGAAGAGAAAGAAAAATGCAGCACGTAAACACACGGACGAACAAACGAAGGAACACGTCGTGCATGAATGCGCGCGCGCACGCATGCACGCACACGCACACACACATACACACACACACAAAAAAGTATATTCACAGCGAAAGGAAAAAAGACAAAAATTCAAAGGCGAGGCGATTAAACTTTCCCGATGAAATTTCTCGATCGCTCGATAATTTGCATTCGCGCGTCGTATAATTTTTCGCGACAACGTAGCATCGATTGTGTAAATTAAGTTTATAAGATTCTCTCCGACTGGTAGCGTAAGAAACGATCGATTGCAGCGAGAAATCGGAAATCTAACAACTAAAATTTTAATTTTCATCGGGATTATTTGTTCGCGACAGTTTCTATCAAAATTGGAATAAACACGTGGAGAATTATTAGATATAATTTGGTTTCTCGTTGCATGCGACTACAAGAAAGAAATTCTAGTTCGTACGCATAATAAAATAGCAACGTTTTGTATAGTGCGAGCACGTTTTTCGGACTCGAAAGTTTAATCGAAACCATTTTTTCGAAACTCCGCGTCTCAGCCTTCGGACGATCGACAGAACGACGAATTCTATGGACAAAGAAAATAAAATAAAAGGAAAAACATGGAAAATCTGAAAAAAAAAAAAAATACCAGAGCATTGAAGACTGGCAATCAAAACTAACGTAGGCAGATTTAAAACGCAGATTTATTCTGGTGTCTAGCACGATCGTGCGCGGCCTTGCCAGCACGCAAGCGACTCGAATACAGAAATTATTTTCGATATGTCGTGTGTTTGATGTCGAAGGAGATCGTTCTGTTTGCCTTATCTAAATTTATCGACAATGCAGAGCAAAGATCATTCCTGGATATCTTTGATTAAGAAAACAGAAAAGGAGAGAAAAAAAAGAACAAAATTGAGGAACATTGATGAAATGTCAAAAAAAAAAAAAAAAAGAAAAGAAAAAAAATGATTGAGAAACTATCCTAGCAGGAATTGTGTAAAAATAATACGAAAATAATATCCTTGGAATATTTCGAAATATGTATTTGATTCGAGTGTGTGACGACGATCGTACTAAGCAAGAATAAATCGGCGAAGGAAACTAAATGCAATTCTATGCAACTCTCCTTTAAAACAAAAAGTAAACAAATAAAAAGAAATAGATCGTACAGTTTTGCGAGTAAAATGCGCGTCTAATGTAACGCTAGTGAGTAGATAGGTAGGTACCTGCATTTCATGAAATTTAACATGCTTAAATAGATCCTTAATAAATCGTTATACATGTTTTGATAAATCGTCGTCCTTTTTTTTCTAAAACCTTCAAAGATACTGATCACCGGTTGTACTCCGTGATTCGGAGGCAATTCCATCCAATTTTCTTTACCTACACCTACCTTTGTCCTACTATCAAAGTATCGTAAAAAGAAATATTCATTTCAATAAAGAAATTATTGGCAACGCAACAGAGTATATCAATACAAATTACCTGCTATTCTTGCAACATCAATCTTTTATTTCTCCGAACGCTGTTATCTAAATTAATTTCATATCTCTGTCAAAGTGGCTATCAAAGTATCAAATTCGTGAAAAGATATCTCCATTTTGATATGCAGAACCATCGACAACCAACAGAACGCATTATTCAGAAATATAGAGAAAGAAAAACGCAAAAATGACGCAGCAATATCCCTTGCGACAAAAACGCTGCAGTCATCGTGTCTCGAACTCGCATTTGAACAGTTCGTTTCCTTTGTGACAAAAACCTCGTGACACGATACCAGACGACGGGGAATTCTTTTTCTGTTTGAAGAAGAACGTCTGGAAGGCGGAAAAAGCGCGAGTACCGACGACCGAGTCTTGGCTTTTGCAAGTGGCGAGTTGAAGGAGGTCTCCGAGTCGAGCAATCGGCGCGCACGACACCGATTGGCAGTTGGGACATTGACGATAAATGGCAGACCGGCTAGCGGAGAAATTACAGCCAGGGAGATTCTAATCAGGCTGTCGGACGCCATAAGTTACGCTGTTAAGGAGTCACAGATAACAGCCGAGAAAATAATAAGACCTAATGAAACTGTTTGCAAGGCTGATTAATGATAAAGGGAAGCGAGTCTTAGATTACACGTGGGCAGGCCTCTGGGCTTTTTCCTTTCTCTCTTTACAGCTAATATCATTACCCACTGGACATCCACATGGTTTCTTCTCCAGCTTTCCATCCTTTTTGCACGCTGTCTGGCTGCCTCGCTGAAAAAGGTAACGGATTTTGCCCGATCGTCGAGATTTATCGATCGAACTCGCCGATACACGGATTAACTGTACACGGGATCTATCGAGTGGAGAACCGATCGTTCGAGGTAAGTTTCGATATATAAGCGAAGATAAGCGAGAAATAATCGACGATGTAGAGATGTATGCGCAATATCTTTCCGCACTTTGCTATTGAGTCAGTTTTTTAACGCGTCGACTCTATATTTGTATCTGTTATTATCTGTAATCGTGGAAACGAGAATGGTAACGGTGTAAATCAAGATCTTGAGAACTGAAATTCAATCACGTAAATTCGGTAACATTTAAACGTATAAACGTTGTTTTTAGTTTCGTAAGTGCTTAAGTTATAATCTCAGAGCTGCGGATATTCGTGCACTGGACAAGCGTAAATATTCAAAAAGGTGCAAGAACAGAGAAAAGACAGACAAATGTTTCGTCCCACGTAAAACATTGTTCCGCGATACTAACCCAACTTCGACTCCCACCTAATGCGAGAAACTGTGTCCAGAAGAAGAAATTAAGACTGGAGTTTCGGGCCGGTGACCTCGTTTCCCTCTCTCTAACGTTTCTGTTCTCGTCGAAAAGAGTACCGTTTCAAAATTGCGGCGCACCGTGACCGAAAGCGGAAGCCAGGGTCGCGTTTGGCCCGATGGTCCGGCATGAAATCGACGTGATCGGCATATCGACGACTACGACGATGAGGACGATGACGACGATGATACATATAAGCAATGTTTACAGGCGGTACACGATAAGAAACGACGTTCGTGTCGCGCGAAAGAGAAGAACCTCGAAGCCGGCTTTCTTCGAGTTTCTTCAGTCTTCTTCTGGCTCTCTTTCGATTACGTGCTCACCAGTTTTTAACTGCCGCGTATGCCCATCGAATCGCGTGCTACGAAGTTCTTAATCTATCGCTTTCATCGAACGTGCTCGCCCGTTTCTAACTATAGAAACTAATATCGTTGGAAAATATTATCGACTAGTCGTTAAGTGCGCTGATGCGATAACGAGTTGCGAGTTGCTCGTTTGACTTGTTCCAGGCGAGAAAATACGATCTTTGTTAACTGTTATCTGTTTTTGGAAGAGCATGGAACGGACAAGGATTTCTTATAATTAATTTGTTCGTAGCCGTGCTACGTAATTATACAGTGGAAGGAGTATATTTAATTAAATCGCGAACGGTGCGTCGTAGTCCATTCTTAACGATAAGTTTGTCTTTAAGAAAGTAAAGCTCGTGATATTTTTCAAACGACTGCCTTGTTAATAGGAACACGAAGATAGCTGGCTCTAGTTACGTGGCAAGCACGAGTCTAGTGAAATACAACGTCGAGGAAAAATTTGTGTAAAAACCTAAGAATTTTGCGATCGCCGTAGATCGTCCTAGAATCCAAGAAAAGCAATTAAGAAAAGATCCTATTGCCTCTAAAGACAAACTCTTTTATTAAAAATCTTGCAAGAAATTCACTCAACGTCGATTATCGATCTGAAACCAATGACGTAATAATATAGAACAGATATTAGAACGCATTTTTCTACTCAGCGTTTCCGAGCGACTGTGACAAAAACATACGTAATGTTCCACCGATAAAGACGCGAAACGAACGAAATGATGTCAGCGATTTGCAGATATAGCGAAAGAGCGGCGGCTTAAGTGAGATTTAGCCTCAACGTACGAGCAAAGTGTCGCGAAAACGAGTTTCGTTACGTCAGAATGTCTCATGAAAATTCCATCGTGTCATCTGTGGTATTTGGTCGATCGAACGTCGTCATGGAACAGTGGGACAGTGAAAAAGAGACACGGAAAACGGCTAGAGGATCGATTTCCTTGTTTCAGCCTGCCTATTTCGGTCTCGACCAGGGAAACGACACTCGGCCAGGTTGTTCGCAGCGTTAACGACGCCAGTTTTCACGCGTTTCACCGCTTCATTGACAAAACGAGTTTCCGCGGGACGCGCGCTGACGCAAGCGACTGTTTACGATCAACACGTGCTGCGCAAGAATGAAATGCACGGACCTCTGTTGCCAGTTATGTGTCGAACGCTTCGCGATCCGTTCGTCCTCGCATTCTCCGTCACTCGAAGGGCGCGAAATCCATTTTGAATCGATGATCCAACAAGTGTGTTTCCGCATCGATCAGTCGTGAATTAAAACCTCGCGAGTTTGAGCTCCAAAGTTGTGCGAAAATTTGTCGCGGAGATTCTTTGCGCATAGAAGATTACCGCGGTGAATTGAAAGTGTGCTGCCTCGAGATTCGAAGGAAGTTAGTAAATCTCTTTGAATCTACGACTCGAGAAGTTTTCGTGAATCGATCGATCGTAATCGGAAAGCTGACGAATTTGAAAAAGTGATTCGACTAGTTGGAGAGTTTTTGTTCTACGCGTATACAAAATTATATTTCGCAGTTTGGATAGCACTGTATAGTGTCGAAATTCGAAGAGAACGATATATCAAGTTTCTTTGTATCCACGATCGAAGAAGAGTAGAAACTTTATCTTGGTCGATCGATATCGCTTGTGAAAGTGCTTCGCTTATTAAAAGTTTACGATTTCGTATATATAATCTTCGTGTATGGTACATGTATAAAATTAGAAACTGCAAATCGCGATATATATTGTGCCTCAAAATTGTGAACGTATCAAGAAAGAAAGACTGAACATATCAAAAGTGAAAATTAAAAGATCGAACGTTTAAGATTGCTCGTGTACATAAGTGCGATAGAAAAGTACGTATTTCGAACGTTGGTGGTGTATTGTTTAAAAGTTCGAGGAGAATTGTTAACATTTTGAAACTCGTACGAGCGGAATCTTTGCCCCGAATCACGCGAGTACAAAGTCGAATCTCTCTGTTCCCCGCCATAATGAAATCTAGACGACGGTGAAGAAATTCTTCCTGGAAAGTGGATCGTAGAAGTGGAGAACGTCGTAAATCTTGGTATATTCTCTAGGAGGAGCGATGGAGGAACCGGAAAGACCAGTCGCGAAAGGCGTGACAGGAAGGATCGCGTGGATCTTTGTTTTCGCGAAACTCGATAAACTACCAGTACTATCGTTGGAGGGGAGAAGGCAGTGAAACGCTGACGACAGTGATGTAACGGTGGAAAATAAAGCGGTGACTCGCGTGGATATTGGTACCGTGTGCTGGCGCACGCGTAAACACGTGGAAGCGGACTTTCCTCGAATTTCGGTGGCAGTTTTTCAAATACGCCGATCCGGTGACCAACTCTTTCTCTTATCGTGATCCACGAGCCTCGAATTTTAATCACCGTTCGAGAAGATAGTAGTTTCGCGCCAATATTTGAATTTATATTTAACGAACCGCTAGACTTCTTTGTTTAACCAGATTCGGTATGGTTATCGGCTCGGTTATGGTTGCGAATTATCGTATTATCGACGTTTTACGAACGTTAAAGTGCAACGATCGGCGAGCCTTGAATTTTTACTCGAAAACGTCACGACTCCGTGGCCATATTTGAAGTAGAATTTGAATTTCAAATATCACGACACATTCTTCAAATCGATTCGATATGTTAATATGAGTTTGTGTGGTACATTAAGAATCTATGTGATCGCGAATCTACGATCCTATAGATCGTCGTCTCGTTCATATTTTACAGATTCGACGAGAAAAATAAACAGCGAAGTGTGACGATCGACCAGCTTCGAATTTTATTTATCGTACAAAATTGTTGAAACTTCGCGCCTACATTTCAACTTGAATTTCAAATATCGCGATGCTTCTTCCAACTCGATCTCCTACATCGGCATACTGTACATTTGTGTAGCAACAAACGATTGTATATATGAAGATTCTACGCGATCGTGAAACTATCCTTTAATCTCGTGGATCGACGAACGAACGGCGAAATGCAACGATCGACGTGTTCGAGACGCGCGAACCATCCGTCGAGACCATATTAAAAAACATTCTTGTGTAACACGTCAGATTCTATTTTCGACTTGGCCAACCTCTTGACACTCGTTAGAGGTTCCACGTTCCCGTATCGAGAGGTCAAAACTGGAGCTGTTATCGCTCAACTGCACAACCACGCTGGTCCATAGTTGGCGCCAAAAAGCATATCGAAACCAGGAGAAAAGTCGAGGAAACGGAACATGCACGGCGATCAACGACTCGTAACAAATTTACGTGTTTCCACGATTTAGAGAAGCTACGTTTCCGAAAAGAGAAATCACCGAGCGAATGAACGAACCGCCGACTCGAAACCGATTTTTATCAAGAAAAGTCTAGTTTTCCGTTCGACTCACCGACTTTGTCGATCCCGGAGAGACGTTGCACGACGAAACTTTATATTTCCACGAGTTGCACAGCTGACACGGTAATCTATATCATCGGAGTGTTACTGTCAGCCCATCCGTTCTTTTCCATTGCTACGGCTTCCTCAGTTTCGTGCGGTCGTTTCATCGTAGTTCTCTGCTTCTTTCGGCCTCTACTCTTCGCCTGCAAGATTGGAAAGTCGTTAGATATTATGGATCCGAGCAGAAAGATGGGAAAACGAGAAAATTTCCAACTGGCTGATAAGATCGACGAATGAAGACGCGAAGAAGCGCGAAGGAGAAAAGATCGTAGGATTCGTTCGAAATCGTTGGATATAGCGTTATGAACTCGAAGAGGAAGATGACGAAAGAAGAAAAGTTGGAAGAGATAGATAAAAGCGACAGACGAAAATCTCGAGAAACATGAAGAAAGAGAGATTCGTTCGAGAACGTTGGATATATTATTATGAACTCGAAGTGGAAGATGGAGAAACGAGAAAACTTGAAAGAGACTGACGAAACGAACGGTTGAGACTTAAGAAAAACCTGAAGAAGAATACGACGATACGATTCTTCGGGAGGTAATTTGGTTAAGATTCGCCGAATGGTTAACGGGGGCGATTGAACTTTCAATGGACCAGCTGGCTTAAATACCAACGCGATAATAAACGACAACTTTCTCGAAGCAGGTTTCAGCGCAACGATGACGAACAGAAGAGTTGATTGTGCGACGAAAATTCAGAAAGGCGACCGGTGCGTCGGGATGTTGTCAACCGATGCGTAGCTCGGCTCTTTCGCTATTTGGCAGATCGGAAGAAACATGGGCAATGGATCGTCCTGCTGTCCGCATCGCAAGAAGGTGAGTACTTTCCGATTTTTAAATATTTTTATCGTTTTTCGTCTTTGTCCTGTTGGTTCGTAACGTAAGTTCGTCCAGTTTTTTTATTTCTCAATATTTATTTTATAACTCGATATTTGTTGAAATTTTCAAACATTAATCGTGACACTCGTACGTGTAAGTATTCGATCGTGAAATTGTTGTTGAAAAGATTTAAGGGACGTATTTTGGATTTTCGAATCTTTAGTGCAAATACAAGTTGATACGAAGAGAGAAGATATCGTAAGTTCGGTGCGTGACCATTCTGTAAGATGGCAGCACGCTTCGATTATGATAATACCGAGACGCTTCTTTAGACGATAGAAATGGAATTTTATTAGAATTAACTAGAGGAGTTTGAAACGTGAAAACGTAATTAAAAAAAAAAAAAAGAGTAACATCGCTATTTATTTATCAGAAATGAAATCCCGCATCTCTGAAACATTTAGAGACAACTAGACGAATACAAAGAAGGGATGCAAAAGGGGGTTCGATCGTGAAAAATATCGAAAAGTAGCGCTCTATCCGAGCTGAACATTCCTCGCTTCATCCAACACCCTACGCTATTACAAAACCTACGTTACTAACAAAATCGTATTATGTACTCCTACGATATGATCAATAAAATCGACACGTATCGGTTCTTTGACCATTTTTGAAATAATGCTAAACGTTTTGAAAGAAACTAGCGAAACATAATACGAAGATACAGAGCCACACACGCGCGCGCTATATTACGAAATATTACTCTGAACGGAATATGTATCCCTAATCTGAACTCTATTTCCAAACGCTCTACTCTCGCTCGTTAAAATCCTACCACACCACGCCCAGAATACGATCAATAAGATCGATATGTGTTCAATACTCCCCCTTTTATATCTTCTTAAATAACACCAAACAGTCGAAGGAATCTCTCACAGAACCTGTTACCAATCGATTGCACAAGCGACAGAGCGGCATCGTTAGATCCTAACGAGTCGCGTTGCGAAAAAACCATCGCGGCTAAGCGACGATATCCACGGGAAAAACGGCTGGACGGGGGTGTGCACGGGTGAAAGGGGGCTGCCCGTCAGCTGATAGATATCGAACAGATTCGCAATTGTGCAATTGTGCCACACGGAACGGGCACGCGGCCTTCGAGTCGAGAATAACTCGACTGCGAGTTATTTTCTGAAACCAATCTTGTCGCTGATATACGATTGAAAAAAAACCGATTACGATCGGTCAAGCAGTCTGCTGCGATCGTCCGCGAGTCTATTCTTTTTAGTTGCATACGCGCATCGTATTTGTCTGCGATTCGAATTTCGAGAGAAACGCGAGAATAAAGTTGGAAGGATTTTCCGAATGTTCCTTCCTTCGGATGGTAAAACGAAACAGAGTGTCCTTTTCCATGGTACATGGTTTAGAGCGACGAAGCTTTCTACAGATTATTTTTGTTGCCTTAGGTTTAGGAATGTTAGAAAATCTATAATCAATTATAAAAATTCATAATTATAATATATTACATTTATGAAAATCAAGAAGATACGTTCTTCGATAAAGTAACTCGATGACGAATTTTTACAAAGGTTTCTTTAGATTGTATGATAATTTTGGAGGAACTATCGGAAAAATTTCTAGTTGATACTACACCGTGCTCGTTTTAGATTTTTCTTAAGACGTGAAATAATAGGAAGAATTATACTTAAACGTAAACCATCCAGTTTTCCTACAGAGGGTTATTACGAACAATAATTATGATTTACTTATTGAATGTTTATAGAGATGGATACATTCGAAGCACAAATGATTGAAAATTAAAAATCGTATAAGACAAGCGTATTAACATAATGGACAGAAAAATCCGAGGAATTCTGTGATATTTAACAAATTACGTATTTCGAGTTTCCTGACACAAAAAGTGACGTAAATTACAAGTAAGAGAATCGTAACGGTAATCGTAAGCGTTGTCGGTCTGCTTTTTACAACGTTCATCGTAATTTGTTCGTTGCTCGGGTAGCTCGACTTCAAGTTGCATTGCAAATTACATGTTCGGACATACCGATAAATTTTTTTGAAGAGATACCCGATAATTAACCGAAGATTACATCGTTCATTCGGAGTCAGTAATTTAATATAGACAGTCGCATTGATATATAACGATTTTCATCTTGTGCGATCAGTGAAACCAAAATTAAACCCTCGAAAATTAATATTTATTACTACGTGCCGCGAATTAATAATGTTTAACACGAACCAACCTTTAAATTATGCAAATTGCATGACAAACTACGACTGTACCACCGAAATTGAAACAACAAAATGTTAATTCGTGCTTTAACTGTCATAAAACAACGAATCAGTATTATTACAGAGAACGAAAAATTAACGAGAAATCGAAGCTCATAGGAAAAATAATCCGACAAATAAATTTTTCTTCGTTTTCTTATTTCCTACAAACTAAAAACTAATATCTTGATATGACATAGCTGAGAATGAAAAGAATCTGTCAAGACCGAACACGATGCCTTTCAAAAGTAGCTGATAAATTGACAAAGTTTTGTAAAAAAAACCTATCAAGGAACACAATTTTTATATCTTTAATATTCTAATGTTATGACAAGCAATTTTACTAACGTACGATCTATCGACAACGTACTGAAAAACTAAAAACTCTTCTCTTATAAAAAATGAGAAATGTATTTTTTCGTATCCTTCTCTTGCTCACTTCAATCATAAACCAACGAATAACGAAAGAATTCGCGATTAATTATTAATAAGCGAAATTTTTTCCTTCGATCAACTCAATCGTGTCGACCAAAATATTTGCCCGTCTGTTTTTTCTACGTCCCTCGCATTTGCACATACATATATTCGATCTTACTATAGATTCCACGGAATCGTATGTATAATTAATTATCGTAATTAACATCAAATTTCGTTCAAGTTGTCTCAAGTTCGTTTACGTTATTCCGTGCGAAACTAGTAGACTCTTTACTTGTTTTGTTTTCGTCGAAAGGCAGAAATTAACGCAATCCTGGCGAATAATTGCATCGTGAATTCCTTAAGACTGATTTACTAAATAATTGCTCCTTAAAGAATCTAATAATTTCTCCAGCGTTTACGAGCTTTCAAGATGTTTAGTTTTTATCCAAGGATATGAGATAATACCACGCTATGCACAGATTGTAATCGAACGAAATTTCGCTAATTTATCACCAACGATATATCAAAGATTGGTGCCGGTCTTATAGAAAAAGCTGCGTATTTTGCCTTGCAATTAACCCAACTCCGTCTCTACTAATTCTCCACCGAGTCTCGGCAGAACACCGTAAATTTTCTTTCAAATATCCGTAAGAACTTTCAGTGTTCCATGGCTGATGTCTTTACGACTTCCAAAGAATCGTAAATCATTCGAGCTTGCGTTCTTGTTCTGGCAGCTTCCTCGACAAGATGTACTTTGTTTCTCTTTGCTCACGTTTCATTTCATTATACGTTCTCAACAGTCAAGATAGCAAAGGAAAATCGTATACATTTTTACATTTTTGTTACGAAAAAGGAAATCGAACCTTTTACTTGCTGCTACTTACTATTAACTCCTCGGTTACCGTTTTATAACACATTCTGTAACGTAAGCAAATTGATAGTTTAGAGATTCTAATTCATTCTGTTGACTAGCTAGTATCTACTTCGATAAAACTAATGTTGGGATATCTTCCTTCATTTTTCAATTAGTTGTTAAATAAGAACGGGAGTTCTTAAATAAATAAAAAAAAAAAAGAAGAACGTTCCTTTCACCATTCTCTACCACACCCAATTTAATCCAGATACATATCGCTATCTTCCTTTCAAATCGAAGGAATGATCACGAGATGCTTGTAATTCTATTTCGTATCTTTTTAAAAAGATAGTCATTTTTTTAAATCAGCTGTCAATAACCATAAGAAGAAAATTAACAACGGTCAATTTGGCTGCCAAACGAAGGGAAACTTACACAATTTTAAATAATATCCTCGTTAACTCGTACTCCTGAAACCAAGTGTTTCTTAAAAGTAGCCCGCAGTTATCGCAAGAACTTAATTAATACGCGCGATATAGCCCACAAATAAAGAAAGAATTATACTCTTTTGAAAAGTTAATTTATAAAAACTGTATAGACGATGGAAATGAATTCGAGAAAGCGGCGTCAAAGCGAAACCCGTCGTTCAGGTCAAGAACACATGAAGAAACGAAGTAATGAAAACGCCTGACGCGGTTTGCAAATTACGTTGATTATTTCGGTGCGTTTGTTAGGCGCGTAACGCGAGATCGGATGAAAAAGGCCGACGCGAAACACGACGGCGATCGCGGCGAGCAGTCGGCATAACCCAATTAAGGATGACACGGGTAATTACGAGGTATCAGGTGTTGCAGGAAAGCTGCAACTACTTTGTCACGGTGTTATCTGCTGTCACGAGAGAGAACTCTCTCGTGAATCCTTTGTTGGGCTTCACGGGTCGGTGAACTAATGTAAAAACTTCGCGTTTCGCAACGACTAAGAATTTCTTACAATTTACGGGTTTAATTGAAGGGTTCGCGACGAAAATGGGGACAACACGCTATTGCTGGCCACCTTTGCAGCACACGTAAGAAGTTTCAAGCGGAGCGCAGGTGCCTTTATAAAAGAAAAACGATTTATGAGAGGGCAGAACTTGAGCGGTATGTGCGATAACACCGTTAGAGGAAAATTCTTGAAAAATATTTGTGTGTCGAGGTTTGTTAATAAAAAGAACTGCTGGTATTTCGCGTACATTTCATTAGGGTTGGTTATGGCGTGCAATAATTCTGCAGCATCTGTTAAGATTCTCTTTAATCCACAAAATAAAGAGCCCAAAGAGCGAACGCATACTATTTAAAGAACATAAATACATCAACGCGACGTTGGCTCTGAATGAGTAAAAGATAAAATTTGATTCGACGATTGCTTGTGTCAACGATAACTAGAAAATGTACCGTTAATATCTTGATCATAATATCTTGATAATCTTGACATAATATCCATCTTACCGTACTCTTTCCATCAATATATCTTCTTGACATAAGATAATTACAACTCATTGCCATATTAACTTGAAAAACCATTCAACGCGCTGGTCGATTATTAATTATTAGTCAGTGTGCTCGTCCAGACGTCTATCCTTCCCAGCCGCGATTTTGCAACAAAGGCATTGAATAAATATCGAACGTGCAATCATTTTTCTTCACGATTTTTCCCTTCGAGCGATACAATCGCGTAAACAACTGAGTATCGTAAAGTCCCACGCAGTGTAATAGACATTATCGACATGAAAATGAAGCGATCGCCTCGAGTCCCGCGACACTTTAATGAGTAAGTAGTAATCGAGAAGCAAGGACAGTTATTCAGCTGAGAAACTGTCGAACAGGATCGTTTTCTCAAGACGTCGTAAAAACGGAAAATCCATTTTGTTTGCCTTCGCCTTTTGACACGGGGAATTTATGTTCCTCTAGCTTAATGTCCTCCGTTATTGCGTCGAATAAAAATAGTAATCGAAGCATAGTACCAAGCGTATCACGTTTCCAACTGTATTCATCACCGTCGCTAAAGGTTTCTGAGCCGTGAAATCCTGGATTTTTATATTCGTTTTACTCCTGAAGTATTTCAAGTTTTTTTTTTCGAATAAAACTTTGATTCCTCTTAATCCAAATAATTTCCACGGGATTCGATTTTTCAAATTTCCTCGGTAACTAACAGGTTTCGTCGATCTGTAGTTTATAGAATTCAATTTCTGAAATTTTTGTAAGCAGTTACAGATCCTTCTCGAATAATTTATACACTGGAAAGTATCTAAATGGAATGGACAATGTCTCGCCCAAATGCAGAATTTATGTCCCCAAAAACATTTATCTCCCTCTTTTTTCAAATCTAAATTCACATAAAAAAGTCATACGAATATTCCAACTATTCGTAACAGTCCACACAATGAGGTCTCGACATTTTTATTATAAATCTTCTTAACGATCGATATACAGTGGCTAAAATAAGCATTTGCACGCCATTATCTTTATTACAGAATTTACATACTAATTAATTATGTCCGAGCATATTGGGTTACGTATCATTTAGCAGCATCGTACGATTAAATTTGATATTATGAAAATGAAGTATAGAGCCTGATAAAGAAAAAAAGAAAAACGATTCATTCGAGAGTAATGGTACGTGTAAATACTTTTCCTAGCTACTGTTCGTAATTTATTGCAAATTTCGTCTCTTTCAATGTAGTTTAAAATTGCCGGTAGGACAAAATTTAATGAGATATCTTCGAAGAAACATCTCATGTGCACCAACTTAAGAAAGAAAGAAAAAAAAAAGAGAAAAAGGAAAGTAGCACAGGCATCTATCAGAGGCTACGTTAAGCGAATAAATTTATAGACCAGGTGAATTTTTAGGGGTCAACAGGATGTTTTTAAGAAGAAGAAGAAGAGAAGAAGGGACGAGGCAGGTGCGAAGGACGAGTTAATCGAGTTAATCATGATAATTAAGTGGCTTCGCCCGCGGCAATCAGTCTTTGGAACGTCTTTTCGTCGAAGAAAGATTGGAAAGGTTATTGTAACTGCGAGTGAGAATCCCTCTGGCCATCTTTTGCCTAAGATTTCGAGTTGATTAATCGAATCTATTAATGGTTGATCCGTTCCGATAAGTGGGACGCCTTGAACGAGGAACCATAGAGTCCTTCTTCACCAGGTGTAATTATCATATTACGAGATCCGAGAAAAGTGAGATAGCCTGTTGCCAATTCGTCTAACGCGTTGTCACATCCGACGTTACGATTAATCAAACGGATCATTAAGGAATAGTAGTTTTCCATTAGCGTGACCGCTACATTTATCATATCGTAACTGGTACTTCATTTTTTGCGCTACATTGCGCGATTTTTATATCTTCGGTCGGAGCAAATAAACGTACAGCGTGGTAATTATACATATTAGGGTTTAAGTACAGTTATATTCCGACTAGAGATATTGGAGTAACTATGGCTTTCGGTAGATTGATCGTACGTTTTCGATAAAGGCTGATAGCGTATAATTTCTTAGTCGTGGAACCATTCTACCGTACAGTGGTTCTTTCTTATTTTATCACTCTTTCTCGTGTCGAGAAAAATTCTCAACGCTTTTTATCATTAATCGCGTCAATTAAAATATTTCGAAAAATTAACACCCATCCAAGGAAAAGAATTAGGAGAGCAATTAGAAAACAAAATTACGAAAAGGAATAAGATTGCGATCATCTTTCTGTAAGCAAGTGATAGATCACATCCAAGTTAACGATAGATAGCAAAATTGCATTCGATTCCTATCGAGGTTCTTCGTTCATAGTACTCATACGTGTACAATATGATAAAAGTGAGGATTTGATTTCCAGATGGATACGTAAATAGATCAACGCCGATAACCACAATTAACAAAACGAAAATCGATCTGAGATTAATCTAAGATTCACGCTGTGATTCGGACAAATGTAAAGCCACCGTTGCCCAAGTCCCAGACGCATTGCTCGATCACGGGTACGATCCCGAACGAGATAATCGCGTGATTTATAACGCCAGTTTGGCTAGCCAATACGTGCAACTGTATGCACAACATCGTAGACGTGAAGAGAAAGAGCTGCGTCGCGAGGTAGCTCGCGGAGTGTCACTGTCGAGATCTCGCGGCTCGATCGCGATCCAGGCGCCTGGATCGTGATTAACGAGACTACTCGCGCTTGCATTGCGATAACTTTGTCGATTCTGATATCGCCAGTCAATACAATGTTCTACGATCAATGTTCTGGACCACGATACGCCAGTACATCTCCCAAACAGAAGTGAGGCAAGCCGTGACTGGATGCTAATTGCCTGCGACTTCGACCAGACTCGTTGTCGCGGACAATTTATCTTGTATCTTCATGAAAGCGTTCTGTACGCGACGATCTTGCGAGAACAGTGTCCTATTAAACGAAGCATGTAATTTCATCGAATGAATGGCCGAGTAACTATTCGTTAATTTTTATTTTATTTCCTCGATTATTAAGTGACACACGATTAATTGAGATAGATCGAAACCGTTAGCGCAGAAATCTACGAGCGTTAATGACTGATTAACGTGGAATTGCCAGGGACGGTCTAAACGACTCTAATCAAAAGATTAGATACTAACGCGTTCCTCATAGCGACGCCTATTTACATTTATATTGCGCTTATGCTACTTTATTGCTCCTGCGTCAACTATCACTTCGGCATCTCATCTCTGTTTAATCACGGACGTTGGATAATTTATTACACGACGGTTGATTCTTTTCCGATTTATCCGACGATCTGGGAAAAGCATCGACGGGGAGGGCTAATTTATAGTCGCTGGAAGGTACTTCTCGATCGACATTTTCTCGGTACGCAGGCAACGTCGAGAGGCGGTTTAGGTCAAGGCGTTCATCGAGTCTCATTGTTCTTCGTCGCGGCGAAAGTGCGCATACGATTATCGTCTATTTATCCCGATGCTCATTTAGAATGATGCATACGCGTGCATAATCGTTACTACGAACCTGACGATCGTTCCCTCACGATGGAATCGTTGGAATCTGCAGAAATTCTACGATCTGATACGCCCAAGGGATCTAACAGCGTAACGCGATAAAACATTTTATCCTGTGCTAAAACGGATCATTTTTCAGATCGACGACCGTTCCTATGCTCCCAATGGAATGTCTAACCAATCCTGGCGAGGATATTCCCTCGTATCCAGGAATCTTCACCGAAGAATCCCCAGTCGAACGACTTCCTTACTACTAGAATCACGTTTAACCTTAGTATTCGAAGCTTAGGGCATTATGAGAATCGCTATAGAAATCAAGTTCGTGACCGATATCTTTCGTCGTTTGCATTCCCTGAACCTAATTGTTCGTTCGTAACAACCGCGTTTACGACGATGCAAATCAACCTTTATTCCTGTAAAATATTCTTGAGGAATTTTTACCTTGCAACCGATGTTTGTTCGTTGGAATTCGAAAGAGTTCAAAGGGATAAGCAAGAATTGTACGAAAGAACGATCGATCTATTGGAAAAATCGATATTAAATGTCACTCGGTATATCACTAGGCAATCAGATGTCGATAGTTCAGATAGATTCAGTTATTCCGCTAACATTCGAGGCACGCAGATCCGAGACTGTTTGGTGATCAATCAAGATCAGGATTACATATCTAAACGACAATCGCGATTGTAATGGAGACATTGCATAATGCCCAGTTGCGTGATTCATCTTGTTTATATTAAACGTAGCTGTCGATATCATGCGAATTTCATCTTTGATCCAATGTGGATTCCCTTTGGTTGTGGATTAATTGTGGATCTCTGTGATCACCTGTGTAAAATTCCACTAAATGTCTCTATACAATGCGATACATGTGATCATTAAAAATATGATGACACAATATGTCCGATTTAAATTAGCCATATTATTAGGTTGATGCATGTGAAACTTTTTTCCGAAGTTTGGATTTGACAAGCTGATAACGTTAAATTTTGTCCTGTCGTTGGCTATCAATTATATTAAGGAGAAAAAAATCTGCTATAAATCATTTATGTTTAATGTTCAGAAGATTTATGATAGAAATATTTCCAACATCTTCTGTGAATTCCAGAATATTTATAAGATACATCACAAAGAACTGAAAATAAACCGAAAGCTTATGTCAAGAATGCAAAAATTTGATATTCAAAGTGTGAAGTGAAATGTGAAAGTGTAAAGTCATGTGCGTGTGCGAGTGAAGCAAGAAAAGTGTAGTCAGGCTAGACGCGAGATAGTTATCTGTTACGAGTATCAACTTCGACAACGTTCAACCGGTTCCACGAAGAGGCGAGTGGCGCAGGATCGGATCAAAGGAAACGACATTGAAAATTACTTTTAATCTGAGACGCGCAACAAATCGCGAAGGATGATTGAATCGATTACGCGCTACAGAAGAATGAGACAACCGCGTAACAAGGCAAGGCAAGCACTGATATAAATCGCTTACTGTCAAACGCGTTGCACCGTGTACATGTTCACAAATCAAGCGAGGAGACCTAATTTGTTAGAAAATAAGAGCGCGGATAAACGTCATGGGAACAAGGCGAATGAAGTCTTTACACGAGAAGCTAGCATTATCATAGTCAGGGAAGCATAAAACTATAGATCTACCAAGGAAGATTGCTAATCTATAATTGAACAACGGTGGCACACGAAATTATGTGAACCAGTTACCATAGAAAAATTTTATCTACGTATGTATTGTATATATTATATAAAACATTTTATAATTCCATTAGCAGTGTAATGGGGCACACGTTATATTGAAATTAGCTTTATTGGAAGAATTTGAAACTAATCTGAAAATATAGAAGTTACAAGTTAATATAGTTTTAGAAATATAATCATGATAGTCAGCTTTTATTACAGTGATATTGAAATTTAAAAATTCCTCGTATAAATAATATAATATATTCGTAAAAGGTGGCCGAATACTTCCATGAGCCACTGTATTTATCGTTTCCTTTTCTCGTGGTTCAGAAACATGATTCAAAACAGTACTAAATTATAGTTAAAAATGAAATTCGGAGAAATAGCCAGGAGGATAACATTGTCGCAAATTCTGTGGAGATTATTACTGCCTTTATAGACCACACGCATGTTTCGATTATCCTGGAAAATGTCTAATACATGTATAATTTCACTTGAGGCCCTATCGAGATTCGCATAACGATCCGTTAACTCTATCATTATGCGGAGAATGTATAGACGAAATTGTTTGTTCGTTTCCGCGTAAAAGTGGCATCGAAGGTGGAATTACAAGACCGTCGTGTACGCGTACCCGACGATTTCGAAGAAACGTACATAATATTCCCTTTAAATTATGAATTTACGTTCTCCAAACGTTTGCATCAGTCATCTGCGTGTACTGCCTCGTTCATAACGTTTGCATGAACATACTACGCACCATTAAAGCGTTGCTTAGCTATTTTAACTACGTTTGTATAGTTTCCTTCCTAAAGTGACTAATGTCTTAAAGATTCTACGTGAGCTGGTCTTTATATTTGATTTTGAATAACCAACAAATTTAGTGAGTTTTCTAAATTAATAAATAGATGCTAAGTGATGCGAGAGTCTTTAGAATCAAATATGTAATTATCTTACAAGGCAAGGCACTTAACATAATTGACATAGCAAAAGTAAAGGTTCAGAAGATCATTTCATTAAAATCATACTTTCCAACTTTTCAAGGACAATATGCATTTTTATATATCTACATTCGGCATCTTAACTAGTATAAAATTATACATAATATCTAATAATTCCATTTTAAAATATACATTATAATAGCACACAACAATCACATATTAAGATGTCCTTTTTACAACGTTACGGAAAAAGAACACATATTCCTTTTACCAATCCTGTGCGCCTCACCTCCTACCTGGCTTACAATAATATCGACCATCTAATCATAGTATCTTCACAGTATCGCGAAAAGAAACAACATGTATATTGCTTTTAACAATGATACGTAATTCGCCTCGTATCTAAATTACGATAGTTACGAGGATTCGGAAAATAACTGCTGATAATATCCTTGACATTAATCATCCACGACGTGAAGTCCGTAGCACACGGGAGCCGTTTCTAGGTGCTTGAAAAATTGTCCCGGGCGCCATTAAACGCGCGGTAGCTCTGTAAACATGCAGCGAAACCGCGGGGAGCCACGTTCACCGTTTCCGACGCTGGCTTGCATTAAATTTCTACGTGGCGCGGCGGCGGCAGCGTGGCTTCTATGAGAGTTGCAGAAAAAAATACTATATGAAGCCTCGGCATTTCCTGTACACTCCTTGGTGTATGCTAATGCGGGGGCCAATACACTGCCGCCGGCGTCTCGTACGTGTACAGCCGTGTTAACTACGTGATCGCGTGGGCGTACACACCACGTAACAGAATACAACGTCGATCAGCGTTTCTAACGAAAATAAAGCCATTCGCGTGCCGCGTACGGTCGTAAAGTCTAGCGGCGTCCCCGCGGATATTAATGCCTGGCTTCTAGGAAAGAACCGCTAACGACCAAACTGTCCCCGTGTAACTGTGATTCGATATGAATCAAGCGAGGCAGAAATATGATAATGGCGGACACGATATTACACGCTAATCGCACGAAATGCGTCTTTCTGTGGCGCCATAACGGTCGCGGTTTTTCGTCGACCGAAGAGTGGGAATAGTTGTTAACTCGCGATGCATTGTTGACATCTTCGTGGTTATGTTACGTTAATAGGCTTTCCTGGTGATACGTCAGGTGTATAGGCCAGGCTCGTACCAGGTGAAGTTAACAAACTTCATCTATATATTCTATAGTCAAACAGAAAGATAACTTTTTAATAAAGCTTCAAATAACCTATGTTTATATTGACCGGTTATGCGCATAAAACATACCGACAAAATTTGTCTATTAAACCTTAACATAGCCAGTAAATGTAGTTGAAGGTTATGCGAAAAAGTCGAATTATGTGCTAGAACGTTTATTCGCTCCTTATCTGTTTATTTCCTACGAAATTCGAACAGGAACGAACAGCGAGACCGATTCGTTTCGTAATAATTCACTTGCGCGGCACGTATGTTTGGAAACGGAGCTACCAGGTGGCGATCGTGTTGCTCGACTCGAACGTTCGTGAAACGCGAATTCTCTCGTTCGTACATTTAAAAACATCGTTGCTCGAGGTCATTGTACGGAACAACGTATCTCGATCCAGCGAGTAATTCGAATCTCCATGGAAATCTAATACGAAAGGATGACTTCTCCTCGTCGAATAACAAAGATTCTCTCCCCACTACGCAACTGGTTTTGCGACTCGCGTCGAGTTTTTAGTGCATCACGCGCCGCCATGCCAGATTTGGTGCTGGTCCGCGCAATATTTTACCCAGGCGCCACTGCTCCTCGTAAGATTTCAAACGAATAGTGAACGTGGGCGCGTGGATTTGAAATCGTACTGGAGACGCTTCAAGAGATCGAGAAGTTGAGTGTAGACAACATATGGCGCAGCCGCATTACTTTCGTCGGTCGCCTCGCGCCTCTAGTGTCTATTGCTAGTTATTGTCGTACATTTACGAGGACGACCGCGATAATTACGACCATACTATCCGTCACGAGTAAACTTGCACGCGGTTGAAAGTGTAAAAAACGTAACTACCTTTCAGTGACAGAAGTGAATGTTAACAGCTGTTCGCGCGTGCACGCTTTCTACGAAATACAGTAGTGCTGCGTTAACTATCCGTGATCTATTAACAGGCCATTGTTATCCCCACTAGTTCTTACGAATTCCGTAGAGTGAATCTTTGGTATCATTAAAAATGTATGTAGCATACGTGATATAACGAATACCGGAATGTAATTTATAGATTTTCGAAATAGAGACCAATTAAAATATTCTATGATCGTAGAATTTTACTTATTAAAGTAATATAGATAAATAAAATAATAGTTAGCTTATATAGATAGTTATCGTTAGTCAGGTAGCAAACTATATTACAGGTTAGTAATTCAATTTCTACGTGGCAATTGAAAACCACAATGGAAAACATGTATCCGTTTTTGCTGTTTTTTTTTTTTAACACTTGATGGCTAAACAGTATTTTAATATACAACAGTTGAAAAAGTAGAATAGCTTGATATACTATAGATTCAAACATAGATAATAAATCAATATTTTGTAAGAAAGAAATAATTCAGTTGGCAATTCTATTAAAAATTCCATTGAATGGGAAAATGTATGGAATCTAATTATCGAAATAAGCGATAATAATCGATACTTACATACCAAACTAT
The DNA here is from genome assembly GCF_014825855.1 of Bombus pyrosoma. Taxonomy (NCBI): domain Eukaryota; kingdom Metazoa; phylum Arthropoda; class Insecta; order Hymenoptera; family Apidae; genus Bombus; species Bombus pyrosoma. The sequence goes on from NC_057772.1 coordinate 4,761,310, forward strand.
TGGTGGTAAACGATGTTTATGACAATCGATATTTTTCCATTTCTAGTTCCAACTTCCGACCAGTTACCGAAGCGCTACTGCACACTCTTTGTTTCCGATGACACGTTGATATAATTTGACAAATGTTCGATACTGCAATAAAGAATTTACGTGGGTGAATCGTAGTGAACGTGGCAATCCGACCAGTGACCTTTCAGACATGATGTAACTTCCTTGCGGTGAAAGACTTGGTTCGTTTATAATCTGTATCGAACGCGCGCGTTCTATGATTTCTGGCGGGACAACTTTTCAAAACGTGTCGCGTAAAAATCGTTCGACTATTCACATGACAGGCGTGCACTACGTGTATCGTTGTTATAACGCAATGCACGCAATGTGCTCATTAGCCCACGAACGTCTCTGAGTAGAAACAGTTATACGGCAGTACTGTCTTTATGCAATTCTCCGTACAATTCGTCGTGAATGTAGTGATGAGTTAACTATAAACCAAGGAAGTGAGGTTAAGTGGAAAATGCGCACTGCGGCGCCACCACGAGGTATCAAGCAGCTCCGTCAAACCACAGGGCACGATGCTTCGTTGGATTACAGAAGCCGACTGGTATGTCAGCTTCTGCATTAATTTTATTTGCGCACATAAATTTTTATTTATTATTTACTTCTCATAAGAAGAATTTTACCTAAAACAAGTATGAAGTATTATAAGTATTGTCTTTAATGTAAAGGTTACTAATGCAGTCCTTACATGCATTTATAACTATTACTCAATTTTTTACGAGTAACGTTGCTCACAAAAGTACTACTCCAGCGTTTATATACAGGTACCTTTAATGAATGTTTTATGCGTGCCATACGAAATATTTTGAAATTTCATTAGCACTGTAATGAAACTTGACTTACAACACTTATGGCTGTTTGAATGCTGTCTACTAACTTTTTATTAAATGCACAATAAATATCTTGCAACTTCTACGTAAATTTTCAGGTTGGCTTTAAATCTTGACAATATAATGCCCCTTACAGTATTGATGAAATTACAAAATGTTTTATATAACGCACATATATATATATATATATATATATATATATATATATATATAAGTGATAATGATATATTATTTTTTTCTATAATAAGTGTTCAAAATATACTTTCATGAGCCACTGTAAGTAACACCCAATCAATATCGAAAATAACCGAATACAGTGGAAAACACATAAAAGTTAGGTTATCGCCTTTAACAATAGAATTTATTTATTGATAAAAATCAGTCATAAAGTTTCACAATTCTTATAACGTTCAATAGATGTTTGTTTAAAATTGTAAAAAGCGTAAAAGGAGTAATTAGCTTGGAATAAAATGATATAATAAAAGTATTACGGAACGTATGTGGAAGTACGAAGAAACACTAGCGCGCCAAATTTCAATCTCTCCATCAAGCAAGTATGCATTTTGATAATCTTCGTACATTTTCTTCCTTTTGAATTACATTATCGCGAGAAATTCGCCAGATGTTAGAATCTTGCAGATTACACGTTGATATCCATTTGACCAGACACAGGAAAACGCTTCCTTCTCGTGGTTCGTAGATTGAAACCGGTTTCATTCCGTATATGCTTAAATCCAGTTTCCTTTCACCTTTATTCAAGAACTATCGGTGTCGTTCGCCGGTATCGTGGCTTATCAGAGCATTTTACGTTTGTTGACCGAGGATAACGCTTATGCGCGTTCCTCGTTTAGTTTCAATCCCGTAATCGAACTTTCGTGTGGTCTTTATCGAGATCGCGATTCCATTAATGAAATACACGTGTATCGAGCGTATCGATTCTCGAATTGAAGTCGTCAATTGGGAACGCTTGTCTACGCCCAGTCGCCATTTTTATCTGGTCGTCCCTTCTTAATCTCATCGATTTGTTTGTATACGTTACTACGATGCTTTGAGATCGGCTTGAAGATATCATCGAGGTACAAGCGTATCAAATTTCGTTCACGCTTTGCCTTTCAATCTTACCAGATTGTCGTCAGAGTCACGAATCAATGTTCAAACTAATGTTCAGACATAACGACGTTTCTTTCACTCACTGTCTTCATATTCCACAAGCAGTTTGTAGTATTTTTTTTTACAAGGAGGTTTTTCTCGTTCCACGAGGATCTCGAAGGCTACTTTTTTCTTCTTACGAGATAATTACCCCATTAGCACCTTGGTATATGGAAGATTCAATCGACAGCAAGTTCCTTTCTTGAAACCTATTCAAACTGTTTATAATAAGAGTAACAGTAGTATTTTAGTAATATCGTTATATAGATAAATCAGATAAATTTTTATACAGACGGCCTTTTTAGGGCTATGTAAGGAATATAAAAGCGAAGCGGCCTTGACGCTTTCACCTATTACCCTTTCTCTTTGATATTCTAATGGGCTTTTGACCTTCTTTAACCCTTGTACATTCCAACTTTCCATCCCAACGTAAGTATATTGGAATTCGAAGGAGAGAAATAAATAGGTGGTGACTTCAAGGACATTTCAAGGTCACTGGTGTTTTTATGATTAACATCCGAGTTAGATTCCAAGTGGATTGTGCATAGAGTGTTATTTGTAGAAACAAGAGTGACCTTGAGATGTTGTTGACGCCTCCACAGATGCACTCCTACTTGATACTCTAATACCTTTTATAGTCTCTTTTAGCAACCGAAGATCTCATTATTACAAATCCTATCTTTAGAATTTCTTATTTTAAATATCGAATATTGCAACTTTTTAACATCATTTAATTTTGTTATTTAAATAGCTGAAACTTGCATTAGTGCTTGGAATATAAAGTAATGGAATATAAATTAAGGTAGGAAAGACAGAGATTTTTCTTATTTGATACTTAGAAAGTATCGTACTTAGAAGTTTTATCGTCGGTCTAAGTTAATTTAATTTATTGCGATATCCGAGTTCGCAATCTAACGAACAGAAAATAGCTTTACAAACTTGATACGAAGAACGCGTAACATGTATAATCACACTAAATAGCAAATAGATATGAGTTTCCAGTAATTATATCTCGATGAGACAGCAATCTGTTGACTCTAAATTATTGATATTATGCAAATCGAATTAGCCGTCGGCTATCTCACAAAAACGATCGACTTAGCACATTTTCCATCGGTGCATGGATATGGTCCGCCCACACCTCGGAATCACAGCCTTGACCCACCAATTCGAGATCAACTCGAAGTCCATGCTATCATTTCCCTTTATTTCTAAAACTTGGAAAAATTCGGTAATCGATATTTACAATATAGAAAAACATTCAAGAAACATTCACTCTATTATATATGCAACGCAGACACGTATATGCAAGTCTGATTACTGAAATTCAAACGACTTAAATTAAGATCTCTTGACTAATCTAAATGAGACTTAAGGACATTCAAGAATCATAACAACTGAGACTAAAAGGAAAATCTGGTCCGACAATAACATCCGCCGTAATCTGCATATCGTTGAGTATCACCGTTAACGATGACGCTCGTTGAATCAGAGTACGCGTGCACCTTGTACGCGGCACGGCCGATCGTGTCGAATGGAGTGATCGACGCAACGTCGATCAACCGTTGGACCATGCGAATGGTTCGAAAATCGTAGGAAAGGATACACCGGTCTGCGTATCACGTTGAACGATCGAGTTCGTGCACCAGTCGCAGCCCACACGTGCACCAGTTGCAGCCTTGGCCGACTGACGAGGCCGCGGCTCTGTTTTTATTTCCCTCTGTCCGCTGTTCGCGTCTCTTCTTTTTCACCCTTTAGAGCTCGTTCACAAGCCAACACATATGTATGTGTATTGCGATACACGTTTCACGATAAGCATTCACGTGGAAACTGATTTTCGCCTTCGATAATGATTATCGATAGTCAAGAACATTTTCGTTATTTGTTATGGTTATTGATAACGGGGAAAATCCGTCATCGGTAACAGCGGTTGATAACAAAAAAAAAAAAAATCCGTCGTCAACAATGGTAATGAAAAACAATTTCCATCCTGATACCTGATTTATTAGTAACCAAACACTGTTCTTATAGCCATTTCAACTAAAATACTACGTCTCATATTATAACATTTTTGACGACTGTTACGATTCCTGGTAGAAGATCCTTTCTCTTACGCTGTGAATCGGATGAACCCAACATGTACCTGCTTCGGATTCATTTTTTTCTTTTTATGATGGCTCTTTCATGTTATACCGTTCGTCAAAAGAACATGTATTTCACGGGCAAGATGTTACTCACAGGAAAATACTCACTAGCTATGAAATCAGTCGGGTACTGTATCGCACGAGTATTTTAATGCGGGATGTGTATCGCATACGTATATCGCGATACACGTATCCTCATGTACGGGAGCTTTTAAACTATAAAAGATCCGCCATAGCGGGCACACGCTCGTGCACACGCGACACCACATTGAATTATTTATAAGGATCGAGCCTGGCCACTCTCGATGGATGCCACCTCGACAGGGTTACCGCATAATATCCGCGCATTAAACGCTAATAATAGAATTCTCCTATTTGCCCCGTGACGTCCCTGGAGATATCGCCTTCCGATTGGCTGCTGCGCTAGTCCAGCTGCCGCATAATTGCTCGATGCACTCACATTCCACCAGGTTTTCATTAATTGCGAAGGGGGCGTGCTTGCCGATTTCACGTCGATGGAATCTTCAACGCGATACCATCGTCCAGTAATAATTCAATCTTGGTGATTTTCGATCGTCACAGTTGTAAATCAGTCGTGTGTCTTGTGTGGGAGGCATTTATTATACGACAGTGTCAGAAGATGCGACTGCTTGGACATAGTGGAGTGGCACGTTTTCCTGAGCGTGACTCCTTAACCTGTTTTCCATCGAAGGACGAAATCGTCTTTGGAAAACAACGATATTTTTTATTTTTAGATTTTTGTTAGAAAGAGTTCAAGTTCTAACATATTCATAAGGCAAATATGTTAAAACATACGCATAATGTTATTCAAAAGACGTAGATTATTACCCCACTTGCCATTTTATTGTAAACTCGATATTAGGTATACAGAGCTTCGGTATATAGAGTTACGTTCGATTAAATATCGTTAGATCTGAATTGAAAAGATTAGATCATGTTTTGATTAGATTTAGTTTAAGTACGATTAGGTATAACATGTATCTAAATACATAGATTTATATATCGGTTCTTTGGAATAAATATTTTGTTATACTGCACGGAATATCTGAATGTAGAAATCGTTATTGGTTTCTCAAATTCTAGAAGGTGTAAATCGCGCAATTCACGCAGCTGTTACGATTGTATCGACCTTTTCACCACAATCATCATTCGGCGCTGTAGTAACGAACTTAATCTCGTTACCTGGCTGCAACGCGATAACGCCTCGATGTTCGCCTTCGATTTCCACGTAGTGGTTTACTATTTCACCAATCCTGGGTGCCACAGAAATCACGCCAAGCTACGAAACGATTTCATACACGTTATAAATTACATCATCGATGATCTTTCCGTATCCTCTATTATCTGAAAGCGATGCTCAAAATTGACTAGGGGAAGTCGATTATAAAAATGGCTATGTGGTTAAATTGGAATTATAATTTAATGCAAGAGTGCATTGTTATTTCTCGTTCGCGAGATCTTGTCCCTCAGTGTGCAATGAATTGTCGGTGGCGTACTTTGTACCGATCGTATCGAAATTTATTGCGAACAGAATCGACGTGGCGTTAATCGTAAGCCGCTTAGACGGTTCATTGATGGCGTTCCGATCGAAAGAAAGCCGATTATCGTTGCCACCTACGACCTTCTTTATGGATTACACGCGATCTATTAGATATCACTGTACCTTGATGTTCCTATTTCACGTTATCAGTGGCCGGAGTTCAGTATTTAAAGATCGAAGAAGGACAAATTGCGCGTTTCACAAATCAAACTGATTCCACTTTTTATTTCTTTCTTAATCTCATCGCATAAGTATACGATTAATATTCAATTCTCGAGAAACAAGTCACTTGCTTCTATAAGTTTATTCGTAAGAAGATGATACGAATATTTATACAGATTTTATAAATTCTAAAGTAAATGTAAAAATCAGTGTCCGTAACACGGTCGCTTCTCTGTACTTCTCAATTTATGGATTAAATTGATCAATGTAGCTTCTGAACGGTTCAATTACTCAAACCTCGATTCTGTGGATTTGTTGTTTATCCGAGGACAAATAGCCGAGGAAAAATGACGAAACCTCGATCTTCTCCAATTTCGAAATAATAGATAGGACATTTTAATTAAGCAGACCAAAATCGTTCGAGTAAATGATATTTTCTAATTGTACGTATCGTAAAACACTGAAGGACAAGGATCGAGGAAGAACAAACGTCACAGATTTCCAGTGACACCCACTCACACACACAGTAACTAAAATCACCATCAATCAAAATAGCCAACATCGTGTCTATTACTTGACAACAATGGAACCAGAACGAAGGAAACGATTAGTCAGCAGCGTGACCGATCTCGACCAAGCCTGGCACAGGGTTAATTAAAAGTAATCGAGTAACTAGGGGTATCTCTATTCACCTAAACGATTCATCGTTATCGCCGCATAAGCGCAGTTCGTTCAAAGGGGACGATGGCAATTAGAGCATCGCTGCCGCGTCGAAAGGTCACCGATAAAGCTTTCGCAGGGTTGTTTACGATGCTCTTATCATCGCGATAGATATCATCGCGGAGTATGTGCGCGTCGCAGCGGCCTGCCTTTGATGAGTTTTTCCTCCAACGATCTGTTGCACAACGTCTGGCCAGCACGAGACTCATCATTCTTCTCGTTTGTCTTCTTTCTGTTCTCTGAAGGCTTGCTTTTGCGTCGCTTCGAGGCGCGGGTTAAGTGAAATCTAATTGCTAACTGAAGCGCTCGCTAATTGTTACCAAGATAGATCATCTGGTTAGATTTTACATATTGGGAAGAGAGGTAAGAGTAGGATGTTGCATCACGAGAGTAATTCATTGAGCTATTCCTAGATTATGGAAGATGCGTGGGATCGGTGATTAACTCGAAGATGTGTTTTGTTGGATGTGTTATTGATACTTTGGTTGTTGCCAGTCATGTTGATTAATTAAAGTAGATGTGCTTGTCCCGGTCTTGAAGAACGATGATCGTAAGGTTATTTAATTTTACGATTTCTGCCAGTATGGTTCATACTGTTCAAGATTTTATAATAACGATCTTTTTGAAAATAAGTTGATAGTAGCAGAGACGAAATTTATATATATTTGTGTATATATATACGTTTGTAAAATTGTTTTTCCTTCCTATCATCCGCTCCGATAAATACAAACAATTGATCGATTGGTCAACTTTATCCGTATCATAATAGAATTAGATTCGATTGGCATTGTCTTTAATAGCACAGCAATTTATCCCCTATACCTTCAATTAATCTATCGATAAAGAGATCAAATGGTTCACGTATTATCGTCGCGATGAAAAAGAATTGTTACATTAAGGAACGTTAGAGTAGATCGTTGATATGAAACTCGAAAATGTAGGATGATACTAATTGATTAACTTAGCGAGAAAATTAAGCTATCACAACGCCAATTTATCGAATATTTCCCAATTCTAATTCTAATCCAGTTCAAAAATCTAATTAATGTCTTTCCTGAATTCGCCTGTAAAAATTGAATCAATCACGAAATGATCGACAGAGCCACGCACCGTTGATCGTACAACTAACCGTACAAATCGATGCCAAAATCGGCGAAGCATAACCAATTTTAATTGCCTGGCAATAATTGCAATATATGTATGTAGGTCGATTTCTAAACACTTGCTTACATTTTCCATTTTTATTCATTTTTCTTTTTTTTTCAGATAACGAATACCTAAAACGTTCCTATACGTTCGTACATTACAGATAACTCGACTATAACGTGTATACACGTTGTAAAAACGATTCTGCCGCGCTACGATCTGAAAACTGAGAGAATCATCGCATAACAGCAAACTTTAGATTTCGAAAGATTAAAGTAAGCTTAAGCCTGAAATAGATTAAACGTTTTTTTTTTATTTTCTATTTATCGTGAAATTCCTCTTCGTATCGAATCACGTTGATGAAAATACGTGTCATCGTTAATCTGTTGACAAGCCTCGTCTCAGGCAACTGGGTAATAGAAGATATTGTACATCGGTGCATTTCATTCTTTTTAACCTTTCGATGCTCTTACTCGAGAACGCATCTGTTCCATTCTGAATTCCATTTCGCAATAAACCGTTTTCACGTGTGCTTCCCTTCGTCTTGGCCGCTCTATTGGAGAACCTTCGAACGTATTAGCAATGCAAATCGTGATACGTCTGTCAGGAAATTAATTGCAGAGAAATTGGACGTCTGTTAGCGATGTAGGATTGACGATAATGCGAATATTTCAAGAAACGTTTGTGAAATATAAAGGGTGACTGCGTGGTGATTGCGAAAGAAGAGAAATAGAAGCGTAGTTTCTATAGTTTTTCGATAGCGAACCAATCGTGTTTTCACTTATCGAATACTTGATCTGTGAGTCAGACAAATTGGAGATTATTCCATGGAATCTTCGATCCTTGAAATGTCTCAGAAACTTTGTACGTGAGTTAACTTGCGAATGAAGCAGATAAATCGATCTAAGGAACGTAGATAGTAGAAAATTACGACAAATAGAAATTAGAATGACCACGTATTTTAACGAGCCGTCGATTCGCGGAAAATCACAGACGCTGACGCAAAAGATTCGAAATAAGAAACGCAGTGCGTTGTGAGAGAAATCGAATCGCCTGATCTGTTTGATTGCCCCTTTGGCGCCGATGCAACGTAAGTAGAAACATACCTTGTATAGAATGGAACTTGGAATATTATCTTGTTTACTTTCCACTTGTACCTTTATAAAACTTTGAATAATGTTGATGACGCGACCGATTAAATCAAAATCGCGATCTGTTGCAAAACAATCGAATCAGCTGTACGCGTTAATGGTATAGTTGGAATAGAAGGAAAAACGTACCGTCTACGCAATATCTTCTACGCGTCAACATGAAATTTTATTTTTTCATTTAACGAAACCACGAGAGATTGGAAATAAAAATTCTGAAAAAGAGAAACACAAAATACTTAACAGACAAAAATTCAAAGCTAAATGAAATTTTTTTTACAATATTGCCATAAATTCTGAATGTGAGATCAGGTTGTAGAAATATGGTTTAAAAAGTATGTTTTTCAAATATGTTTCCAAGTATTACAGTAATATAAATAATTTCCCAATAAACTTTACAAATGTACCTAATTTTGCATAAACACTTTTATATTTATGAACAGAAATATACGTGCTATTCTATTAGATCGTTATGTCAATTCATCTCTCTTTAGAAAACAACTTTTTACAAAACAAGTTGCAAATTGCACGTAGCAAAAAAAGGAAAAGAAAAAACGGTTACATCAGCTCTGTCATCAAGATGGAGTAAAAAGCACAGCTTCCTCGAAGTGTTCTCCTCGAAGTCGTTATGTCTTCATTTCTCGATCATCGTCACTCGTTAATGGCACGAGCGAGATCGCACGCGCGTTCAAGAAGTTAGTCCAAAAGAAGATCACACTCGTGGCCTCTGTTACATCATTGCAGTCTGTTCGATAAGTCGATACAGTTTGATTTATCGAGAAGCACGCGTGTGTGGTGTTTTAACGAGCCCCGAGAACGTGTTCGCGGATCTTCTACGGGTCGGTTTCACAATCAGGAAATACCTGACATTCCATGGATCGATCGTATCGTGTCGGATGCAGTAGCGTAGAAACTCGAGAGCTGCAAACGTGAAGGAACTCGTAGCTTGGTATGCGACGTATTTTGTTGCACTGCGTGATGTGAAATTAATAGATTCGTTTACATGTCTCAGATGTACAGGTAGACGCAACAATCTATGCACACATCTTAAATTTGAGATGTTATAATAGAGGCGTTAGCTGTGGCAATATTTTTGGTATAAAACTTTCTATAACAGCGAGACATATTCGAAGGAAAATAACATAATTTTACTAAATTACGGTGGAAAGGTATCAGGGTAAATTCTCACATCTTTATTTAGTTGTTGTTTCATTTATGCGTAAAGCTATGTTCGAATGCTTGGAGTTTGCTCCTAATCTGTGCTGGGTATAAAAGGATACGAGAAAATATTGCAGAGAGATGCAGATATCTTCAATACTATTTTATAGGATTAAAATAATTATTTAGTGAAATTAAAATATTCCTTGAAAAAATTTGTTACGTTTCCTTCGAGGGATAAACGAAGGAGAAGATGAAGATAGAGGAAATTTATTCGAGCTTCGCGGGTCGACGTATCGACTCGGTTTGCCGCTATGCGATAAACAACGTTGGCTATCTGTTCTCCATTCTAGAATATTGTTGCACTATCAGCAACCGGTTGTTTGGTAACAAGACACGGTGCACGTTGCACGATATTAAGCCATTTCTGCTGGCTTATCTGCACGCTGGCACGTATGTCGAGTCAGCTGGAGCTCGAGGGACGAGAAATCGAGCGGTATTAGCGATTTCTCGTCGTCTGCATTTGCGAATTTCGTAGCCTACAATGATGCAAAATATTTCACTTGTCAGGCAATTTCCCTTTTTGGGTGATCCTTGAGCTACATTTCTTCCGCGAATTGCACAAGGTTGGAATAAGCGAAATTCAAGAAGAATTGCAAGATTAGATTCACAGAAATTTAAGTATTATATCTCTTATTTTTAGGAACGAGGATTAAATTTAATAGTTCAGTGAAATTTTTCGAAACTACAGCTTATGCACATCTATGAATTTATTTATATACGATAGCTTTCTTTCTCTTTTCATTCAATATCAATGCGAACAAAACCAAAGAACAATTTTCACATTGTCAGTAAAACAAAGTACTCTGACGAAGTACAAACATAGAATTACAATTAGATTCGCATTCATTCGCATCAATTCGACGGTCCAACCGAAAGAAACGATCGTATTCAAAGTTCGTACTTACAACCTCCTTTCAATCCACAGTCTTTTCCCGAACTTCATATACGTTGCATCACAACGATTCGACGTAAACCAACAAAAATGGTCGATCGTCCTTGGAACCAGTCGTAATATAAAAATCGTCCCATTTCCTCCGATACATTTATTATTACGGGAAACGCTTCTTCATACGTCGTACGAGTATTCGATCCTTTTATTGGCCAATGAAAACGCCAGTTACGAGCACGATCCATCGATATCATTCATCCATAAAAATTAATCGAGCATCATTACGAGTTCGCAATTTTTCAGCTGACTCGTAAAACGCGTATCAACGAGGAAAACTGGATGGAAGTTGTTGGCGACAGGTTCCGAGGGCAGTTTGCAGAGAGAAAGGCGGACCGGTATTAACCGAAGGTTCGCTACGAAGCCGATCGTTGAATGAAATTTAAGTGGGTCGCGCATGAATGAAATCGTGCAGCGTTCTCCCTTACACTCTCTTCGACTACGGCTTATATTTTTATGTTTTGTACTCTATCGATCTCTGTCGGTCTCTTGCCAATTGCCCTGTTTACGCTACGCGTGGGCGACCGGATGAAGTTTAAACGATCGCTCGGATTTCCTATGCGACGTGACAGATTTCTCGTTCCACGTCTTTGATTTTCATTCTTTTAAGATAAATAACATGGATGACTTTTTAGAATCGGAACATTCGTCTGAATGTTTATATTTTTTGTCGTTTTATATCTTTCATCGTCTATGTACAATTATAGCGTTTTTATATGCTTGATAATGAAAAGCGAAGGTACAGATTTTACAGTCGAGTAATTCCTACGAATCTTTTTGAATCGTGCAGGAACTTGTATAGAAAAATTAATTTTTCACCCATCTAAATGATTTTTATCTAAATGTCCTCTTTCCAAGCTACGTGTATGTGTGTCGTTCCTACAACGGTGTATCTGACAAAGATTTAGGTATAGAAAGGTATAATACGTTCGTTATAGTTTACCGTTATCGCCCATTTCATTAAAATCGCGACAATACGAGACAGTTATGCGACCGTTTCAGAAAGTAGGCTGCAATCTGCGGCCACGGTAACCGCGTATAAATGCAGATTAGGGGCGAGACTGATCTGCGCCCGTTGTGTCCCGATACAATCTGCATTATAATTAAATGCCAGCCGTGCGTCGTACGTCTATCATTTTTCGAGCATTCTAACCGGTTCCGTTGGTTTTTCCCTTTCTTTACCTTAGACCTTATTTCCTTTCTACGGGTGTCGCGTTAATGTCGATGCATATGGAAATATCGAACGTTGGAACTCAGTCGAGCGAATTACGGCAGTTTGCGAACGTATTCCAACAGCTACAGCAATATTTTACGAATATAAATCATTTTCGTGCTTTTAAATTTTGCAAAAATGCGTAAAAGCCCATGATCTGCTCGTCACGGCATCTACTAATGGAATTTCAAAAAGTTTCGTGCAACGCGTTTTATTCCTGAAAACTTTCTACGATAGGTGTTCGATAATCCGATTAAAACACAGTAACTTATTTCATACATAATCTGGCGTTTCTTCCAAAGAAAATTGTTCCAAACTGCTCCGTCTGATTCCAATAAAAGACTCTATATAACCTTCGTTTTACGATTTTAATCGCGCCGAGAGAAACACCAGGTCGGAAGATTTAATCCAAGAGACGAGAGGAAATTGTCGATGTAGCTGTTCGATATCCCTGATCGTATTCCTGTTCGATATTCCTAATTAACATCGGATCAGAGGGAAGCAGACGGGTTTCAGGCGGCACAAACTTCTTTCTGCAAGCTGACTGTCGAGCTGGTTTATTAAGGGGAGGAAAGAGACGAGGAACACGAGAGAAGACGCGTATACGCGTGAAACATTCGCTCGTCGATATGGTACGATGTCACGCACACGCGAGGCACCTGCACGCGCGTGTGAACCGGATATAAGGTCCATTTGAATAATTATTATCGGTTGAAGACCGCGGCCAGCGTGGGCGTATCCAAGATTTACTTGTCGTTCGTGAAAAAGCAACGGGTTGATCGAGGTAGTCGTTTTTCGATAGAGAAACGGAACTGATAGAGAAAATGGTACCCGGAGGTAATAGTTGGATGAATCGTTTTGCTTCCAGGGCATTTTTATTCGATTTTGTATAGTTGCTTTTGGGAAAGAAATACAGGGAGAATGAAGCAAGAAGGAGAAATATAACACTCGAATCTATATTCAAGAATTTTTGGAAATATTAATTGTTAAGGATGTATAAAGATGTATTAGATGTATAAAGAGAGAAACGTGTGGATAAATTGTAAGGTATAATATAATTTAATACACAAGTGTAAGTACAAGTAGGAATATAATTTGAGCTGGTCCAGATCCGCACGCTAGCAGTGCTACCCTATAACTGAAAACCCCGAAGCCAACGTCGTCCGTCTACTGTTTATGGTCTGCCTTCGTCCCAGTCTTTTGTCTATACGCTGTCGATGGCTTCGGTGCTTGAGAAAACTAGTAAGGCCAGATGTAGAGTTTTCTTAGAAGTGGTGACCACTTCAACATTAATTAATCCAATAAACCTAATATATATAAATAGACAAGGTTTAAGTATGAATAAATAGTAAATATTCTACTTTGAATATTATATATATTTTTGCGTCTCGTATGCACTCGGTAGGTCTTTACAGCCTTAAATTTGCCAAAAATGCAGAAACGTAATGCAGTGTACCGCTAAAGTCGATTTTCTTCTTGATTTCTCCTTGACGCCTATTACACCGTCTGGTCCTCCGGTCGAACCTTTCACGCATCGGCCCAGCCTATTCTACTTCTAAGTAGAATATACCTCTTCGCACCGGCTTCAGCCAGACACAGCTTCCTCTTTCCGCGGAGATCTCCTGACCAGTGTCCGTCTGGCGAGGTTTCTTATTGTCTGGTATTCGTTAGACGCTTGGTATACGTGAGCACGGCTGCGTAACTGAGAATTGTATGTTGTTGCCGGCCACCTACACCAAACAAAGGGGTATGAGTCACGGATTTTATTTCGAGGTTGCAAGTAGTCTTGAAATAGACGGCGTCCCACGACGAGAAAAGGCGGCCCGTCTATTTAAAGGGCAGCTCAACGACCGGCTTCTCTTTCCACTCGCCATTGCGACACCGGTGAGAACTTTTCGCACGTGGGTCGCAAGCACCGAAGCTTCCGGTCTGATCCTGCGTACTCGAGGAACGTGAGTTTCACGTCAAACCGCTAGCTTCGTTTAGAAATGATCAGTGTTGGACTCGATACAGAAGAAATAGGATATATCCAATCTTTGTGCGATTAGACTTACTGCCAGTTTATCATAAAATAGATCACACAGTTGCAATAAATATATCAATCAAACGTCGCGAATTTTGAGCCGTTTGGATTGTGGATATTACGATGTACAATATCGACGATGCAACGATAGTGTGTGTCAAGAGTAGAGCGATGGTTTTGCGTTAGAAATATTTTCATAAGCCCTAGCATTCACGTATTACGAATAATTTCAACGAAAAGTTCAATTTCAAGAAGGTTTGTTGAAAGAAGCTTAATAATTGTAGGGTATAAAATACCTATTGCAAATGAAAATATACTCAAACTGCAAAAATATTAATTAAACGTGAACTAGATATCATCTTGTCAAGTGAAATCATAAAAGAGTAAGTACTCATAATTAACAGGCGATGTAGTTCATGAGAAAAGTTGGTCGACACGTGGCCTCGATTTTTTCGTCTTTTAAGAAACACTTTTGTAGCCATGCCAGAAACATCCCTTGATTATTTGAATTTAGCTCGAGCGATATTTCTTCCATGAGACGGTCGGTAAACACGCCGAGTTCTCTTAACTGGCGGCAAAAAGATGCCGGAAGTACAGGCATGCATCCTACGCGGCTCGAGGAAAATCTTTCAGCCTGCGTGATCGCGGGGAGTTCAAAGGGGCCGTCGTCGAGATAAAATCGATCCGCGAGACGCGTACCCTTTCTGTTTCTCCGCGAAATATCAAGAGACTCTCCGCGCTCGAAATGGAAGCTCTCAAGTTTGCTAATTATTCGCCTGCCTGCGCAAAAAGTCGTCTAGGAAGCACTTAGGATGCTTTAAGATATCGCATCGTTAATAGATTTCTTTTGAAATCTTCTTTTAAGAAATGTGAAATATAAAATATGTCAAATATTGTAATTGTACCGTGCGGTCTGAGTGCTTCTCTTATTTTTTTTTTTTTTTTTTCTCATAAATTCGTACCGTGAGTATTAAAATTCATTTTTCCAAAGTATTTGCAATCGAATAAAGAGACCAATAATTTAAAATCGAAAGGAATCCAAGAATTTCGCGAATGTCCTGGTGAACCTTGAAACAATTCACTGAATCCTCGAGGTCTTTGGAAAAGATAAGCAGAAGGTTTCTTACATCCATTCGTACATTCGTAAAACCAATCGAACGACAAACGATCCATTTGTGAGCCTTCCCACGGATCGCGACTACCAAACAGGGATATCCATTTTGAAGTTTCATTACTCCTACATGGCTAACTACCCCATAATTAAACGTCACCACGAGATAACATCTTCGAATCACAAAGTTGCACGAAGAGTTCCTTACGAAGTGATAAATTCTCAGATTCTTCAGATTCGATCCAGGTAACCCATTAAGGACCAACATAGAGTTATCACTACGTTTCATTTGTAATTTTTTTTTAATCAGTGCAGATTATCTCTATTAAATTAATGCGATTATGAAAAGAAATTCCAAGAATCGATATTTTTTTACATAATAAAAATTGAAGAAATCGAAATACTTTGCAGCACGGTGATAAACTATTCTTTCTCACGGATTACTATAGAACGTGATTTTGTGACTGCGATCTGTGGTAGGCTGCTACGATCGAGATCTATCGTTCTCATACGTTTTTCGTACTTCGACGAAACAACGATTCATTTCATTTGCATACGTCTGTTTAATAATACCGCGTATACGCAGCTTTTACATATTATTTCACTGCCTGTTTCTTAATGGGTTAATGTTTATAAGGGATCGTAAGTGGAAGTTCCTATTCGCGTGAGAAAACCGTGCAACGGAAACCAGTCGACGGCATTCGAACAGTCTCGCACGTGCAAGAATGCGCAACTGGTAATGTAAGAAGCTAAGCGACTTACACGATCGATTCCTCGATACTTTCTACGACTGCAAGAACAATCGTTTGAGTCTACTCCACGACCGGTTTCGCTTTCCTTGCTCCTTTTTCCGTTCGATTTTTCACAGACACACAGCTTCGAGAGGTGTGTTTCAGCTTATCTGGTTTCGAACCAAGTGAAAATTCTCTTTTACGTTTTCGAAGGAAACGAAAAATCTTCCTCGGTAATGTGATTCTCGCGAGTTTGAACAACTCTTTGGTCGGAACATTCGAAATGTTAATTTCGAAATAATAATAAAATTGATAGACGTTTGAACGAGGATCAAGTCGAATAATAAAATCTTCCATCATCTTGGCGATTTAATAAGAAACGAAAAATTTATTCAAATTAAGTAAGTAAATTGAGAGGTTAAATAAATTAGACGAATGAAAGACGGTTCATAGCTACATCTTTTAAATTAGATACTTTTATACGTCATTGTGAATTTTTCGCGTTGGTTCTACCTCTTTTTTCCTAATACTCGGTGTTATTTAAGGCGTTACTGTTGTCGAGATTCGTTTAAAGCGTTCTTCGCTTTATTCAGCTATCTCGAATCTTGAATCTTTAGTCTCGACTATAGTCGCGTCTGGTAGACGTAGTTTGACCGACTGGCAGCTTCAAGGTCCCTTCTTCCTTCATGCATGCGAATTTTACGACGGGATAATTCCGTGGTAGATGACTATCTAAAGGGATTCTACATGTGACTATTATTCGCTCGATGTAACGCGCCTGATCGTTCGATTTCATCGTGGAAACCGAAACGTGATTACAACGCATTGTTGCAAATACCCATGTTCTTCCCTATGCGCGCTTATCCAGATCTCGTCTGATAGCATACAAGGTTCTTCTACTCGCCGATAATCTCAGATTCTTCGTTAGACACCTAAACCATTCGTTTCACCATCCATCACGATCCACGTGTTTACTCAAACATACGCTACTACATATTTATACACCAAAAACTTGGTATCATTTTTTCAATAATACATCCATCGAGTTGAGTAATAAGTTCATTCGCGTTCTTTTCAAATAGCGTCTTTTCATTAAGCGTTTCATACCAAATCTGCTTAATCGAGAATTGTCTTATTCATTCTATTTCTTTATCTTGTATCTTTCATCAAGAAACTCTGACACACGAATCTTTACATTTCTTTCTCTTTAACAATTTAAACAATTTTTATAACATTGCAAAAAGACGAAACCCGATAGAATGTTTTATACAGTACAATTTTACATCGAATAAAAATTATTATTTCGCAAAGGAACGTTCTCGGAGTTAGACAATACCTGTACGTATCCGACGGTTCGCTTCTCCCAGGAACTTTACTTTCGTTCGTTCAAACTATGCCTCGACCACAGTTCAGAGTCTTCGTCCACGACTATGCCCGAGCATCGTTGGAATAAAGCTGCGGTGCTGGATTATTTATCGAGGCTGGGGTTTCTTTATAGATTCGACAAACAACTCGAGTGTTTCACCAGGGGGATCAGGGACTAGATTCGTGGAACAACGCGTTTAGCACGCGTCAGGATTATTTTGATCGCGTTCTCCGCTCCAAGTGTATTCGTTTAGTCGCGTATCTTCCACGTGATCGTTAAAACGCGAGCCGATGCAAATAAACCGGACGATTTTCCGCGATGCCAGAGTCCGGACGAAGCTCCCAATTCTGAAATCTGACTTGCTAATACCACGGTGCACACGCACCGCCGTCCCCAACTGATCGTCGACATGCTGGTGCTTTGCAAGTCTAATTCAGAAGCGTGCACCATCTTCGTTTCCACCTATTAATTGCGATCCTGTCTTTACTCTTACTCGTTCATCTCTGTTGCCCGCTTTTTTTTCTCTCTCTCGTTTCTTCTCTCTATTCTCGTTGTACAGTATTCGTACGTCGTACTCGACGAGTATCTAAAGTGTTACGGAAATTACGATCGAAGAGTTATACAGGCTGTCGTGATGATTGCCTTTGGAATTTGAGGCAAGTCGGAAAAGGAAGATCGAGCTTTATTTTCGAACATTTTCATTGCTTGTACTGGCGCTGCTTTTTGAAGAATTACCGAGCTTGCATGGTAAATTGTTTTCGTTGATCTTAAAATCGAAGGAAATTATGACGGAATGTTAAATTTAAATTTTCTACAGACAATTCATAAACTTATTATGAAATTTTGTGGCTCGTAATTAGACTTCTATGAATTTAATGACACATTTAACATAGATGTAATATAGATTTTTAAGATATTAGACATACAGGGTATATTTAGCAGCCAAACTTTCTAATAATCCCTTAACAAAACTTTAAATGTCCCATGTTTACATAAACGTTTCTTGCTTGATTATAAGCATAAACGATACCAAGAAAAATCGCCAACTTTGGGGCCACGACAATCAATCGATTAAAACAGCAATTACCAATTTCATTTAATCGCATCTAGCATACAAATATTTCCAAATGCTCGTGTATCGGAATTGCCGTCTTATGGAGACAGAGCAAACGTTCCGAAGAGAACGTTCTTCTCATCGGGGCGAGATCTTCCCTAACGGCTGACTTGGCTACGTGTTAAATTCTCGGCCTCTCTCCAAGTGAACAAAGCCGCCTGGTCGCATACCTTTCCAACCTAGGGACATCTGGTTCCCGAGTAAAATCGTCACGAGAGACGATGCAAAGTGCTCGTACGTGACCATGATGTTCGTTACCCGTTGCTTCCAGCCTCGAACAAATCACCGTTCGATCGTTCCATTTTTTTTTTTTTTTTCCTATGTGTTTTTCCCACATACTGCGAATAACGCGTATTTTGCACTCAACGCATCGACGACCCGCCATTGTAAAAATCTTTGATCTGTTCGTGCAATCCTTTCTCGCTTTAGCCCCAAGTTCTTTATAATCGTGAAATTTGTATCACGACTTCTGTTCAGGATCGATCCAATCGCAAAGACCTGAGTGCGTTGAATTGGATTTTCTGTTTCGAGTTTCTGTTTTCGGGCAAAGCTCGCCATTGCGTCGACCCGAATGTCTGGCGTTCGTCACGGTGACACGACCTCGTTTCGCGTCACCTCGACCAATTAACCGGTGATGCGCACGCTACAAGATTCCAGATTCGTCGTCGCTCATCGTTTTCAACCTTACGAGCCGCGCGAAACATCACAAACGCGCCGCCAGAAAAATACCAATTCCCCGGTGACGAGGAAAACCGACCGCGACGCCCACAATCGCCTCGTCCATGTTTCCCCATGCGATTGTCTCTCAACCGTGACTATCGTACCGCGTCGACGATTCACTGGAATTCGAGTGGAATTCGCTTGAAAATGTCGATGTTCCTTTCGAGGTAAACGTAGTGAAACCGTTGGAAGAAAGCAGGAAGTTGTTTCGATAAATCTAAAGTTATTTAAAGAAATTAGGATTTGAAGATTCGAATATTTGGAAATGTGAAATTTTAGTTAGCGAGATCGAGAAGTTTGGCGATTCGTAAAGCTGAGAATTTGAATATTCGGAAAGCCCGAAAATTTGCAAGTTTGCGTTTCCGAACGTTTCAAAGTCTAAATATTCAAGTTGGAAAATTTGAACGTTCAAAAATTTGAAAAATTTCTATTGTAATTTCAAAGTTTGAAAATTTAAACAGCGGAAGTTGGAAATTTGAAAATTTAGAGATTTGCAAATTGAGATTTCCGACTGGAGATTTCGAAGAAGAAAATGTACATCTTGAAACGAAATTATCTTCCCGTCAATTGAATATTTCAAGTTCTAAATCTCGTTGCATCTCATTGTCTGTCCCACTTTTATCGTTCCAAATGTCAAATCTCAGGCGTCATCTAGAAGTCAAAGTTCGATATATATAAGAAAAATGAATTCATCGAGACTACAATTCAGTTAGGCCGATTCGACGTTAATAAATCGACGAGAATTGACTTATATCGAGGACGCAGGGCCGCGGGTTCAACTATTGGCAAGTACCTACGCGATGAAATTTTCAATTTGATGTCTCGAAAATTGGACAAACGGCCGCGCGGATCATACGAGCCGCAGAAAAAAATGTTAATTCTCCAAGATGAAGATGGACATCTTGCTACGATTGCTCCAAAGTACGATCACGATTATTTCGTCCTCTTTCTTCTTTACGTCAACCATTACATAACGTTTAATTTCAATTTACATCGATGATTTGCAAATTTGAATTTATATTAATTGGAAATAACGATCAATTAAAAAACATGGTTCTAGATGTTTACGAGTGTAAGAGACTGAGGTTCTTGTATGTTTAAACGCGTTTAACGTAATTTGTATTATAGTAGACAAGAAATAATTAAGTGTCGATATAGAGTTGGATAGTTTTTCTCCGATGGTTATCTAGGATAATTATCGCGTAGCGATAATTGCCATCTACCGTGCAGGAATGCGCTTTGTTTATTCAAAGAGAGTACATTTTCTATTCGATGCGTGTCTCGCAGTTTTGCATAATGACTCCGCGAACGAGATGTTTCCAGACCGCAAGAAATGTACAGTTGCGAGTTGTCTCAGACGATTCGAAGAGTTTATAAGAAATTTAGGTTATTCCACGAGAAAATTTGTTCGAATGGCTTCGTACAGTGCTTTGATAAATTCAATTAAACGAAGAAAATAGAACTGGAGTTCTTCGACTATGGTAGAATGAAAATAGAACGTATTCGAACATCATCGAATTCTTCGTTCAGAAATTGGTACGATTGTAAAGATTAAGGTTTGAAAATTTAAATCTATCGATACGAGGATTTGAAAGTTGGTCAAATTGTAGAAATTTTTATCGCAACAAGAACAAAAGACAAGCATATTCGTTTCGATGAATTAACCCTACCACGATCGTGCAATTTTATACTGAATCATATGAAGATTTATGAGAGGATGTTATAACGTAAAAAAAAAAAAAAGATGATTGCGTTACAAAAGATTCGAAGAACGTAACAAGATTAAATCTAAACCTAGTTGGTCCATGTCTAGGTGCACGATGACATTTTGAAAGAGTATCGCCTCGATCGAAGAAGATGACGGTGATCTTCTGCGATGAAACGATCGTTGCAAGATTTTTCTTCTGTCAAACAACGAAATCATGGCGGAGTAGCATCGTTTCGTAGACAATGCAAAGAGGCACGTTTGTCTGGCTCGCATTCTCTGCCCACACGCCCTCGGATACCGTATTACGTGCGTAATATCTAATGGACGTTTACGACGTTTAAAGGTGGCACGAAGTGGGCTAATACGAGGTGCCATTTAGTCAGTTAAAGGTCTTTGAAGCCACGACGTATCGGTGCTCCCGTTTATGTAATAAATACATAATTTTATAGTTATTAAGTGGTTGTCACTTAGACGCGTGTCGGCATTTCTGCCAGCGACGCGAGGTTCGACCGACATTTCTCTCCGTCACCATATTTACCGTTTCGCTTCTCATCCGAGTCATTCCATGGAAACCATCCAGAAACGTTTCACAGTTCGTACAAACGAGAGCTTACATTGTCGCGTGATAATTTTCGTAGTGGAACATAAATATACGCTGTTCACTCGTAACGATCTACATATTTTCATTTATATATCGTATATTATAGTAATAATGTACATCAAGTATATGTGTGAACGTGCAAACCGATGGAAAATTAATGATCAGAAACGATATTCATTATCTTGCTATAAAGTTAGCAGATTGGAAATTTGAATCATTTATTGGACATTTTAAACGTGGTATATTATGCACAGCTCGTATTTAATCTCGACAGTCTTTTGTAGAAACGACAGATTGTTAGAAACTTTAAAGACAAAACAAAGAATTTTTTAATCAGCGAGCATTTAATATCGGCAGTTTAACGAGGGAACGTGGCTGAGAAAGAAACCTGGTGTCGGTACGTTCCTAATTACAGTAGAAGACACAATAACTAGCTATCTCTAGTTAGCTCGATTGACACGGCCAGCGGGAGACGTGACGAGATTTCTTGTATACGGTGGAAGCGACGTCGCCGCATCGTCGGTCGGTGTCGGTACATAAAAGCAACGATTTTTCTCGTTTCTGACCCCATTCCAGGGACGCTTTTGCCGCGCGCGGTACGGATGAGTCGCACGTGCTGATCCGACGATGGAATGCGTCGAAGAACAAAGGGTGCAGCTGGTGCAAACTAACGTTAACTCGATTATCAGCAAATCAAATAGATTAATAGAGTAATCGAACACTCTTTCGACGACCGTTCCATCCGAGTTTGCCGATAATTTTAAATCTGCTCGCTCATATTGCATTCATCGCATTCATTTCTTAAACTCCATTCGAACATATCTTTCTCGAATGCCCGATTTTCCGTGGAAAATTATGATTTTCGTATGTTTGGCTTGGAAGAGGAAATCTAAGGTACTCGCTGCAAACCATAAGCGTTAGGAAAATTGTCCGAACTGATTGAATTAAAATTTTCTAGGATTTTGGAGATTATTCGTTACGTTTGTTACTCTGCTTCTTACATTCATTGCAACCACATAGAATAAATCTTACTCCACATTTAGTATTTTCCAATTTCTTAATCCTTTTGAAACATCCAAGTTTGCTATTTCTTCCCAAGCAATTGTCTCTACTAGCACTAGTTCCAACAGGTGCACAAATTAAACACGTATCCGTGTCATTTTAAACGGTTCGTTCAAACGCAACTGGACAATGCAAATCGTTGCGGTCCGCTCGAACGCTTCGAACAATGCGGCGCAAATTAGTTAGAAATTACGCGCGTCCCGCAGAAACGGACAAAAGGCTGGATGGAGAGGGGTTAGACCGGAAACGACCGTCTGAAACCCGTTGCCCGCTTTGTTCTCGCACGTTTAATGAGCGTCGCTGCAAAAGCGTAACAGTGGCGCTTGCCGATGACCTTGACGCGTCGCGTTATGCAACCTGCTCGTATAATAAAACGCAGAAGATCAGGGTACATCGGTTTCCTTCTAAATCCGCCACGCAATGCCAATATTTTTAGAGCGAAGTCCGAATTAATCCAATGCTAACAATAATAATTCGTCCGATTATTTGCATGCTGAGCTCCTTACTGCGAATAAACTGCTGGAACGCAGATTCTGATCGCATCAGGTCTGGAGAAACGTGCGGGATTTGTGGATCAATAGGATGAACGTAGAGGAATCAAGGAGCAACGGAGTTGTTATGGTTGAGTAAGTGTTGAAGCGAAATTTGTTTTTCGTGCTTTGGAATCTCGAATACAATTTTCAGAAGCAAAATTATTTCTTCCGCGGTATATGTATCTACAGAGGAATCGGGTCGTTTAGGTGCTTTTCGACTTGACAGGAAATTTTCGTACTTTGAAAGTTTACATTGAAAACTTGGACGGTAGAGTTATTTCTTCGCGCGTATTTCAGAGGCAAACTGAATCGTTCAGGGATTTCGAAAAGCGTAGAATTTTGAATTTTAAATGTTTGAGATTTTGTCTAATAGACATGGAAGTCTTTTTCGAAGGAGCTTAAGCGCGAATACTGCGTTTGAAGAAGTTTGAACAAATTTGAACATCAATCGTTACAATCGCAGAGGAATTTATTAAAATAGAATTGATGTTTCATTTATTGCGACGGTGTATGCTAGCGCATAAAGATGATACAATTTTGAATGTAAAAGAATGTTTAGCAAGATTCTTCTAATTGTAAGTATCTTTTATCGCCTTTTATCCGAGATTAAGTCAAGAAAAGAAAACAAACATGAGATTCGTCTGGACAAATGAATGGCATGTTTGATAGTTGACAGATTAACGGCGAGAGTGAGTGATCACAATAACGAAGAAGTATGTCTTGCATCAGTGTATGTAATTGGGTCATCATGGTGGGTGTATGAAAGCTCGTGATTAAGGTTAATGCCGTTAAATCCCGACTATTTGCTTTTCCTTTTTGACGTATCTTCGCTGATTTACGCTGGCGAGTGCGAACACGATTAACCGAATATCCCGTCTCAGGCCTAATAACGTCAACGCGAGATTCTTTTCTATCAAGCGTGCACTGCCAACAACAAATTCACCTGATCTTCAGGTTGGATCTTTTACGCGTGACATTTTAGCGCACAATAAAAAAAAGAACTCGTTGTAACGAGAATTTTTCAAGGCCCTGCTTTTTCGTCTCGTATCCACTTTAATGCGCCCAGAAGAAGATTACGAAATAATATTCGCAGTAAAAAGATGGGAAATAGCTTGGAAAAATTAAATTGACATCTGCGTATAATTTTACAGAAGAAATTAATGGCAGGAAGAATGCTCCACTCGATGTCAATATCAAATAAAAATACGATTTTGTTAATATAAAACCGAAGCGAATTAAATTCCTTTTAAATTCTCTATTAAAAATAAAAATATAAATTGTTATACCTCTTTTATATGGTCTCCATTCGCTACAAACTCACCTCCATGGCTTAGCATACTGTATCAAAAATATCAAAATCCTTTCGAACCAAAGCAGAGGACAGAACTGATGCTTTCGATTCAACACGCCGGATAATCGCATTCGTTGGTGGCGAAAACGTGAAGAAAGAAAAGAGCCAGGTATCGGTCAGCTTGTTCTCGTAATTAGGGCACCTTGGTGGGTGGTTGAAAGCTCGTTATTAAGGTTAACACTTCCCGTGGCGAATCCCGGTATACTTTCTTGTTTGGGTAGCACGTTGCAAGGACACGTGGCCGACCGCTCGCTACGACAAAGCATTGTTGCTGTAACAATGAAGACCGATCTTTGTGGTTTACCATTGCTGGCCGTACACCTACAAGCAGCATCTGCTGGCAAGGTCGTAAATAATGTTTCACAATCGGAGAACGGGACGAGAAACGGAGAACTCTGTTGTCCACCGTGTGACACACTTTTTCCAGGAATCCAACGCTCTTTTAAGGAGTTCTTCTTTTAATCCAACTTTTCTCTTTTTTCGTTTTATAGGTATAACGTAGAACGTAGTTTTATCTTGTTTTTATAAAAAAAAAAAGATAGCGATGTATACTATCGTTCATAAATACACAGACGCTTTCATCCTCGGTTGCCATTTAATCCTAAATTGACGAAATCCTAATTGACTCGAGATCAATCAATGAATTAAAGGGATTATTTTAGGATTGATTCGAGATGTAAAAGAATCTTAAAATTATTTCTCTGCGAAAAGTAGAAGTGTCATTCGCAATGATTCTCCTTTGTATACGTTTATCATTTATTAAACCGTTGTATTAGCGATCGACGACGTTGTATCGAGATAGAAGAATGACTTTCTCATCTGAATTATAATTCAAAAATTAAAGAGTGTGAAAATAAAAAGTTGATCAAATAACAGAGTGCGCTTTTACAAACTTTGACAATTACAAATGTATATCGCCTTGTAAAAGTTAATTTATTTGTGTCGTCGTGGTATTCCATCATACTCGGCTGTGATGGCTCCAAAGAATCAAATTATCACGGTAAAATATGTTTTACCAAGAATAAGCAAATGCTCGTATATGTTCGAACAGCGGTGCATTGCGTGCGAGCAGTTTGGTGAAATCGATATGTAAAGGCTTAATTAAAGTCTTTTGATAACCTAACCTCGATCGAAATCTCGTATCATCGCCATTAATCATCCACGCGTTCGTGACTTCCTTTCGTAATCTTCGAAATTAATTCCACCGATTCGGTATAAATTTCGACGCATCGAAAATTATTAAAAGGGACATCGATTCGATTTCACCTCGGCTTCTTTCTACCTTATTCCCTTTTTGCAGCACCGGTTATACGATCGTTCAAGTTACACGCCACGTCCTGGCGTTCGTTCCCCATTCGGTATGGAACGAATCAATGAATACGGGGAGCAACAATGGCAGCTCGAGTACGGTGTCTCGTGTTTGTCTCGCAATTAGAACGCGTTCTACGAACACGAAATTGATGGCTGGCCTCGATTTGACCGAACGTAAACTTGCTGAAATTGACTTCAACGTTGTTGTCATAATTCATGATCTCGTTCAATTGTCGCGCGTTGCGCAATCATTGTCATTAAAAAACTTTGTCAAACCTACTTTACGAATTCGATGAGAAAAACGTATTGTTGGATCTTCGTTAATCGACTTCAATGGGATCGAAGTTATCGTTGGAAAGTTTGATTAATCAAAGTCTCGCGGTAAAATAAATGGAAACATCGGATATTTATGGGCGATTTATTAATTCTATATAATTAATTTTATCACGAAATATTACGCTTGATCTCGTAGGAAATTGTAATTTCGGTGCTTCTTGTCGCGAAACCTTCGATTCGTACCGTCGACGATTAGAAAAACATACGTAGCTGAATTAAGACAAGTTTAAATGCTGATATTTTAGTTTTCTTCGCATCATAACATGGCGGTCGATCCTTTTCAGCGAGAAATTCGAAAGGAATTCCTTCTGGACGGCTGCTTTATGGCATTTAACACCATAAATAAATGACGTCGCGCGGTCGTCGAAGTAACAAGACGCGCCGCTATTAATAATAGTCCGATTCTCCCATCCAACGCGAAGATTTACGGAGGTGGCATGATTTATTTACCGAATATCTTGCTGCCACTTGCCCAAGAGCCTTCTTCCTCGGTTCTCTGCCTCTTTCCGCCGCATTTGTCGGATATCCTTTTGAACCACGCCACTGGGAGGGATTCGTTTGCGACTTTATCGATGCTTCTTACTACGTCCGTTTGCCCAGTTTGTGGAACATCGTCAATGTCTTCCTTCTAAGAACATCCTGTTTGGATAATCTGGATTATCTTAGTGGAGACAGTGCGTGGAATGTGCGACTTCTTCCTTCGTGGAAGTACGAGGTTTGTTGGACATCGAACGTAAATTAGGGTTGATGCTGGATCGAACATTTGGAATTGTTTGCAGAAGTTGGTTTTACAGGTTTGAATTCCACCTTGAAGCTTAACGAGAGGAATTTCAAGCAACGTCTTTTGATTTATGCACCTTTTATATTGTTCAGAGTTCAACGTTGCGTTAAAACAACGTTTCATTTCCACTCCCTTTTCGATCAACTGATACCATCGAAAATTTTCTATTTTAATATCGCGAATTTGATAAAGTTGGAGAAATCGATGTAATTCGTACACCAGGACGAATCATTTTTCATTTAAATCGTTGTTTCGTCGACCATTCGCGGAGAGACGCGATCGTGAGAAGGTACGTGAACGGGAGTCGTAAATTCCCGTTACGATTAGATAATCGACGCCACGAAATGATCGATCCCCTGATTTCTGTTACGACAATAGGGGTGGTTCAACTGAATTTACACTGAACTAACAGGTATAAAATAATGTTTATTCCAACAACTTTACATAGAAAAATAGTTACACTGATGCGTATGTATAAGTTAAGTAACTGACTGATTGAAGGTATGAGACTCGGTAATGACGTGTTGACTATCCTAACGGTGAAGAATAAGTGGAGATGTTGTGGTCGGAAGAAAGCTAGTGATGGGTGTGTCTAAAGACGCGAGAAAGCTGATTTGTTCATGACGATTTGGTTAGGAAAAGTGAGGGCAGTAGACTTGTTTCTGATTGGATACAAGAAGGACTAGGAAGGGTCTTGGCCACCCTCGATAAATAGTTGCTAGTGTAAAGAATCGCACGTGGGCAAAACGAACTTTCGGCATCTCTTTGCAATACAATAACCTTTCGGTAACGATTGAGTTTAGAGATATTTGTTCGGTCTGACGGATCTTCTAGAATTTCCTAAAGTTTATGGTCGGCTCCTAAGATTACTGAGGGCACGCGATGAGGACGCGCGGACACATGGTTGCCATCCGGCCAGCGGTGTGTGGCCTGATCTAGGTATTGTGTCGCCTGACCTAACAATCGTAGAAATGTTGTTGTTTCCCATCTTCTGTAAAATATCTACTATTCGAATGTGTACATTACTCGTCTTACATCCTGACGCATTGTTCTTGGCGAAAGAATACGTAAATTGGTTATACGTCGCTTAAATACTTGGTCCTTAATGAATTAACAAACCGGTAAACAACGATTGATCCAGGGCAAATAATTTTTGTAAATACATAATATCAAAGAAATGTGCTTTCCTTCCAAATTAAAAGAAAAACGATGAATGACAAATGGTACCATCAGTGCCGAAACTTGTCATAAAATTCTCTAACCTCGTGAAACTGCCTGTTGTATCAAGTCGACGATATTCGGCGGCTCGTTAAAACTCGGGCCTTCGTCCAGCACGGTCGGTCGCGCTTGTTTGTAACAATTAAGACACGTTCTCGCATAAATTATCGGCCGCTTCCGTCAGTCGAAACGGCGACGTTTACGACAGGAATGTTTATGCGCGATATAAAGCTTGTACCGTTGCTGTTCGTCCGTTTCGTTCCTTCCACCCTTTTGCAGTCCTCGTCGCCGTTGTAACGACCACCGCAACTCCCTCCATGGAAAATTACGTCTCTCGAATGACGAAAGAAAAAAGGAACCGCGCTGCACGAAAACGTCCCCGTGAGTTACGATTTTGCGTAAAAGCTCGATTCTTCTCGGTGCATCTCGATCTTGAGATTTTGTCTTGCTCGGTCGAAAGCTGAGTTTTGCGGATAAAACAGAGGTAAAAGATGTGGTCATGGTGTTTAAATGTGAGTGCTCTTTCGAACGTAATTTCTCGAGTCTACGGTCTTTTCAGCGGTACGAAGGAAAAAAGAGGAAAAAGATATTTATTCGAAGAAGTCGTATACTGCAGTCTCTCTCGTGTAACTTTTATAAAAATATTACAGCAAATCTTAAGATTCGAAGAATTCCATTTATTCCATTCAACCAATTCTTTCATCTTTTCGTGCTAACAAATTTCCTCGGTGCTATTTTCTATCGTTTGATCGACATTTCATCGATCCTTCGACCAACAGAAAATTATCACAACTCGAATCGTATAGCTGGTGAATCTACTCGTATTTGAAGATTGAAATTTATGTTGCGAGCTTGAACGCTCGTAAATCGAGTCTCAGTATCTTCCATAAACAATTATTACGCACAATGCACGGCGATACGCTATACACGGTGATATTATTGTCAAAAATGAGTGTTCAGGTTTTTTCCGCGGAAAGAACAGGAATCGTATGACGATAATTCGTATAATAACGTCGATGGAAATTACGAACGATGGAAATGATAGCTTCTCAGGTGTCGGAGAGAATCGCAAAACCTGATAGAAGGATTGTAGAGGATGTAGAGGATATAGAACCAATAGGTCGACGAGAAAATTGCATGGGCGTGGAAATCGTAAGTGACGGTTACTAATCTAATAATTGTTCATTAATTTGAAAAGTTATGCCAGGATAAACACTGCTTCCTTTTTTCTTCAACATCCAGTTGCTGATCTCCGAACGTGTTATTATATAGCGAGTAGTAAATTATTTATTAAGGTTTGTGGTACGACAAGTTCAACCGGCTGGTATATACTAGCTCGAGCGGATTACCATTGAAATGCTAATAAATTCGCCACGTTACTCCGCAGGCGCCACGCCTCGCACGCATTTGAAAAGGCTCGCGGTGATTCTATTCGATTCCTTCGTGGGAATTGGCAAGGAATCCTCTTTGTAACAATGCAATCAATCTCGATATTCGATTCCGATCCCGATGTATGCTAATTTCGAATTTCACAATTTTTTCTATTTTTCGCTGGCTGATCGTCATATCCTCGATAAATTCTGCGAATTTCCACGATCATCGAATGATAAACTGAATTCCGTTCGATTAGAGACCAACGCCAGATCTACAGATCTGTATCTACGAATATATTAGTACATTAAATACATTAAGAAACATGATACTTCTTTCTCGAAGGACGTTGCTTGCGTTCTATTCATTAAAAAAAAAGAAAGGAAAAAAAGGAGTATGGTTTGAGAATAATGAAAGGAAATGGAGGGACGCGTGTCAAGTCCAACGAGCGTGTCAGGGGCGTATCACGACTCACGTTGCGCCCTGACCTTACGCACACCTTGTCGCATCGACAGGCGTTAGAACAATCGTGGCACACGTTAAGACGCAATGATGCTTTCTGGTGGGTGTTGGTATGCGTCTCCTACGCTTCAACGGGAATTGATGTTTCCGACGATTACGCGTTTAAACACCACTCTTCCTCGCTGGAAGGCGGAAATCGTCGTGGTCACGTCGTGATCGCTGGATCGTATCGATCAACGAAATCAATTCCAAGGCGATCCGTTGACTTTGTCGTTACACGAATATCTTTTTTTTTTTTTTCCTGAATTTATACGTAATGCGTAGTATCGATCGTAATGCGACTATGTAGAATAGTGAGTTTCAGACGAAGTTTGTCGCAAGTAGATTGTGGATGTCGATACGACGATTCTTATTTTTATAGATATCGAGAGACACGATCGTTCAGATTTGCCAAGTTGCCTGGATTCCGAAGAATTTGATGTTAGATAACTTGATTAAT
The DNA here is from genome assembly GCF_014825855.1 of Bombus pyrosoma. Classification (NCBI taxonomy): domain Eukaryota; kingdom Metazoa; phylum Arthropoda; class Insecta; order Hymenoptera; family Apidae; genus Bombus; species Bombus pyrosoma. The sequence continues at coordinate 4,791,902 of NC_057772.1, forward strand.
GTTTTCAGATATACGCGTTTGACGCTTATAGAGAAATCCCATCTTTGAATACGTATGGTATGGTCAATGAATGAGGATAGAATAGGTGAAGACCTTGGAGTTTGGAACATGGAAGATGCGAATACCACGGTTACACAGTCCTTGGATTTCGATGCTGAAAATAATCGAGTAACGTATGTTTAGGCACGCAGAGTCTGGAAACTGTTTATACAGAAAATATAGATGATCAGGCTGGATCACAGAGTTCTATGGATAAATTTTGAGAAATGCGAGAAAAAGCCATTTATATACTGCGAGAATGGTTCATCAACATACGAAACGTCTGATCTTCTGTATTAATTTTCTAAACTATTTTCTTTTTTTCTTATTTTACAAACATTAGTATCTCTATTGTGGATCATTTCATTCATCGTTTTAAGCCTGAGAAGTTTCTCTTTCACGCGTGCGATTTCAATTCTTTTATTTAAATAGATATCGCGAGACATAATTTCATTAAGCTCGGACATATTGTGTGTCATAATCTGATTAAATAACAAACGAGTGTTCTTTTTTTTTTCGACGATTCATTCTGTGTTTAAATAATATGGAAAATTTCTTGTGACTATTCGTAACGCGTTGTAAATCTAAGTCGTTCCAAAAATAAAGATCAAACGATACTTTTCCTTGCATTTTAAAATGTCGAAACGAGGAAATGCAAGGGAAACGTTCGAAACGAATTCGAGGCAAACGGTGGTGTTCGTAAAATTAAAATTAGCATAAGTTATGGGAAGGCGAATTCCCCGTGACAGGTTAGAACGAAGTTAACGCGACCCACGCGACCACGATATTTATAAAGCCTGGAAGTATCCGATTAACGGAGAGATTTAAGGTATCACGGTTGCATCGGGTCGTTCGTCTCGATCGAATATTCATGAGCACGAAATATAGCGCGAGGATGACAAATAGGCGACTAATTTCACGCTGCATACCAAAAAACCCACACGGACGTACCTATCTCGTTGAACGTTTTCACGGTTCGTACCAGCCTTGCACTCCGATCTCCATGAAAAATGTTTCGAATCGAATCGATAGCCGTAACTAGATGACACCGTATAGATGGAAAGTGATCGAGCCTGTAATTTCTTAAAAATTTCTTTTATACAAACTTTCCAAGAAACTCTCGCTCCTTAGTCCTTAGCATCGGTAAATATTGTGTTAGTTTTTTACATTTCCTTCCTACTTCGAACTTGATTATACCTATTTGTGGCAAACACAAACATAACCGCACCTAGACGAAGTCTAAACATACTAACAAAATATTGCGACAATATTCTCAAGAAGTTTTCCTCGTAGTCTTTCTTCAAACGCAATCATACCTAACGTAATTCTCCTCTCATGTGGAATATATCTATACGTACATTTTTAAACGTAACGACGTCTAATTCGTACCAATTCCTAACTGTACCTGATCTTTAGCTATGCTGGGAAATATTATGAATAATATTCGCAAGAAATTTCTACGATTTTCCTTTCAAATTGTACCACCTAATTGTATTCCAAACCTAACCACACTCATTTCCAAACTTAACCATATTCGATTATAATCGATTTGAAACCCAAACAATATAATTACCTGAACGAATGAATCATCGATGGTTTCGACAAACATTTATCACTTTAAGTTTCGAACTATTGAAACATCTTGAGACGGTTAACAACGAACGATCGTAGCTTACTTTCACTCGTCGTATCCCGTTTTGCGTTCCTTTATCATGACAGCTTTCCCATTAAGTATCACTCACGATGAACAAAGGCCATAAATATTCTCGTATCGTGATAGATAATCAATTTCTGTAAGATCCTGGGCAAGAATCGGAGGAAACGTACGTATGAATCGAGTATTCATTGAATAATTTTTAATCGTACGACACGTTCTATTTCATAAGCGATTTACATGATTCGTATATCGGCGGTCTGCTAGGAAGAAACGATTCGATGAAGACACGGGGTTAAGAATAATTAATTTCAGTCGCTAGGAACGTCTAGACTGGATGACAAATTACTTCCGGATCCCATTACTAGCCTCGTAGCGTAGTTAGTACCGCGTAAGAATAATTCGTGATCTCAGGCGAGATTAATCACGGAAAGGACGATGAAACGACAACAATAGGGAACAAGAGAACGAACGTTCCTATGAACCTCTCTAAAAATAACGCCTCTTCCCTGATCATTCATCTTTCGCGCGTTTCGATCGGTTCGATCGCGCGGTTTTTCATAAATTCGTGAAAAATGTTTATTTTCAATTTCAGGAAGTTTCTGGTACTCGTCCGTGACGTTCCTGGCACTCGTTCAGAGGCTCGTCACTTGCTTTCTAAAAAATATTTCAGCGTACCGTTGAATCGTTTGGGAAGATCGCAAGAGGAAGAAAAATTTAAACGCGATATATCTTCGCGGCATTAATATGGAATTCATAGAATTAATATTTTATTGAATCGCGTATCATTCGTTTCCTTCGATGATTTCTTGTCAAATATTTAGATATGAAAGTTCTTGTTGGTACGTGGATTGCCAGACGCGTTACGAATCTTTCATACAACTAAATGAAGCTATAGAAAACATCTTTTATTATCTTTCTTCGCACAAAAATAAATTCACCGGGAGATTCTTTTCCTCGTGAAACAAAGAGGCAAGGCTACTCGTGTTTTTCCTGCAAGCGTTTCCTGATTCTTGGTTGCCGGAGGAACTCGAAACAGTAGTTTATCACGGAGGTAGTGCACGTACATATGTAGGTGCCTGCTCAAAGCAGCTGATTCGTATCCATCATCCTTTTGTCTAGAGGCAGCCGAACCCCCACGACGATTTAACTTACGAATTAATCAACCGTTGGTGGAACGAAGTTTCGTACCACGGCGTCACTCATTATTCTTCTTACGCGGCCAGATAAATGACGGCAGTTAATTACGAACACGTAGAACCCCGTGGCAAACTGCGACCCACCCGGACAACTGGAGAACTTGGTGTAATTTCATTTTACCAACGAGTCGACCAACGATCTCCGATGTCTTCTCTCTATACGTATGATGATTTACCTAAAATTGATAAAAAAACAAAAATATCTCCTATATTGATACGTAACAATTTTCGTTTCTTATCGACAAACGTCACGGCAAACATTGTTGACGAATCTCTATAATTCAGTCTGTGTGCAAGTGACAACTCACGCTAAGAGTTTCATTTCGTTAAACCTTCCAACTTAAGCACGCAAAATAAAATAATGCTATATAAGGCCATATTAAAACCTGTTTCGACCTATGGAATCCAACTGTGGGGAACAGCAAATAATTCCAATATAGAAATTCTTCAACAATTCCAATCGAAAACACCTTGGTATGTTATCAACGAAGCAATACATCGCGAGATACCTCAAGATACCCACAGTCAAAGAAGAAATATCCAAATTCGGTAATAGATATAACATAAGAGTTAACAACCACCAAAACTCACTAGTTACTCAATTATTTGACACATCGGATCAGATCCGCAGGCTAAACAGACATTACCCTTTAGATTTAACCACTAGATTCAACTAGAATCAAACACACGATAAACATTTATTAAACACGACATAGTACCAGGCCAGAAAAATTTGCTTATAATTCTCAATGAGAATTGATCGTAAAATTCATCCAAATAAAAAAAAATTTTCATTAAGTTTATACATATTGCGTTGGCGACTAGGTGATTGCGGATTTTGTCAATACCATCTAATGACAAAATCCGTACGTATAGAAATTCTAAGAACTTAAAACTTTAAGAAAATCCAATACGAATAATGCGATAGAATAAAATACAATGGAATTTCTTCCTCCCTAAATGGATTAATATTTTTAATCGATCTTTTGCATCGCAGTATGATACATGAATCGGTAGGATCAGTTTCTGGATAAAGTTAACGTTACCCTTAACAAGTACGATGCTCTGATATTTCCTTCCTGATTTTGTAATATCTTCTCACAGCCGGAATTAGTCATTATGCGCCTGTTGCTCTTTTCCGGAAATCGCGGAAGGAAGTAAAATGGGTAACTGGGTCGACAGAATGAACCACAACGATTCTTCAAAATCTGTCGGGCCATTCGTTATCTCGGGAGAGTAAGCCCAACGACCACGCTTACCAGGATAATTACCGAGTCGAGCGTGGCTGGGTCTCAGTTGACCGATTAAAAATCGCGATCCGCTTGTCTCGCTTATCTCCTCCCCTTTTGTAACGAACAACCGACGGCGGCGTCGCGTCGGTCAGGCGGTGCGCGTGGGTTCCGCGATCCCGACGGTGATTCAGGTTAATTATGATTGCGCGAGGAAAACGCCACGACGGAGAAAGAAAACTCACGAAGGTCGGGCACGATTTTCCACGAGCTTTTCCGATTCTCATACGTATACATAGCGTTTCTTTCCTCTGCTTGGAGAAACGAAGTCAAGGTTCGATACGATGATGCTTCGTGTTGATAAGATTAATATCTTATGAATATTTTGTTTATGATCGTCATTATTCCTCTGATATTGGTTGACTGAAGCACGAGACTCGTACTAAAGGAATCAAAATATACAAATATACAATAAATATTGCAACGAAAAAAGAAACCTTTGCTTGCATAGTCGATAAAAACGAACTGTTGGAAATCCATAAAATTTCTATAGAAAATTACGCATTAATCATTTTGTCCGTTTCGATGTCAACGCTACAATTATTCTTGAATGTACATATAGCTGAATAATACGTTCATAGGTACGTATGCAATGTGAGACTGAAAATCTCTAAATACAAATTGCGTGTAATATTTCAATATTTTGCTGGAGGCACATCGTTCTGACAATAGATAACAACTACTTAAAAACAGCTACTAGAAAAAGGCGTAGACATAATGCTGTATTTTACGTTTGCTAATCCATAGCTAATATTATAGATTTAATTATAGATAGAATTATAGATTAAATAATCTTACGTACATACTACAGATCATATAATCTAACAAGGTGGAGGAATTTGAGTGTTTTTGAACTTATTTGCCAAGATACATTTTCACGCGAATCACACCTTCGACTATCTTGGTATTAGTCATAACTGTCACAGAAAAATGAAAGAATTTTAATGAATTACCGCGACAACATTTAATCAATGTAATGAGATAATTACGAATTCTGATACTGACAGGTGATTTTCTTTTGACACTTAACAAGGTTCTGATACTCACTCGAGCCTTCATACTCTGGTGAACGAGGCGCATTAATAATCGTGCTACGACGTCGGCTCTCGTCCGTGGGGAGGGTCTAATCGAAAGCGCGCGTATGACTCACAACTCGCGATTGTCGTGCGATGCACGCTTGACACGATTTGCTGGACTTACTTGGAGGAACGAGGAAAGTCCCAGCTTCGTTACTTGGAATCCCCCCGATTGACCGTCTGCGGACGTGTCATGGAGAAATTGTACGAATTTTGTTGACAGAAAGAGAGAGAGAGAGAGAGAGAGAGAGAGAGGGGCAAGCTACAAATGAATATCGTCGCAATTGGAATTTTCGGCACGTTCCGGCAGAAATTGCTGACCATGCCGAATATGGCATTTAATGCCAGAATTATTGCCGATTAAAAAGAGGAAATCGAAGGAGCAGAAACAGTCTATTCGCATGTTTTGGAAAAGTCATAGAAAATCTAAAAAAGATCTAAGAAGATCTAAAAAAGTTTCTATAAAAAGATAGAAGCCAGTAATTTTTAGCAATAACAGGAGGATACGTACGATTCTTCGCCTTAAGTGTATGCTGGCATTTTTCTTGGATTATGTTCGAGGTTTTTTTAATCGTTAAAACGATAACGAGATTGGAACATAAAACTACGGCAGAGTTGTAAAAGTAAAACGAAAACTACGTTAGTCGATGATCGCATTAACCTTTAGAAAACCAGGTGCAATTTCGGAAAGGTTTGAAAATTTTCCACGGAGCAATAAAATTGGCTACGTTGCCGATTTCACAGGTGTTTTTAACAGGTCCGCTTTCGTAGTTCTCAGAATCGAGCTCGTTCCACTTACGGCATCGCTGGCAAGGATCGCTGCGACGATGTTTTATTTAGCGTTTAAATATTTTACAACCGCGTTAAAAGCGCGCAAGTATGGCGACTCTGTCACTAGCGTGGAAGATGGACAGAACTGGGTGCCTGTGGCAAGAGACAAAATTTATGGAACTGGCTGGATCAAAAGACGTCGCGTGTCTGTCCACCGTTGGCATCTGACGTGTTTTGCTCTCGACTTGTCTCTTTCCACGCGAATGATCACGAGTTTGTCAGATTAAATGGGTTAAAGATCAAAACCAAACTCCTGGATATCTTTATCGAGCAGCGTTGAGTCGCGAGATTGAAAAATTTGGAGCACAAGATTCCGTGAATGAAGTTTCGTAAACCCGTAACTGGGACAAAATGTGCGTTACAAAAGATCGATTGTTCGTTAAAAGAACGCTGTTTAAACAAAGTTAAGATAGAACAGTGTTAGAATGCTGAGAATTTGGTAATCTTTGACTTTACCTTGAAGCTCTTCTTAAAGCGTAAAGATTTATTCCCTGTTGATACGAAAGCAAAATTGAAACGAAATGTTTGTTGTACGATTTGTATCAAATCTATCTATGTCCATTGATTTTCATTTTTAATCAAAAAGTTCGTTGGAAGAAGAATCCGGAGAAATACATTTATCATACCTTCGTCAGATATAACATCAAATATTATTTATTTCGACACGTATTAAGAAATAGAAAAGACAACCTACGCAGAAGCTGGAATTATAAATTGTCGAATTCTTAAATATCGAAGAACGTTGCTCGGTTAACTTGATAATATAAATCGTTGAAATGCAAAATATTAAGCGACGTTGTTCATTTCTTGCCAACCGTTTAACCGAAATAACACCTCCAAATAAAAAAAAAAAAACACAGGACGAAGTGTTCCAATCTTCCAACAACTAAACTTTCACGAAACAAGTAAACGGACTAAGAAAAGTTAAAGTTCCTCGAACTTTAGAAACGACTGACAACGTATTTCGAGGAAGCGGACGATATCCAGGTGAACGACGTTTCTCAGAGTCGCCTGAATTTCTTTCCATCGTTCCAGAATAGGTTCGACGGCGATCGTTTTCCAGAAACTCGTCATCGCGAAGATAAATGTACAGACAAGTAGCTGCACCTTCCCAGCGCGCCGCCGTGAAATAACGACATTAATAATGAATCACGCGGCAATTTTGCTTAAGTTTTACGATGGTGAACGCGTCGAGCCTAGTGGGCGGCTGTCGAAGGTCTGCCAGGCTATCTCGCCGCGTCGCGGGATCGATCCGCGACCATTTTTTCCGTCGCCAGCGGAATTAATGTATCTGCACCGCTTCCAGGAACGTGACACTAATTGCAAAGGACGACTGGAAGAATGGTGACACGCGTATATCTCTATGGAGAATTGTAACACACGCAATTTATTCACTTTGTTTCTTGCTTGTTAAAGACGAACGTTTGAACGATGATTTCGTATGATTTATTCGAGCAGAAAGCCCTTCTAACCTACTACGTATTGGTGATGAATTCTATGAATGGATTCTATGGCTGCATTCCATCAATGATTAGCGAAATGAAAAATTACCTTCGATTCAATCTACTTTTCTAGATGGACGACTATTCCGTGAACAAAAATCATAAGCAGCAAGAAATATCAGCAGCGATCTCCTGTCGTACGTGGATCTTCTATGTAGTCGTTCAGAATAGATGCAGGTCTACTGTGCTTACTCTGGAGCAGCATCGTGGTAAGGAAAATAGGAGAGGAAAATGAGCCTGTAGAATGGAATGTACCAACAGAAAGTCACCAAACTCACGCTTGTTCGCAATTATCTATGCAGATCCACCCTTACTCTAATAAACCCAGTAAACTCTTAGATCATACATTCTAAGACGAATTCGTTCAATTAAGCGCTGCTCAAGATTTTGGCCGAGAAAATGAAATTTATATGCGCCCTGTCGATGATCGATAATCAAAGTAATTGTTTTCGATAATTGCAAAAACAGAATGCTGATTCTATAATAAGTTAAACGAGCGGTAAAACTGAAAAACGACCTATCCGTTAGTCAGCCCCGATCTTAACGCGATCTCTATCCTACGAATGTCCATGAAACTGGCAAAACCAACCTTACAATCTCTCGGAATCCTTGCACCATCAAATGCTTAGCACCTAACCGCATAGACCATTGTCCAACCGTAAGCTACATGCAACATTTTATGAACATGGGAACACGGCTGAGAAAAGGGAAGGCAGAAGAGGTCAAGAGCCAGTGTTACGCAAGAAAATGCGCTTTCGCGAGCGGCGATAAGCGTTACTTTAGCGGCGGGTATCCTTTTGTCCGTCCTGCGCCGCGGTTTCTCGGCCGTCTTAATGACCGATGCAAATACACGTCGTTAGGCCTCGTTGGGCTCGTTTCGCTACTATTTGTCTTTATAGCTGCGGCATCGGTGCTCTTGCGTCCCCTTTGCATACGCTATCGCGACGAGGACCGAGCGGCCAGCGTCGAGTGATTTCTTTTCTCGCGCGGGTTTGATGGGTTTTCCCGCGCCTCTAGATGAACCTCTTACGGAATGGTTACTTTAGAGAACCTCGTTTACGATGATGATGATGATGATGATGACGATGACGACGACGACGACGACGAGGACTACGATGGTGGTGGTGGTGGTGATTGTGCTGGTTTAATGGCGATCTTATTGTTTGTTTAGAGGAGATGGTGGAAATACGTATGATGAAGCGTGTAAATTGGTTTTTAAAAAGGCTATAAAGGAATTTATCGTAGATTGCAAATGATGGAATAATTGTACGTTGCGCGAGGCACTGTGTGTGATTTATAGGAACTTAAATTCATGTTTATTTCAATTTCAAGCGAAGCCAAGAATTTTTACGAATTTTTGTTATTTCCGCCTTGCTAGCGAAGGTCACAGTTGGCGCCAGAAATCAGTCGGGCTCTCAACATGGTTATTTAAATCGACTGACCACTCGGAATCACCTTGCGATCGCATAATCGAATTCGTTCAACAAACGTCAACGCAGAATACCAGATATAAATACCGATCGTTTGATCGAATATTTTCTGTATTTAATATCCTATATACTTGATGTATTCCACATGCTTTTACGAAGTATCGCGAAGAAAGCACGCGTAGAAGAAACGAGGAGAAGCGCAGCCTTAAATGTCCCAAAATTTCCACCGATATAAATCTATCAAATTTCTCTGAAAAATTGCAAATTGCTGGTTTCCACCGCCGTTGGTAATCCCGGAATTAATTCTCTAGCATCCGACGATCCGTCTTCCTTTCGCTACTTTCATGAAGATGGACTTGGCGGCACGGTGCGGCGTTCCCAATTGCAACAGGATGAAGGTGCGCAACCTTTGATGGCTGACGATTGAAACAAAGCGAAGCAATACCGAAGTTCTTCGTTTCAATTCAAAGGGTTAACGAGGGCCGTATACGCGAGCTAATTAGGATGTCGCCTAGACCGTTTATTTTCGTCGGGACCAGGACGTGTCAGAGCCGAAAGGGCAGTTCGAAATGTCGCGACAACGACGCTTTTAATCGTCTTGCCTCATCGAGGGTAACGACGACTGAAACGAACCCAGTCTGTCATGGTTTCTTCATTGGCGTTTATATGCGCCAGCGAATTTAATGTTCCACGCGAGGAAATTCTCTGATTCAGTACTTTTGTCACTGTTACAGTCATGGGTCTTGATACATTGACGTAACGGAGGCGAAGAGGTCTACTGGTATACGTCTTAAGCAGCGTAACTACGAGTTGAGTGTAGAATTTTGATTAGTTTGTTGGAGTTTCACTTGCGACGGTTTACGTATTGATAGAAAATTTGATTTGTAAACATTTCAGAGTTTCTTTCATTTGGAGCTACATATGTATTCCTTTATGATCCCTGGGATTAATTCGGAAGTAAACGATTGAAGCAACTGTTCTTCGAGTCATTTTGCTCAAGCTCGAAGAAATTTCTCGAATCTTTTTGTCAAATTATTTTCTTTGGAAATTTGTTTCGAGTCGAAGATCCCGTAAAAACATTCTCTGGAATCTTGTTGATAAATTTCGAAATCAACCCTTTAAGAGTTCTACGACAAAACGCTCAGTCGATGTTCTTCGTTTCTGTCGTCCAGTATTTGTCACTATATCGTTCTTAAAATATATTAAAAAATTAATTTTCTCTTTTATAATTTCTCTTTACCCCTGCATCAGATATCTCCACGTTGAAGTAGATATTCCATACTGTTCACCTCTGATCTCCTATCGTTGCAATGATTCGAGTCGAATTCTTAAATTGCAAAGAAATAACGCAACTGTCAGGACATCTAAGAATGATTTTCCAATCTAAAGACAAATCTAAGTGGAATTATCAATAAAGGTGATCTAAGACTTTTAAGTCGTGCTATTACAAAGTATTATATTTAGGTTTGTGTGTACGTTTGAAAAGCAACGAACGAAGGATGATTCAATTGAAAAGAATTATTCATTTCGTATCTAGAAACGTTGTTGTGTTTTCTCGAACTCGGACCGCGAATTGGACGACGTTATTCGCGGAACATCGGACCGGATGGAGCGTATCGCAACTGCAATTACGCAATTTTCTTCCGCGGACGAGTCGCGAGATAAGTGCGACCAAAGCGGCTTCGATGTCGCGTGAAACTGAAGGAATTAACCGCGGTTAGTTGTATCTTCTTTGTTTTCGTAACTCTATGCTTGTTTTCTGATCGTTATATAATTTCGTGTTATTTTCTGTGTCCGTTATTAAATGCAAATATCGAAGAACGATTATAGATATGACATTTTTATAAACGCGTCTGTAGTACGATGTAGCTTTCAGTTAAAAAATAATTTCCAATGGTACTTGCGAATTTTGTAACAAGTTAACAAATATTCTTCTTAGAAACTGTATTTTCTAGAAATGGAAGTATTCTTTCTTCGATCTTATTTCAACTGTACATCTTCTATCGTAAATTATTATAAATTACTATAGATTTCTATGACAGATACAGGGTACAGGATAGAATTATTATTACTAGAATAAAAATGATTTTAATGTTTCGAAGTATTTGTTTTTCTCCTTATGAAAACAGGAAGCTTTCTTCCTTTCTGTGTTCGATATTTCGTAATGGCAGTGCCCCTCGAATTTCGCCTCGATCAAATGAACTCGTTTGAACTCACAAAGTTTTCACACCGTGGCAAATTCCAGGCGCTTTCGACTACTCAGCAAACAGGTCGAAAACTCCATCAATCAGGTGAAAATCCTCTTGTCGTATAATTTCTATTTTTACTAATATTCGATAGTTTCTGATATGTTCCTCGGATGTGTCTGGAGTTTTATATAGGAATACGATCGATTTATGAGCACGTGCACTGTCTTGATATATTTTTTGACATTTTAATTTTCGTTAGCTATAGAATAATTGCAGTTGGTGTGTGCGTGTATCGATGTAATGAATGCAGCGTTAATTATTCATTCGATTAAATGGAAATCGATAGATGATTCATATTCAACTGCGCATACAATGCCTTCGCATACTTCATTATTATGCGTAGCTATGTCAGATCCACAGTTATAAAATACAAAAAACTTGATTAATAGAACAGCTAAATATATCGATCGAAATCACGAACAAAACAAATTCGCATAGCTTTCATTACGCAATTTTTCTAGTAATCGCATGTTCATATGGCAATAGTGATTTATCCGTTGTAATATATCCATCGCAAACTATTGAAATATTACACGTAATTTATAACTTTTAAAATCCTTCGTTCCAAAGAACGGAAATGAAATTCTGGATTTTAGTTAAATTTGTTAGAAAATCTAGACGACGAGTATGACTCGACGTTCCAAGTCACGCAACGCGTCAATCTTCGTTAAAATTCAACATTTCAATTCGACTCGTCCAAGCAACAAAACGGAGAAACGTAGGAGAAACAGAAATAGCCAAACTCTTGAAATGAGCAAACGCAAATCCTCTCTTCTAAACGTCCTATTTAGAGCATTTTAGTAGTTCGCTGAAAAACCGGCTAAAATTGCAACAAACTCGCCGGTCTTCTCTCTCGGAGTTTTTCCACGCGTCTCAAACGTCACTCGTTTCGCGCAAGGCAGCACAAATTACTGGCAGAACAAAAACAAGACGTGTCAGTCACATAACGTAGCTGCTGATGTAGGATCGCGAACGTACTAATTATCGTGGCTAGACCGCGAATTAGGGGCGTAAGACTAAACGAGAGGATGGTCGCTGCGACGACAAGTGAAGATCGTCGTCGAGACGCGTTATCGTCGGCCTCGATCTCTTCGCGCTTCTCTCCTTACGTCCGCAGGATGCGAGATTCACGTCGTTAAACACGCGTAGTTCCTTCATCGTTCACATCCGTCGTTGACGATGGAAATGTCAGTAGACATAAATCACGTGGCCACGATTAATCCAGACCTTCGTCTCCAATCAATCGTCTGGTTTATACGAGAAAACGAATGGTTTTCTTGATGTAGGCGACGATTACAAGCTTCTGGCATAATTAAACGCGATTAATCGTGGGAATGCTGGAGAATTGTTGCAGTGAAGTGTAATTCAACTCTGTAATTCGTATATACGTATTACGTATGGTAAAATGCAATTTGCGAACGCGTAACAGTCTCGCTCTAGCTGTTAATGCCTGAAATTATCGCTCTATCGTGTCTCCGAAAGTTTTACTTCGAATATATTGCCGTTTGACGTGACCAATAAAGAGACTTGCTTAATGACCGTGAAACCAAACTAGACGAGAGCTGTACACGCGATTTGATTGAAATATCTTTATAAACTCGTACGATCTAATATGTACGTGCAGCTAGAGATTGAAAGTAGCTGCAAATAATTGTAGACGTTAACCTACGTTACTCCGACCTGTCAAGCCTAATTACAAACGATGCTAAACACCTCATTAACCTACACGATACTAACCTGTCGATCGAAACTTGCTACGAACTGACAGCTAAATTCGTTGGAACAGCATTTACGCGGTTCGAACTATCGACGCTCGATACAAATTGCCGCCACGTAAATCTACCAAGAATACCGTATTTGTAAAATGGCGAGAAGAAAAGAGCAAACTCAGCTGCAGGTCGAAGTGGAAACCGAGGATGATTGGCAACAGCTGTTAAGTCGAAAGGGTTTGATTCTCGCCGACGTTTACTCCGAATGGTGCGGCCCATGTATCGCCATGGTGAGCACCCTGCGAAGTGTAAAATTAGAGATAGGAGGTGACACGATCAACTACGCGATCGTGAAGAACGATTACATCGGCGATCTCGAACGATTTCGCGGCAGAAGCGAGCCAGTCTGGATGTTTCTTCAAAACGGCAAGATGGTGAACCTTGTGTTCGGTGCTAATTGCCCACAGCTTAGAAAGCTGCTTGTAACGGAGATCAAAAGGGTGCAGAACGAGGAGGAACCGGAAATGGTGCTGGATGTTAGCACTAGGACACCCGAGGAAGAGGTTAAATGGCAAGAGAAGGAAGCCATCAGGTATTATCGTCAACCATCGAATAATATTTTCGAAATTTTCGACATAACTTTTTAACAATTATACCTGCAAGGTTTGAGCATTTTTTTTATTCGAAATGAGAACAATAGACAAGTAAGCGGGAGGAATAATTGTTTCAGCGTGGGTAAGAAAAAAGCGTATCCGAAAGTAATGATATGAGAACTAAAAATGAATTTTATTTATCAGTTCAATAAATATCAAATGGAATGCACCTACGTTTGTACATCGTAATATGTAATATTGTCATTCTGACGTAGAAATTGCGCGTGTCGTAGAAGCATATTATTATCTTCCAGATAAAATCGAGTAACAAATTCCTATATCTTTGTCGGAGACAAAATATCAGATCGAATAACGCTAATCGTCGATTAACAAACGAAACGTAATTTTCATCCGAATAAAAGCTTATTTCCATAGCGATCAGTTTTGCTACGAGTACGGTTAGTGGATAATGGTTAGCGGCTCATTGCAAAATTATCCGTTGCAAACAAGAAAAGCGATAGAGGATCAACAACGTGCCAAGAAAGAAGCTGAGGAAAGAGAGATGTACGAGACGTTCCTGGCACAGATGATATTCGAATTGAGCGAGGTCACCGCTCTGGTTTTCTATCCGTGGGTTTTCAAGGAAGAGGGTCGACACAGGGACAAGTACCAGTGCCCTCCGTACCTCGAACTAATCAACACGCTGTTCAGACAAAATTTCGACGTGCTCGAGGAGCTTCGTGTGCAATTGAACGAGGAAACGATCGAGAAGATGTTCGTCGAGAGTAACGTAGAGATTACGAAAGAACTGGTAGCAGGTGACTTTTTAAATTCTTCGATATCCCCTTCAAAACTTTCACTTTTTATTACCTTCGCATTTACCCAAATTGATTATACACAGTTGTCTTTATGTATTAATGTTTTATACGGGAGCTCTGTCGTTACATTTTGGTTTCGTATTTTATCGAATTTTACTAATTATTCATCGATAGTTTAATAGTATCGGTATGAATTTTTTAAGACCTTGTGGAAAAAGAGTTTATAAATACGTAGGTTCTTTTTCGCTAAATCCTCCTGAACGCAACATGTCTACAACTTTTCGCTTAAAATTTCGTCTCGACATCTTCGAGTGTACGGTTTGTTTAGCGGAATACGCGGAACATTGGCTGCGAGGAAGTGTTTAAAAATAGAATCGCAAACTTCGAAATAAGAAGAAAGGGGAGAAACGAAAAATCATTGATCTACTTTGGTCTTCGTCGCAAGGCTTTACAGGTGGCATCGCTTTAACTACAATTAATTTTATACCGTGATTGTTCGATTATTCTATGTCAGGATTAATGGACGGTAGAACGATAGCGATGAGATTGAAAGGTAGACGTCCTCATCCTGATTGGCCTGTACCCTATCCCTTCGAATGTCCTAAAGGGACTAAAAGGTGTCCGACGCGAGCGATCAACGATGTCGAGGATTATCTGATACATTTGTTAACCAGCACGACTCCACTGATACACCCTAACGCTGCTCCTTTCTCCTTAAATGAGTCTTACATGGAGAGGTACGTGTACGTTCATGAACCCGATCCCGAGGATGAGGAGGATTTTCCTCGCACCGATCCCGCGGTTTGGGTGCCTCCTCAGGTATTTTTAAATTTAGAATACACGAATAGGAATTAATCACTCACTTTATATATAATTTTTGTTTCAAACCTTTCACCTCTCGACTCTTCTTTATGACTGTTTATTAGTTACTTAAAGTATTATTAATTACATTGACTACAAAGTTTCTCGGTTTCCTTCGAGGATTATTTATTCGAGGCGAAGTAATACGCATTTTTCAACAGTTCTCATTACTCTCGTAATTCTATAGGCCAGGAGCAAGGTACACGTGTACACGACCCTCTTCTCCAATTACATGGAACTAGTGCACCCTTACGAAGAGCCCGTACCACCGGCTCCCTTCTGCGCCGTCAAGTTTTACTATTCAAAGTTCGCGGTCGTCCGTGAAACATGCGCATTGTACCCCGACGCGATCGAATATTTTGGCGCGTTCGAGTTCGATAATCCACCGATAGCCAGGCGAATAGCGTCCAGCCCCGAAGATTTCGAAAGAAAGGTTACTTAACTCTCAATCGATATCGTTAGGTCGTTGGTAACTCAACAGTTTGGGTAAAGTTAAGCTTCCAATTTTTTATATTATATTAAATTATGTTTTATTTTCGATTGTTTCTAAAATTAATATCGATATATAAGTAGTATAACTTGGAATATAATTCGAATCGGTTGCTCGCGATCTTGACCAGTGCCAGTTGAAGATCAAATCTTCTTTTCTCTTTTCTTGCTATACGTACGACGACCGTATAAAATATTGGAAGATTAAATATTAAACGAAGAACATTGACACAGGCAAAATATCAAACTGGTAACGAGATATTCGTGATAATCCTCCGGAGGATCAGCGACGATGCTTTTTTGTCATTCGCGAGCATCGAGCCGTATTTCGTCACTGAAGACGATGAAAAGGCGCAAGCGATGATAGACGAGTACTTCCCCGAGGGTGCTGAAGATGTTATTCTCGAGATGTTCGAAGAAGAAGAGGAGGAAGAGGAGGAAGAGGAGGAGTATTACGGAGAAGAGGCAATCGAAGATGAAAACGAGGAGAACAAAGAAGAAGAATTTGCGATCTACACTTTCTTATGAAATCGTATTCTTCAACTTTCATTCTATTTTTATTCCTCCACGAATGACGTGAAACTTTGATCGACAAACAATGAATTGTTCTATTACGTGATGAACTTTGATATGGAATGAATTGTCTTTTGATCGAAGAAAATGTTTTGAAAATAATTACAGTTGGCAGTAGACTACTAATTGCGAAAATACGATAAGTTATTTATCTTGTTGATCGAACGCCATGACTTTTAAAGTTCGTTAGAGCGATAATCGCCTATGGAAAAAATAAAAAATGATTCGTTTGTCAACAGACGTTCTATTTATTCGCAGTAATTTTTACACATATGTTGCGTTATATTTATCTATATAGGGACGTTCTACAACATTCGAAGATTAACTCGATACAAAAGGAGTAATACTTTTCGAAATATTTTCTTAAATATATATATATCCCTTACCTCGTAAAACTGCAAGTGTTTTTAAACGCTTATCGTAGAGTTTCCATCGTGTTTCGAATAATTCAAATAGCGGAGGCCTGTTTTTTCGCCGACCATGGATTCCATTCTTTGCGCGTTTTGGCAGAGCCGGATCATACTTGAATATTCGCTGTCGTTGGCAACGCGTTTGCGTAACTTTGGCAGAATTCCAACCGACACCGCGGGCTCTAGAGCTTATATTACGCACCTGTCTCGCTGCCAATTTTTTAATCGTGACTCGCCAACGGGAAACGTTCGCCAAGCGACCGTCAAAACAAGGTATTCCCCTCGAATGTGTTACACTGTTCCACACAATCTTTAATCCTCCTTTATACGTTAAATATATCGTTCGTTATGTTCGCCTAATTTTTCCTCCAACTACTAGAACCGGTTACTAGGCAAATTGGTAGGCGTCGTTAGTCACTTTTTATATTTAAACATGGGTTATTATGTTTTACAGAAAGACTTAATTTGCTTTTAGAATTTTGATAGACAGACGGTGGCTGTTTGCTATTTTTATCGAGTTGTTTCTTCTCAGACTATTGGGATATTTAATCGAAAAAGAAAAAATCAGGTTACCGTAGGTATATTTATCGCGGATGAAGTTTTCGCCTAAAAAGTATCTTCTGCGATTGATTGGACAGAAGTTGGAAAATTAGCGAATTATTTATCACGGTCCGCTTGTACGGTTAACGCTGCTGCATTCTTTCCTGTCGTTCTCGAACTGTTGATATATCGCGGTATGTTGATAAAAATACACTTTGTGCAGAAGGTATGAAAAATCATGAAAATATTATTTCCACGTGGTAGATCACAGTGTACACCGTAACAAATGATTGGAGTGACGTCTACGAAATGGCGCGAGATTAGCGGAAAATCAGCCGCGATCAGAGTGAATAAATTGAATCGCGCTGATCGAATTAACGAGGCAATTTGTCACGCGACCGATGCGAGAAATTCACGCGCGAATGGCACGCGAGCTCTCCAGTCCCTTTCGCGTGTATCCTCGCTAAATTTCGTCAAGCGAACCGAACAATTGAACCATTAACCGAGAAGACGTTAGTCACTCCGGCTACTCAATCTTCCAGCTAAATCGGCCATTTTCGCCCGTATTTTTGGCGCGACACTTTCGACGCCGTACAGTTTCGCAAACTTAAAAAGAACGCGAGAATTTTGCATGTCATTTAAATCGTGGAATGTGGCAGCTTCTTCGGGATTTCTATTTCCTTTTTCCTTTTTCCTTTTTCTTTTTTCAGAAAAAGAATACTTTATTTCTTTTCGGTTCTTCTACATAGTTGTCTTTTTCTGGATTTATCGAAGAACATTGATTAAAATTGAAAAGAAGGAAAGATACCGATTACGGAAGATTAGAATAATTTGTTACGATAATTTTAATAATCGCTAACAATTCTCATAGTAATTTTGCAAAATTGTTTAACGACCGTTGTTTAAAATTAAACAGATAGTCTTAAAATTTGTTAGAACATCAGATAGAGTCCTTTGACATCCGAAAATCCTCAAGGTTTTTAGAAACTTTTTAAATTAAAAAAAAAAAAAAGGAAAGACAAGTTAAAAATTGCCGTTAATTTCCGATAGGAAACGTAATCTCCTATCTCCGATAACCTGCGAATAATTTCCATACGGAGAATAATCGTGTCTCCGTCGATTTACGATTCAAGAAAAATCGATATTCAATTTTCCGTGACGGAGCGATACGATCAAATTGCCTGGCTCGTCGTGTCAATTTTTATCAATCATCGACCAAGCTAACGAGATTACCGAACGTTTATCAAAAGTCCACGTTTATCTCGGAGGATCGATAGAAGCGGCTGGCGAACGTTTTCTTTTTTCATTTTCATGGCGTGATACGCACGGTAGCGCCGGAGGCGGTCAATTGCTCAAACATCGGTAATTATTGCACAAGCATTACGCAACTAAACAGCCGGATCCATGGCGAGGGACGTCGCAGGGGGAGAGTAGGAGCGAAAAAAAGGCGCAAATTACAGTTACGCCGGATAATTCGCGTCCATAGCGCGCATTACGTGCCATTAACGATCGTTTCGTCTTCTTTCCTCTTTGTTCCTCTCCATTTCCGTCGGCACGCCGATCAAGATCGTTTTTCTCGAACGCGTGAAAACGTCTACGTGCCACAAACAGCGGGATAATCGTCGTGGTTGATCGATCGCTTCGAGCGTGCATGTACACCGTACACATTGCAGCGATTGCTACCATATACTTGCCGGGTACGGCGGGAATCCCGACTGGAATTCTTTGATAAAATAATCAAAAGGGACATTTGTGGTCACGATGAGGATTTTGCAATTTTAATTGGAATACCGCGAAACGATGCCAAAGGCTGTTGTTGCGCTCTTAATTGGAGCTAGTCTCCTATAGCACCGTTTCCAACGATCACGTCGCCGACAATCGTGATATTTCTTTCCGATATGAGATGACACGTTTCGATACTAAATTACTTAGTGTATCTTCAACGACGATAACGTTACGACAACCGATACAGGTTTTCTATTTTAAGAGGTATTTCTACGAAAAAATCGAGATTTTAGGAAACGTATGGAAATATTTGTACGTGGAAAAGTCCAATTTAATATCCACTCACAGCAAACGAAGATCACCGCGGAATCAAATTCAACAATTTTATTGAACGTTCAGCATAAAATCTCCAAAGTGTCTTTGCTTTACGTAATTGGTACGCTAAATCGTAAATCTCTGATCGATTCACTTTCAGAGAAATTTCAGGGATACGTTACATTGTATGTACAATACGTGCGTATGATTATACGTATAATATTGTAGTATCGTGAACGAAAGGCCTAAGAGATACCGGGCGAACCATAAACCATATCGTCGGTCCTTCGATCGAATCGTTACGCGAAAGAGGCCTGCGTGACCCTGACCACGAGCGGTTGCGGAACACGTGCGTGGTGAAGCCAAGAGAAAAGGCAAAGTGATGCTAAGGGAGGAAGACGAATTAACAGCGAGTGTTAGTTGAGAAGTCAGAGAGTGTGAATCGATAAGTCAGAGAGTGCGAATTGCGTTGTCGAGGGAGTGTGGTCCGCGTGAGACAGAGCGTTGGAACCGTGGTAACGGGAGTTGCAAATTAACTATTTAGTTGTCTTAATTATAATACGTTGTCGTATTTAGTTCACGTTAAACAACCATCTTTTCCTGTTCAATCAACACCTGTTTAATCCATCTTAAATAAACCGATCGTAGTAAAATCCTACGATATATAATTCTGTAGATCATTGGTCGGAAAATGTTCGAAGTATCCTGTTTGGATAAAATGTTGATGAAGGGTATAACCATGGCCAACGAACTCGGTAAAGTTGTTGGAGCTCGTGAAAGGTCGAGAATCGACAGAAAGTTCGGCGCACGAAGAAAGGCTCGCGTACAACTCGCTTGAAGATAAATTTACACGCGACTCCTTGACGCCGATGCCTGTTCACGTACCCTCGTTTCTTTTCCCTTCTGCGATCCCTCTGAAGCGTTCAGGTCGTTTTCTTTTCGCGTGGTCACAAATAGGAACCCCCAGGCTCCATCATCGTGCTCCGAGCGAAATTAATGGCGTCGGGACGCGGGCGAGCACGATTCACCGACGCCTGCTCCTGATTTACCGTGTCAAAGTTCACGGTGAACCGATGAAACAGCGCCCCCGAGGGAATCGCTTTGTCGAAATAGTTGTCGTCGAATAATTTCGACCGATAATTCACCAGTATTCTCAGTCTTTGACGAATTTCTTTTAACATTAGGATCAACAAATTTATCAAACTGTCAAATTTATTAAAATTAGTAAAACTAGTAAATTTATCAGCAGCGGGCAATAGAACTTTTGCTCTTACGATTATTGAAAATTCGCAGATCTTCTTCTCGTGGAATTAATATTAATTTTTATTACGATAGGAAATAAGAACATGGTACTGTTTTAATTACAATTGTTATAGCGATTATTGAGATATATATCTAGATGTACGTAATTTTAATGTTGGAAATTTTGCAGGCTATAAAAATTGTTAATAACGACAAGAGAAATCATGGAATTTGTTTGACTTGAAATTTGAAAATGTCTTTGTGTATTTTATTAAGACGGTAATATCTAATAATTCGTAGATTCCTGCGAAGCTCCGTGTTTCTTCTACAGATCGTCCTCAAAATAGAAAAGTCATTTTCTCCACGGTTTCAAGGTTTCCTCTTTTTCAAAGAAGCGAAAGATCTGCCGAATGCCCGGATTCCGGAATAAAAACCAGGCTCCGAACGACTTCGATTCAAGGAAACGAGTTAAATTCGTACGCGGTTCTCAGCGTTTCCGTTTAATGGACCGATCGTTCGCTTCCGGTTTGTATGACCCACTGATCGTGAGTCAACTTATACGATACTATGAAAAGAAACACTAAGGCGACGTGTTCCTCGACCACGTTCCCGAGAAACAAACAGCTTCGATACTCGTTCTTCCAGTTTATTATTAAACATTCCGCTAAATGTTTATCGTCTGCTTTACTCGCTAACTTGAAACATTAAATACATATTTTACATATTTCTTAGAAATGGTGATACATTTTCGATAACGTTGCGATCGCGATAAAACGACACGTTTGATAATCGAATAAAAGTAAAAAATTAAATTCAACATGTTCTTTTAGTCTTTGTGTAATTTAAAAATGTGACAAATTCCTTCAAAAATGGTAAGAAATTCTTGATACTATCGCAAATGGCGATTAAATTACGCGTTTGTCTACGTTATCACCACGATGCCGCATAATCTAAATTTAAAATTTCGATTCACGCTTCTACAGAATCCTAGTCGCTCCGTTTCCGATATTTTTCCCGGGTTATTTCTTTCCGGGTTTTTACCAAGAAAATGACAATCGTGGTTTTCGTCATCGTCGGTCCTTGACCCCTTTAAGCATTCCCACTTCACAGCTACACCGGGACAGCTGTTCCTCGCCAATGTCAGAAGTCCAGATTTTTCCGACCTGATGGCGCCCTTTTCGCCAAGGGTTCGTCGAACCTTTGCCAACGAGCAACTTTTTCTTCCAAACGTTTGATTTTCGCGTTCTTCCAGATAGTTGAAACTTTCACATCTTTGCTATAAATTTCATACTTCGATCATCGATAGATAATTACATTTTCAATTACAATTCTCAGACTTCTCTGCGTCAAAAGTCGTTTGCAATCCTTGATACCCAACATTGCAACCGAGTGTATCGAGCATTCATAGTTGCAAATGGAAAACGTTGCAGGGCTCGGAGAGATGCGAAGATTCTCGGGTTCCCAGGCGGTGGCATTCGTTTGCATACCGCGTGCACAAGTTGCCACAGAAAATTACAGACCTGGTACCCGGTGGAAGTCGCGGCTAATCATCGAGGAGAATCAACAGCCAGAATCGCTGTTGGCAAGGTGACGGTTCTACTTCGCGGCCTGTGACGCACGGCTATCAATTACGTGATCCGTAACGAGATGGAAGTATTCATGGGCGAAGTGTATTTTTTCCGCTCCATTCGTCGTCGACCTGGTAGTTTCCATGTAAATTTTTAGAGTTAAAGATCGTAACTTTCGAACGACGATCCTGTCCTTCTCCTAGTCATCGAGGCTTCCGGCTTTTGAACATTTCCGTGTACAAACACATTATTCTGTCATTAGCTTGATGCAACGAGAACTGGACGTACTTTGTGATTTATCTTCAATGTTAATGGAATGTCGAGAGGATCGAATTATCCGCCTGAGAATTTTTATAGGATCGAAGTTAAATATTTTGTTCTATCGATGTTTGAACATTTGTTAATAATCTGTGACAATTATTAATAGAAGGAAGCGAATTAATCTAAAGCGTCCTATGAGAATGTGTTAAGAACTTTGTGTCAGGTTTAATGTGATGTAACCCAACGAAATAATGGCACGCTTTTAAATAAAATACAGCAGAAACGTTGGAGTCGAAACGTGCAGCGTATTTATTACCCTGTGTGCGGTAATACAGCCGAATTTATGCATCCGCCACGAAGGATCCGCGAGATGTGCCAAAACCCACGCTGACGTAGAAACCGGCCCGCGAGCCACTCAAAATCAAATATTGAAACTGTTTAAGATACTCGTTTTATTTGAATTCGCACAAAGAACAAGGACTGAATCTTGGTTCTAGAGGAATTAGCACGTTCCGTGCTTTAAAAAAGAAAGAAGAATTTGAATAAGAAAAACTTGATTCGAAACGCACGATTCAATTGTACAATATGGCGTTCAAATGCAAAGTATATGAACGAATCGTTTAATTAACACTTCTTTCTTGTAAAACAAACTTTCGATCGATAAAAAATCTTTTTGATGATATTAGCGAATTCTGACGATACTTTGATCATCGTGTTATATGAGTAATGAAATTAAAAGAAAAAAAGAAACGATTGGCGTATGAAAAGATTGCCACAGGTGAAAAACACGATAGGTCACATTTCCTGACTTTTGCGTAGAAACAAATTTAAAATTCAATATATTGTTAAGCAATTCAACGTTGAAGCTGTCTGTCCATTTGATTTTTAGATTGGGTACGTGTTTTTTCCACTTTTTTGAACGGTTGGAAAATGTTAGTAGCGTTAGTTATCCGCGCTAATATTAATCACGTTAAATTGGCGCAACGACGTTAATAATCATGCCCTTGGCCTCTGTAAAACATTGTCAACTTATCTTCAGCTATTTTATTTTTAAAAGACATCCTTCGAACCTATCAGATTATTTTCATTTTCAATCACGGCATATTAAGATTACAAATTTTGTTTCATCCTAAAATGACACTAATATCGCAAGATCGATAAACGTACATTTATCGTGCTTTTATCGTAATCTTCGTGCACGATATCGCGTGCGAACGTGAACTGAATCGAAATATTATTCGATCGACCCGAGACGTTTTTTCATAGCGACATCAACAAAATTTCAACGATTCTTCTACCACCGTGCCAAGTTAGGTACGTTCGACACCCCTAAAAAAAATATCTTGCAATCCAAAATCTGCGACACGGAGGGATCCGTGGAAGCAGTTACTGGCCGTTCGAACTCGTAGTTCGAGTATATTCCAGCCTTCTTGCCCTACCACTACTCTTCTCATATCGTTTCCATCCAACAGCCTCCAATGATCGGCACTCTATCCCTTCTCATGGCTGTTTTGCATCGCGCTAGACACAGCCCTCTAAGTTCGAAGGTCACGGCGAGACTGCCGCTCATCCAGATACGCCACCACTATTCGTATCTACCCGCCGAGTTGGCGCGCGCCCGAACCGCATTCCGATTGGTCGCGCGACCGAGTGGTGGGGAGACTATATACCGCGCTGCGCCGCGCGCCGCCGTCAGTGCCGCGCGAACTTCATCTCCGTTGTGTTCTCACCTTGGGTTTTTGCTTCTCTGCGATATTTCGTGTCTCTTACATTGCGCTGTTCTCAAAGTCGTTCATGTTTTGAATCGTATTCCCGTGTATCCAGTGGCAGAAAAGTAATTAATTCTTATAAAAGATAAGGTACCTGTTGCACACGGGCTTAAGTTCTCTCTGTATAAGTGAATTTTATTTGGATATTTCAGTTAAAAATAATGGAAAGATGAGAGAGAGAAGCACGTTGGATAAAACGCGTTTTTAGAGCTCGTTTATGTTATTCGATTATGTGAGAGAAAGAAGACAGTGATTATTCGGGGTTGTTGGTTGGTACATATGGACACACACAGACGCGTGGACTGTTCGAATGAGTGAGAGACCATCGACGCTGGCACGGAACGAGGAGTTGCGTGCCAATTGAAAGCCGAGATAACGAAAGAAATCGATCGAACGAAGGAACACGCTTTCGTGCTGCCATGACAATGGTCGTCAACAAGATCAACATGTCGTCGTACTCCGCGCCGCGACGCACTTTCTTCTCGGGCCTGCATACCAAGGTAATACGACATTTTTTCTTCTTTACATTTGTACAAGTTCGCTGTCCTCGGTATTCCAAATGACGTCGCAGAATTTTTGCAACGGAGACAGCAGACATTCCGCGCGTTAAGGTCAAACTATAGAAAATTGCAATAAAATTCGAATATCGCACCAATTTCTCTGTGGTTCACGCTACAATCTTTATCCTTCTAACGTTCCACTACTGTATCATAGCGACAAAGTTCGGTTCGCGTAAATTACATTTATGTCAGCTGCAAACATTTTACTCAAATTTTCTATATTCCGTAACTAAGATCCACTGTATCGTCTATCACAGAAATTCACCGTATTCCATCGTCAAAATTCGTTCACAAAAATATTTTGCCACCGATGTACACTGTACACTACCCGCCGAAAATTGATTGTACATATTCCTGTTACTATAATAATCACCATTCATGCATGCTTTTATTAATCGCTAAAGTAGAAGATCCGATACCAGTCGTTTCCGATGCTTTCGCATTTGCAGCGTCAAAGTACAGTAGAATTTTATTTACTCGAAACAAATTGTAATATTAACGCTAATCCACCGATCTAAACGTAAAGTTTGAATTACTTGAATGAAAAATCGTGAATCACCGATCTCCGGTTACACACACTGTTTGTCTTTCGAGAGATTCGCGTAAATCGAACTCTACTGTGTAGTAAACACATAAGATAAATAGTCGTTTAACCAATCCTGTACCCTAATCGTGGATTCTTCGAGAACGGTGTTCGAGCATAGTCGGCCGTTTCTACGGTATTTCCTCGATTTAGCGATATGCGCGGTGTCCCTGATCCTCGCGATCAGTTGGTTGGCTTGCTCATTGGGTTAACGGTTTTACCGGTTGGGTCGTTCGCTGGAGAAACGCCTGCCGATTTATGGTCGCGTTAAAATTGTTTTTCGTTAAAACTCATTTACCTTTCGATAACAGGATCACGTGAGATCGTCACGTGAAATTCTTACATAGCCTACGAAACTTGTATATAGCGTACAACGATTCGACATTCACAGTGTACCATTCTCCCATTTATCGATTCTGACGTGAATCAATAAATGACGTTGAAAATCAATAAGAGAAAAATTCCTCCAAATTTGTAGGCGAAAACAACAAGCTTTCGAAAAATAGGTTACAGGCTATGTTTCCTGGCATACGGAAACGTGTAACATTTTCTAGCGAGCGATACAACGACAGTTTTGTCCACGACAAGAAACTTCAATTAGAAGAACTTATTCGAATTGGAAGAAGAAATTGAGACTGTATAGAAGATGGTTTGGTCCGGCCGGACGTGGTCGTACGTCAGAAGCTTTCTACGGCTGGCTAGTGAAAATAGTATCGACAGCGGTATGTCGGAGGTTTGCGAGGCTTGGTTCGTGAAAACGTGTACCGCTACGTCAGAGCTTCTCTATGTTAGCGCTACGTCAAAGGTTTCTCGGAATACGATTATGGAGACGCGCAGTAGGTTAAAATCCTTTCAGGTTCAATGTACGTAAACACGTAATAATAGGATTCTTCAGACTGTTTAGAATTCGATTTTACCAACTTCCTTTGAGATCTTTTATAGCGGAGCTCCTTCTACGAGTTGGTGTTCCGATTAATTAACGATAGAACCATCAAGCTGACATTCCAACGTGATCGTCTTTATATTCGCGCGAATACATAGATACTTGCAATTAGCACGACGTGAGAATTTCGTAAATGAAATTCCAGTCGTGTCGTATCATATCGGAGTACCCGAGATATTCGGTAACGAAGAATATTTTCCTTTGTCCAACGAAATTTACGCTTTTATTAAAGATACAAATTTCGAGAAGAGAAACAGAAGAAAGGATACTTATCGATGTCTGCGCGATCTAATACGTACTCGTTCCTTACATCGAATATTTCTAACGCTATTTAATACGAAGAAAAATTCGCGGAGAAGAGGCTCAAGGCTAAAACGTTTGCACCTCCGACTGACCCAGTTTCTTTACAGGAAGCTTGCTATTTTATTACTTTGCTGAACTAACTTTAACGTCGATCTAAACAACGCAACGATTCGTATTTTTTTCTATGTTATACCGGTCAGGGGAATCAAACGTTACGAGATTCACGGCTGTCTCGTAGAAATTTATGAATCCCGACGTATTCATTGGGCACGCACGACCGTGAACGTGACCGTGTTTCGTCGCGAGGTAACGTCGCGCCGTCGAAACGTGCAAACGGACACGCGCACAACAATCGTCGAGCCGATATTTTTTTCGCTGGCCGATCGCCAAAGTTATTTCAATCGACCACGTCTGGTAATCTTTTCCGGCGATTCGCGGATCCCTGATGGCTTACGTAACTTGAAACCAGACCGAGTTTGTTAAACCCAGAGCCGCTCGATCCGTTTACCCAAAAAAAGGTTCCTCTGCGTGATCTAGCTCTGCTCTAGTATCATCGGCTGCTGTCATTTCCGACTATTTTCCCAGTCAGACTCATTTTTTACAACGGTTCGATAACCTACCAACTTCCTATCTACGCAACGAGGTATTTTTATTGTACGCAGTGGCTCGCGAAAGTATTCCAACGATCGCTAGCTAGATACGTTTTAAAGCGTCTGAACATGTGCATAATGTTTGTAAGATATTAATTGCAAGCATACGTTTCGTAAAGATCATCGGAGTATTTGAACGATCATTCGCTGTATTAATAAGCAACGACATGTTAGATTATCTTCACAGCTAATTGCATGCTTAAGGCCGGCATTCATACTGTACGCTAATTTCTCGCTAAATGTGTATGTTTGTGATACGGAGGAGGAGCTTAAAGATCGGAACTCGATGTATCAGCGAACAAGGCCAATTTATGGTCACTTAAGCTGATTTAAGGTCACTTTTTCGAATCGAATACATTAGATAATTGGTGTTCGAGATTTGGAGTCCGTTTATGACTCACACAGCACTGTCTTTTTGGGGAAACTTCGAATTTTCTACTTCCTAAGTTATAAACCTTACGATACGGACCTCATTAAGAGGCTAATAAACATTAAGAGGCTAAGTGCCGGATAGGTCAGGTGTAAAGCCCACAAAGTCCACATGGAAAACCTGTGGATGGAAAATTATTATATAAGGACCAGACGAAGCTTCTTGAAACAGTAGTAACAGAATCTTACAACAGTCTTCATCAGAGCGTCAGACTCTTCGTGTTATACTACACCGTATTCTGTATCTTAACTTGCAAATACGTAACCTAAACATACTACTACTCGACAGCTTTAATTTACCTGCACCTTGAGCGTTAATCTTGTTCAAGGTTGGCTATATCAACCGATCAGTTGCAACCTGACTGATCGCTACTTAGTTGAGAATTAGGAACAATTGTTACGAAATACGGTCGTCTACGGTCTACGTATTTAGTTGGAATTTTGCTGGATAGAAACAATGCGCGAAATGAAATATTTGTATAGCGAAAAGAAAGGCTGCTTGGTAGGACACATTTATAAGCTTAAAGGTAGGGAAGTTATGAAGAGATCAAAATGGCCTCGCGAAACACGTGTCCTGACAGCGTCCAATTTTTCTGACGTCGACAAGAAGCTGGCCGTTGCATTCGACGTTGTCTCGTTTTAAACACGTTGAATTTAGGTCCCGTTTAAATTTAGCAACGTTTCCCGCGTGGCAGGAAAACATTCGTACGAAATATTCTTCTCTTGCTGCTCGTTAGTCTCCCTCGTTCGCGATTCGCTTTTATTGGGAGTGTCGGATGGCTCGTTCGTGGTTTTCGCACGTGGTAATTTGTCTTTGGCGCGAGCAATCTCGCGTTAATGGGAGAAGGCTCGTTTCAAAAACGTTTCGGGAAAAATATGCGATCCCTTGCGAAAAGATCCTGGAAAAATGGTAGCAAACGTGATGGCAAAATAATTCTTATATTTATTCCGCGATTTTAGCCAGTATCGTTCGTACCTTTCCAATTACGATAACCTGTCAAGTTGAATACGATCGTAGATGAAAAATATAAGGAAAAACGAAGAAATGAAAACGGATGATGTAGTCGGCAAATGGTCGTTTGACACGGGCATAATTTTGTTATACGCAACACGAAACGTTGCTTGTGAGTGGCGGGATCGAAAGCCGACGGTGCCGTATTAAATTGAATAACAGGGTGGCTCGTGGCACGCGACGATCGCGTTCATTAAACGGATGCTTCGTGATCGTTAAAGCGGTATTAATATCAATGTCCTCCTCCCAGAGGAGGATGCCTCTTTGCCTTTCACATTTTCCTTTCGTTCCAAAAATTATACGAACGTAGGATAAATCAAACTACAAACTAAATTACTAATAACCTACGTTTTTTTAATAACAATTTAATTCTCGCAAAATGCTGTATCGTATTTGCGTTAATTTTTTCTGAAAATTGTTTAAAAATTATTTTAGTTAAACTACTAATAACCAACGTTCTTTTTTTTTTTTAAATAACAATTTAATACTGCATCGTATTTGCGTTAGTTTTTTCTGAAAATTCTTTTAAAATTATCCTAGTTCGTGAAATTTATCTTATGTGATATTAGTCGTCGCAAAAAATATTTCGGAAGATCTTTAAACGCGTCTCACCGATGACCACCGACACGATCAACGCGTCGATGAATATCTTTCCTAATTGTCGTAGGAGGAAATTATTACAAAGAGAAAGACGCTGTGGCTCTTACGTTAGATACGGAATGTCTTCGGTGAAAATACAGATTTTATGCACTCTGGCGCGAAAGCAACGAGCTGAACGGGTCAATCGTTTACCGTGCGGTCCAGTCTCGAAACGAAACCGTAAGAGAGAGAGCGGCTCGTTCTCGAGGACGCGTCGTAAAGGCGCGCACGCGCGCGAGGGCATAAAAGATTCATTTTGTCGGAGAGGTGACCCTGTCGACCCAGCATCCGCTCTCTGTGGGCGGCTCGCTCTCTCTTTCTTCCTCTTTCGTCCTTCCCTCTTCTCTTTCTCTTCCTCGTTCTCCACGAGAATCCTCTCGCTCGCTTGTACCATCAGCCGGTTTTCTTTTTCCGTTCCAACGACCGTTTCTTCGTCTGCTTCTTTCGAGGTGAACACGGAAAAAGGGTGGAGGAGCCGCCTCGTTGAGACAATCAAGCAACAGGCGTTGCTCGTTAAGTGTAACTGCTACTAAATTGCCGAGAGTTAGGAGAGCAGGGATGCTCCTGAACCGTTAACCGTAGCTCCCTTCGTATGAGAATCTCCCGAGCATTTAGCAACTTTTGAAACTTCTTTCATCGTCGATTCTAGGTTTAGTAATACCGGTATATTGGTTCCATGGTGATGCGGCCATATAGCAAAGATCAAGGCTGAAATATGCAGACAGTGGTAATCTATAATTTTGGTAATTACCCTGAGAAAAAGTTTATTAGTAACAACGTCCCGTGGCTCAAGGTTTCCTTGAGGAAGTTTCGAGAGATTGTGAAATCTGAGGTCGCAAAGAGATATCTTGAATAGGCTATCCCAAGAAGAAATTTGATACCAGATTTTATGAAATTCCCGACTGCTTGATGAGAGGCTATACGCGATACGTTACGAATATACCGACAGTTTCGTAAGCTACCGTATATTGTTCAAACTAAACCTGAAAAACTGCGATCTATTCTCTACACCTTCGTTAATATACCATTGTATCGGCACGATCAATGCACAGTCTTTAACGAATCAGTTAGTACCGAGGGTCTTAGCGAACTTTCTCTGTATTTATTAATTATTTAAAAATATATTTGACGCTTTCAACATCGAGTTATCTCGTCATTTAAACCACACGACCAACAATCCTCCACACCATATACTTAAATGTACGCCGTACATATAAACCTTATAGGCCAGAGCTATGAATGAAATTCCGAAGGAAACAAAGACACGAAAGACTTACGCTTCCCGTTTCCGTAATGAAGTACAGTCCGCGTAACAAGAAACGCGGCGTGCGCCAGAGGAACACGGGTGTCGGGCGCAGTTACTTCCGGTTTGGCGTTCAACGCCCGGAAGAGCGCCGCCTTGCGCGTACGTATAATATTCCGGCGAAGCTAACAGCAATTCGTGGAACGTCGTGTATAGTATACATACGCGTCTCGACGCTTTCACAAAAGCGGCATGCGCGTGAAACGATGAACCGGATGCGTTTAATCTGGCCACCGAGAGACACTCTCGAGTGAGACAGAAAGAGAAAGAAACGTGGCGTAGCGGTAATTACGAGCGAACGGACGAGAGAAAGAAGCAACCCGCTCGTAGATGAATGAATCGGTAGGAATGAAAGAATTATTTACACGGCTGGTGATCCCATTAATCCACTTTGCAGCGTCTCGAAGTCTCGCGTGGAATCGTCAAACCGAGTCGTTTATCCGTGATCTAAGAATATATTGAAAACCACGTGCGATTCTTGTTGGATATGTATATCATCATCAGATTGCCAACTTTTATGCATTTTTATGTATTTATAAGCGTAATTAAGTAAATGGAATTTATAGAGAATTTTGTTTCGTTTGCCAGACATTGTAACAAACGTACTGTCTCGAATATTTTAGATGTCGTTGCATGTCATACGTGCCATGTGTTTGGTTCTTTTAAATCGGCGATTAATTTTATATCGATCGGTTATATCGCACGCATAACACTGCGTCCCGATTTATTCTCGTCTCTGACGTTGGACGAGCGATTATGTAAATTTGAAAATATATAGCTTCAACTATGACACTGTTGTCTAAAAATAAAGGAAAAATAAAAGAGCATTTGTGGATATTTGAGAGGATGAAGAGGAATCGGAGATACGAATTGTTGCGGGCTTATTTCTCAGCTTATTGGTTCGTATAATCTTTCGTAGTGAGCTTCGTTCGAAGTGTAGGATATTTGAGATGGGATTATGCAATTGTGAGTGGCGTTACGCGATTGGTAATCGATAAATGTAATATTTGGAATACGCCAATACTTCTTTTTAAATTATGCTTTTTCTTCGGTAAAACGATCGTTCGTCGACTTTGAACTTTTCAGATAAATATTTCTATGGAATGAAAGTTTAAAAGGAAAGTAAAGCTTACGAAAATCTCTTATCGTTCGTTGACTTTCAGCTGATGGATTTAAACGATGATCCCGCTGTCGGAATTATTTTTAAAAAATTGGAGACGACGATGCAAACGATGTATTAACACGAACGCGTTGCTTTTCGAAAGCGAGTTATTCCGTTCTAGAGAAACTTGATTAATCTGAAATGAAAATTTCATGTTCGATTTTTTAGATCAACGTGAATTTCACTCTTGTTCCCATCGAGGCCAGAGCGTGTGCAAATATGTTTTCACATATCTATACGCCACAAAGCGCTACCTACGTGCTTAGACGGTTAAAAGTAACGTAGTAGGTGCTACGTTTTCATTATTATCTTGCAACTCAAAACACTGCACTTTCTTTGGTTTCTGAATTGACGTCTCACAACACGTGCACCTTCTTCCCTTTCAAAGCCACGCACAGCTTACTAAACAAGTCGGTGCAAGAGCAAGCAAAAAAGATACGACCACTTTACGTCGTACATAAATACGTCTCTAAGTTCTCATAAATTTTCGCCAATTTACTTCAACTTCCATAGTGTAACGATCGCCTCTCTGATTCCGTCTTCTCGTCAAAAAATTTATACGATCCAGATTCCATAAAAATGTCTACAAATGAAACTAAAAGTTTCTGTCCCTCGAGTTCTCGCAAATTTCGCTTCTTCGAAAACGTAACGACTGCACCCCCCCCCCCCCCTGTTGCATTCTGTTATCGAGCAATTTTTATTATCCAAATTCTCTGAAAATTCTATAACTTAAAAATGAGAGGGAAGCCTTTTGTGTGTGTGTGTTTCTGCTGCTTTTTTTTCTTTTTTCGTTTTTCGAAACTTCAGAGTATGTCCGCCAGCTGATCCGAGTTGCATTTGTCGCGGCGAACGTGGCGGCGACAAAGACAGCAAAATTCGCGCGCGACTCTGTCCCCCGTGGAGAGAATCGTATTTCTGTTGTCGCAGAAATGTCATGCAGACTGCAAGCAGAAGCGAAAATGCCACGATGTTGACACATCGTCCGCCGCTAATTGTAAGACTGCACGTCTGCGAGACAATGGCGAATCACGCGTCTGAGATTACGGTGTCGGAGGGTGCACGTGTGTCGGCCAATGTCTTCGTAAG
This sequence comes from Bombus pyrosoma, assembly GCF_014825855.1. Classification (NCBI taxonomy): domain Eukaryota; kingdom Metazoa; phylum Arthropoda; class Insecta; order Hymenoptera; family Apidae; genus Bombus; species Bombus pyrosoma. The sequence goes on from NC_057772.1 coordinate 4,824,714, forward strand.
TAACTAGACGATGCATTTGATAGATGAAAGTGCAGATTACGTTCTCTTTAGGTAAAAGGTGGCGAATATTTTATTCTTTCATTACGATGCACCGTAATTGGAAATAGAGAACATAATTGGAGATGAAAGATGGACGAAATGAATGCAATCTTGCGTGTGATTTGATACTTTGTGGAAATTCCAGGAATAATTTTAGCAGCAACCGAAGTCAGCAACGAGTGGGATAGGCATATTTTTGCCTACAGGAAACTTCGGCTTATTCGAGTTTGTTGATGCGAATCTAAACAACGAGTGGTAGAAGTACAACTTCGGTGTAATTTAGTTAGGATATTGCCGCTGATAAGAGTAATAACGAGTATACATCGACATTCTTTTCCTTATGGCGTCTATTAAAGTAATGTTAGGGATAGTGTTGAGAGGAAAATAGACCTGAATGAATATTATAACATGAGCGTACTTTATTCCACGGGATGTACAGTGTTCAGCTATAAAATCAAAAAACTACTTGATACTGGAATTTTATTTTATCGGAAAGTTACTTACGGCCGTGGAATCGCTATGAATATTTATTATACGACCCTTTTAAATTCTAAAAACGTCTCTGTGTAATAATATAATTCGACACCTCGAACCGAAAAAACACTCGAGTTCCAAAACTTGGTATTATCGAGAACTTGGCTCGATCTACCCCCAATTAAGTATCATTTCCTTTGAAAAATACGCAATTAACCGAGGGGGATTAAAATTTCTAAACAGTTTTTTATCAGATGTTATTAGTTGCTCGATGCGACTCGGCAGATAGCGTAGTTTTTCCACGTTTGAGAGGGGATCGTTCCGCAAAATTGTCCTACTTAGAGGCAATTAATACGGGAAGGCAATTAACGTCGGTTTCCTTGGCAAATGGAAGATTCGTTTATCACGACGTTTGCATCTTACTTTGTAACAACTAGGAACGGTCTCGTATCCGCTCGTTAATCGGTTTATTAGCATCTCACTAAACTCAGACGCCTAATTATCCGTTTTTTTTTTTTTTCTGACTGTCGACATCGTTGTACGTATATCTATTCTATTAACCTCGACCTTTACACAATTATTACCTTTATGTTTCTTTATGTTACTACTTTTGCGATTATCTCATCAATCTTCTGTTTATACAGAGATTTGAATAACGTCGGCTGGAATTATTAAATGTTTTGAACGATTTTTTATATAATATTCTTGTTTTTCGTCGTTTTATTACTTTGAATGCTCGTGGACTTGATTTCGATTAGTTTTCTGTTAGAATTTTTCGAATAATAAATTTACAGATAACTAAATGATATTAACGTTTTTAAATAACTGTTGATATCTAGATTCTTACGATTTTACGTTGGTTGTATACAAACGTTTCAACTTCAAGTTACAAACTTCGTTCTATCAATGTGAATATTTGTAAAATCATCGAACCAGGCTTCTCGTTAGAATTCTTTTTAATAACCTGATATCTTCGAGGTCAGATGTCCGCGTCTTTTCTGTGATCTTTTTTTAGAATACTCTCGACTTGGCGAGCCATTGCAAATTTATAGATTGTAGTATATGGTTTTGCGGTAAAGCAGAAGGTAATTAAGAGCGTCGTAGCGTTACTAACATTCCTTGATTCTGTAACGCATTCGCGGCATAACTCGCATAATTGCAGAGCCTAGATACGAGCCGTTCGATGATGTAAATGAATGAAAATCCAATGAAAATGTATTCTATTCGAAAAATGCAATTATAAAATATTCGAACATCCTTTAAAATGTACATCAAGCCCAGAAAGCTGAATCGAAATATTCGCAATGAAGTCAATTAAAATATTCGAGAATGTTTCGAAGAGTAGACAAACTTCAAGAAGCTGACGCGAAATATTCGTAATTAAAATAATCCAAATATCCGAAAAGTGCTTCTAAAACGTAGCCACAAATTCATAATGAAACTATACGGAAATACTCTTGAAAGAAAAATAGACAAACTTCGGAAACCTGACTTCAATAAATTTCACAACGTAAGAGTATAGCAATCCAAAATTCTAGTTACTTCGCTCACTCTCGCTGTCCAAATTCCAAATTCTTAATTGGATGGTTCTCCAGTAAGGCGGTATAAAACTTAAATTCCGCCTTTTAATTCTTCGTTCCGTGCACTAATTTGGGTATGTAGCGCAATTTGGGTCACGTTACGTATCTCTCAGCTCGTGTGCCACAAATGTATCATGAATTAAAGACTTCAAAGAAATAAGGAAAAAAACAGAGAGTAAAAAATGCTGAGAGCTCGATTAACGCGAGTCGCTGGTCAGATCGTAATTGCCAACAGAAATAGAAAGAAATAATGGTGGAATCGATTAACCGCAAAGGACACTATCGCGTTTTTTTTTCCTGCTGTTTGTGTGTAACGCGATTGGCGATCGCGGCGCCTTTTCGAGCAACGAGAACGTTCTTCTGTCAAGCAAGAGAATTTATGGAGGAAATCTCTAATTGAACGGCTCGTAAACCGTTACGAAACCCAACGTGTTCCCGTGCCCAATTGTTCTACCTCGTAAAAACGTTCGTTTGCACGTTTTATGTATTAATAAAGAGTCAGTTTCGCCATTTGTTCTCCGCCGACCTTGTCGAAATTCCCTTGAGAACGCCGCTAGTCTCTACGCTCGTTTGCAATTTTATCTTTCGACAGAGTCGACGCGATGGAGAAAATAAAACTTGAGCTCATTTGTCTCGTTTGCGTGTTTTTAATTACTCGAGAATTAATTCTCTGTAGGAAACGTCGTAGATAATCCAACAACGAGTGAATTTTGGATTATTTGAATAATTCCGATCGAACAACGAAGGAATACGATAGAATCGTATCTTCTGCTTTTTACGACGAAACAGCTTTTAAAATTCATTACATCGTCGATTAATCCCGTGTTACCAAAACGATTCTCTTTCCACTTGGCTTTGGAATCAGACGTATGTTTTTCAAAATTTTCGAAATATTATTCATCGTAGTATAATGATCGCGTGTTCTATGAGGAAAATAATAAACGAAGAATAAATTCTACGCTGTGCGTGGAAGATAAAAATTCTCCTTCTAATCGGAAAATCCTTGCGCTTTAATCGCAGAGAAAGAAATAGTAGCGTGGAAGGGGACTACATGTGGTACATAGTTAGCTGTTGGAATGAAACACACGGAGAAACGTTGATTGCACAAAGCATTAACGTGTCACGAGGCTTGGTTTGATCAAAGGGTATAAAATCGACGAGCAATTCACCGTAAAATCTGTCTGTCATTAGTCTATCGTTTCACTTGAACGCTGCTGCTAACTTTCCTCCCTTTTCAACGCATTCACGCCGGAAAGAGTAATCGAAAGCTCTATTTGCCTGTCGGCATCTGATAAATCGATGCCTCGAGGTGTCTGACTCGATTTCTCCCGTGCAAAAGCACGTAATGTTAATCGAAGCGATTTGTCATTTTTAACGCGCGAGAAAAATAAATGGAGATTTCAGAAACTTTTAATCCACGAATAAATAGAATTTATTCGTCTTATTTATCAGAGACCAGTCATTTCTCGATATCAACCATCGGTTTTTAAATTGTATAAAAAATCTCCATAATCAAAAGGAAAGACAAACGTTCGCTCCATACAAAGACACAAATAAATACAAAGAAACAGAATTTGAAAACTTGCTTCAACCCTTAAATATTTCAACGAGTACCTCTAGGTGCGTTAGCTCGAAATTTTGCATATTCTTGCGTACTGTGTGCGTTCTACTTCATCTTTGCATATTAACATTGAAGTGCATAAATATCCACAGCGCAGTCATCAGCAAAAAGACGTAGAATCAATAATTGTTTTTCTTCGTCCTCTCCAAAAAATCCTCCAAACTCATCCCTTCTGCCTCATTTCATTAGATGACTCTCTTGTAAATATCGATTAATTCGAAACCACTTTACTCCTGACGATAGAAAAACCACGTTTCTCATAAAGTGAGTTTTTCCCGATGGTTTATAGCCTGGCAAATCGGTGGAGCAATTTTCCACTCGGCTGTTTATCGTTTTACTCTGCAACGTCGTCGTCCCTTCCGTAAGCTGTAAAGGTGTACTCACACCGACGTCTGACGTAACCGAGCGTGACCGCGGTCATTTACATCGCGGTTTACAGATCTCGTTTCTTCTTCTCGCTCTCTCCTCCCAACGTTCTCTTCTCTCTTTCTTTTTTCCCCCCTCCCTTTGGCGAACTCGGCTGGCCTCGAGACTCTCGCAGGTTGATAATCCACTTGAGTGGCGCCGTTGCTGATTAGCGACACCCACGCGCACCCTTTCTACCTCGCCCTCTTTTCCTCCTCACCTTTCTACTCTCTTCAACCTTCGATTTCGTGTTCTTACCGCTTCGAAGAAGGAAAGTTGTTTGGAGAACGAGGGGATGAGTTTGTTTGGCAATCTTCGATGATTGTTTTCGTTCGGTTGATCGTGCAACGACCGAGATGAGAAACTGTTCGAAGATTTTTAACTCTTTGCGAATAAAATTTCAGAGATTCGAAGCTCGCGAGATTACACCCGAATATGTTGCAAATGTATACCTAATTTTTGTAGGAACGATTAGCTTCAACCAGACACAATTTTCGTCGAAATTTTAATATATTTAGAGTGTCTGTCATCCGTATGTATGGATAGAGACGAGATTAGAGAGAAGCATTTTATTCTTTTTGTAAAATTCTGTTACGCTCTTCTTTGAATGTGTTCTGTAAACAATTTTCACAATCTCTCGATTCCTCCCAAACCAATCGTTTCATTTTGCAAGAATTTTTTCGCCACTTGCTATGTAACTTATGAGCTACGATCGCTACGGATTAACAGTTTAGACGATTAAGCCTCAGAAAAAGAAGAGCGAGGTTTGGGAAAATATCGGAGATTCAAGAGAGACAAGTTTCGATAAATTATCGCTTCCGCGAAGTTTCACGAATTTTGGAAACGCTACTTATACCAATGTACGCTTTGAGTTACGCGAGGGTGAGTGACTTTTCCTTGAAATTTCTTCATTGATTCGAAGCTTTTGTTGCGGAGCTCGCAAAGCTTCCTGTAAGAGAGGATAATTTCGGATTTTCGCGTCTTTGGACTCGATAGATTGTTTTCTTTATGCTTCTGTGCGAGTAGAGCTTAGAGTCTACATTCGATGCGAGCAAGGTGTGACTAAGGGACAAGTTATGAATTAGGTTTGGGAGAGTGGTTTCGTGCCAACAGGCACGTAACACTCGATTTTCGAGGCGCGCATTAGATATCCGACTTTCTTGCGAATAAAATATTCATTGTCCAATATTAAATAGAATCGGACTTGGCAGAATGCTTCCAGCTTCGTTTACCCGAACGTATCTGAACTCCGAGGACAAACAATTTACGCGATCGGACTTCCTCGCATAACAGGAGCTTGCAAATTTTTCTCACTGCCAACCTTTTGTCTTTTACGTAATAGCAGCTCGCTTTTAACCTCTTAGGCACTATGCGCCACTATAGTGGCTTTCGCGGATGTCATCTTATATTACGACGCGCCACTATGGTGGCTCGCTCTATCGACTTATACGCTCACCGTTTGAGCTAAATTTGTCTTGCTTCACACTGTTTTTGCCCTCACGACGTTTTATAACAGTGTTAACAATATACAGACAGAATATATAGTCTTTGTTTTTGATACCCCAGTGTCAGGTATCATTCGTTGCTTCTCGTTAATATAAATATACCATGCTCTTTTTAATATGCCGATCCCTATCTTTGTGATTTTTTAGAATATTCAACCTCAAAATGTCGCCTCAAAATAGAAAACGAAGAGCAATTTGAGAAACACTATCGAGCTATGAGTTTGAAAATTGTGTCGTGAGTCTATGTATCGTACCGTGCTTTAAAATATATCACGCTCGATTGTATTATTAATTATTAAAGTAAATTATTAAAATTAAAGTATATGCATCGTATTTTGAAGAAAAATTATAATTTACTTATCAAAATCTTCGCTCCAATGCGCTTGCGTAGGGAACGGAATCATCCGTCACACATTGCAGTGCTGTATCGTTTACGCGTAATTCGCGTCAAACTCTGTCATACAGAGAAACAAGCCAGCGCAAAATTCATATAACAAATAAGAGGTTAAGCTCGTACAAACAAGCGAATTCAAACAGCGAATGTTCGATCAACGGAACATTGAGTTAAGCGAAATTTCATTCTAAAAGCAAAGTTCTATCGCACTCAATTTCCTCGCAGACGATAGAATATTTACTTTCCGATCAAAACACGCTGTGACGAAGTCTACCGTCTGCGCACAAAACACACTGCACTTTCAAGGCGCGAACAATCTGGACCTTTCCTTATCAAGCAGCACTCCTTTTCCAACCTCTCACGAAACAAGAAAACCCACGATGGAAGCCCCCGGTGGCTCGTAAATAAGCTCGAATTCCGGTTCTCCGGATCGAGCGCTGTAAGTCAACGCGTTCCAGCCGACTGAAAGGTCGCGAAAAAAGAAAGGGCGCGACTTTCCGTCGCCGATGTAATCTAGTTTCGTCGTTTTCTGGCTGTCTGCGTCACGCCTTCACAAAAGCTCAGAAAAACGTGGGCGTACGAAACGTCGCAGGTCGTTACACTGTAATTAAAATCATTCGCTCTCTTACACATTGTAATTTCCAGCAGCCACTTCTCAATCTCCAATCATATCTTAACGCGAATCTTCTCTTTCTTCTTTTTTCAGGTGAGTCCATTTCGATGTCCATTCGTCGTGGTTTTCACCTGCCAGACGGAGATGTTATCGTTCGATTTGAATCGTTCGAACGGAGGGAAACAAACAGGTACACGCGTCCCCTTGTTGCTCTCTTCGCAAGCTACCATTAGAAACTGCTGACAACTTGAAACTTCTGTAAAATAAGAGAATATTTAGAGCTGTAGCGTGAATTAGGATTTTCTTTCGATCTCTGCTAATGTGATATTTGCTTTGTATTTGGTTCAAATCGCCAAATGAATATAAAAATTTATATATCGGACGATGGAAAGTCACGGTGTAATTAAAATAATATGCGAAATATCGCAAAATCTATTACTTCGAACCGACAATATCGCAAATATTGGCGGCTAAAGTGTAAAACCAAACTACGTATCTCGAAGAAATCAAAGTGGAGGATTCATGGGAAGAACGTTTCTTTATGTACGCGTGTAATTTATTAAAAATCGTTCAAATCTCCGAAGAGGAATTTTTATTTAAACACGCGATTCGATAATTAATAGCGATATCGTAACGTCCGATCTATGCTAAATTTACAAAACTCCTGTGAAATATTAGAAACTCGTCGTTTGAACCACTCTGGTAGTTGCTAAACAAGCCAGCAGTCCCTTTCATTAAAATTCTCCATGATTCAACGAGATAAAAAATTATTAAAATATGCTTTCACTTCCGAGAAACGAAGCCTCGCTGAGAGGGTTCAGCTTGTTAGGAATTCTGGAACGTGCGTGAACGGAAGTTCCATGGAATTTCACGCTGGCCTGGGAGGCATTGGTTGGCAATGCCACCGCGTTGTCTGGTCGTTGTAACGGTGCATCGATCGTTAGTCCTGTCATGGTATACCTACGGTTGCTACGAGATGAGCATTCGACTTTCACAGTCGCTGACTCACGTGTTACGATCGTCGCGAAACTCGTTCGAGGCGTACGTTTTTCTTCGCGTGTTTTCATCCACTCGCAAGACCAGAATAAACGACAGCCTTTAAAGTCGCGAAGAAAGGGAACAAGCTGAATGTACCGAACAGAATATCAAACTATCGAACGTCTCTTTATCAGACGTATCCCGCTTGTCCTTCGTATAACAGTTCCAAAATCTGTCAGTAGAATATTACATCCAAAATCGTGTCTCTTACTATTTCTAACGGAATATCGCGTCTCGCCTCTGAACTGGTATTTTATGAAGGTATTCCATACGTCCCCTTTGTCTACAATTTTCAAATATTCTCCATACACCTCCGAACGTCTCTTCGTGGAACGATTGCCTAATCGTCCTGTCCATAACGATTTTGAAATTTATCAATCAAATATTATATCAAAAATGGTGTCTCTTACTATTTGCGGCGGAATATCACGTCTCTGAACTGGTATTTTATGAAAGTATTCCATACGTCCCCTTTGTCTACAATTTCCAAATTTTCTCCATACACTTCCGAACGTCTTTTCCATACACCTTGAACGATTCCCTAATCGTCCTGTCCATAACGATCTTGAAATTGATCAATCAAATATTATATCGGAAATAGTGTATCTTACCATTTCTGACGGAATATCACGTCTCGCCTCTGAACCGGTATTCTATAAAAACTACATAGTTCTCTTGGTCTACAATTTCCAAATCTCTTCCATACAACTCCGGACGTCTCTTTGTTGACCTCCTATTCAACCTTTGCGCGACAGTCACAACACCTACTATATTCTACGAGTGTACTGGAAATAATGCGCGACATTCTGGAAAGAAAATTCCTATGGAAAAATAAACAGAGAAAAGGTACAAAACCACGGAATATACGAACGTAACTCGCCTGGAGGCCGTGTCGAGCAAAATGTCATCCAGGAATCGGTTGGTTCAAAGTGGTAAACCGACCGACTGGCATGTAATGTCTACTGACCCAGAGGTGAGAAAAAGGAAAGGGGGTCTGTTCTCATGTGCACGTCTGGAATTCCTTCGTGACTCATCGGCATTCGCCAAGGGGCCCGGTATGGGAACTCGCGTACCCGTTTGCTCTTCGCGTTTCCATGCCACGAACGATCCACCGACAGAGTGACTCAGCCGAATTTCTTGTTGCACTCCTGCCTCCCCCTTGTGGATCCTCGATTTTCAGATCGACGGCCTGCACAATCTGCACAGGTCGTTGTGCAAGCCACAACGGATGAATCATTTTCGCGAAGATTCGAAGAATTTGCTTGATTACTGGCTGAGACGCGTAATCAGGATTATTAAGTTGGCATACGGTTTCGGAATACGTAAAGATCGTTTCTAACTTGGAGTCTATTAGGTAGATCGTTAAATCGTAAAATTAAGTCGCATTTTAAACCTTTGGAATGCACAAGGATGTTTTACTTTTAGAGTTTATTAGAGGGTCGTTGATTCGAGGTGTGTTCAGTTTCCAAATTTGCTCGATTTTATAACGTTAAAAATGTTTCATCCAGGGTTTCATTAAGATCGTTAAATCAGAGTGTGATTTTGAAATCCATAGAAATGTTTTATTTAGAATTTATTGGAATCACGATTTATGGAATTATTGCTTAAATGTTCGAGTGTCAAGTACTGCGTGCTGCAAAATTTCCGCAACAACGAACGTTGAAAGTTGACGAATCCTTGCCAACGAAAGACTTGACAAGGGTCGTCGACATTTTCAAAGGAAAGAAACGTGGTTTAACGAAGAAGAAACGTGGAATGGCCGTGCACATTATGCGTTCGTGATAACACGCACAAGGCGATACAGAAGCACGTGGCTCGGTATCGTAACGTACGACCTTGAACTTCCTCCACGAATGATTCACAGCCTCGTCCATTCATCCAGCTCATTCGTTCATGCTGCGCGTGCTCGTGGCTGCGCTTACGCGGAAAAATACTCGGCGAATTGGAATTACTCGCTGAAATCTTGCGAATTTATTTTGTACACACAGATACGCGGTAGGAGGATGCTGTGGCGGATACCCAACTGCATATCTCAATTTACTCCTCGCTTTTTTAAAACACTGTTTTCTTCGATTCGAGATTTTATGCTTGAAATTTATATTGCCGCGTCAAATATCTCGATACGTTCTTCACTTTTTAACGAAAGTTTCTTATTTTTCTAGCTGTTCCCCTTCCCACGTTACGACACGTTGATATTTATCTAACGAACTCGCAGTTCTCTTTTAAAGTTTCTTCTTGTTACGTGACGATCTGCCACAGCTTCTTCGCTGTTCTTCAGCCGATAGTACGAACTTGGGACAAGATTACGCGTCGTTCTTGTAACTCACGTAATAACTCGTTAAGCACATAGAACCAATAGTATCTATTTACTTTTGAAAAAACAAATTCTCAGACGCCAGACACCACTCGTGTTACAAGACATTCGAAACAAGTAGAAAAACTTGCATTGAAAAATATTATTTTCGAATTTGCGAATTATTCGTATCGTCTTCTCGTAATAAACGAATTTATAGCAGAAAATTGTTTCTTCAGAACCGAACGTTAATCGTGGTACTTTATGTAACGGAATTGATAAAGCTTTCAGTCTATCGTCGAATTTTATCTTCCGAGAACATTTAATACTTTGTCCTACGATGAATCATTCTTCCTACTTTCGAGAGTTTCCCAACATCTTCCCATATTATTCTCTCGTACAAAATTACGCATTACAATACCGATAACGCTTTTTTTAAGGAACATATCTCCTCTATCAATCATAAACGGTGATTAATGTCATCGATTCTTTTTTTTTCACCGATAACGTATCCCCGATTTAAGTTTTCTATGGGTGGGACCGAACAAGACGCGATTACGCGATACGCTCGCGTAATGAATTTTCAGAGGCGGCGATAAGCCCGCCGGCAGAAGGTGAATCACCGATCTCCTCCACGGAGCCGTGGCTCTACTCTTCGCAGCGTATCTCACACGGTGACACGCGTCTCGTGACTCACCGATCCGGATTGTGCCACAATAACTTGCCCCTCTTCGTCCAAACTCCATTCTTCAACGCGAGACTCACCTTTCGTTTGCTCGATCAATTTGTACATGGATTTAAACAAATTCCGCGATAGAAACGAGGTTACACACGCGATAGAGAAGCTGAACATATTTCTTTCCTTTTTTTTGTTGTTGTTGTTTGATAATTAGAAATTTGGAGACGATATTATATATCAGAAGGGAAGAAAATTAAAGTTCTATCACTTTCTCCAAATAATATTCTTCGCTTTTTTTCCTAGTTCCATTTAAGCTGAAGTTAAAAAGTTAGCTGTTGCGACTTCTTTGAAAACTTTGACCGTTTTAATTTTTAATTTTATTATGACAGTGCTCGTCGTAACACGAAATATTTCTTCGCGACGAGTATACTCGTCAGAAACAGCTAACCGGTTAATATATCGAGTGGGTATTTTGTAACAGAATATAACTTCACTTAACCCAGCTGTTTCTCTCGTCTCCTCTTCTCATCTGTTCGGATATCTTCTTCTTTTTAATTATTTAATCCATTAAAAACATAGGTAATACACGAAAGGTAATAACATATCAATTTTATAATATTTCCTATCACATTTCCAATTACTCGCTCACAGTTTCCCATAATACAAAAAAATCAGATTTCAGTGAACTTGGAGTTTCTAATTACACGATCTTCCAGGTTAACAGTTGGTCCATGTTGAGGTTATTAGATGTATAAAGAGAGAGACGCGTGGATAAATTATAAGGTAGAAAAATTAGTTCAAGTATGAAATAATAATTTGAGCTGGTCCACATCCGCACGCTAGCGGTGTTAGCCTATAACTGAAAACTCCGAAGCCAACGTCGCCCGTCGACTGTTTATGGTCTGCCTTCGTCCCAGTCTTTCGTCTATACGCTGTCGATGGCTTCGGTGCTTTAGAAAGCTAAAAAGACCAGATGTAGAGTTTTCTTAAAAGTGGTGACCTTCAACAGTCCAGACCTTGGCATTTCATGAATGAAACTTTCCTACTGTAGATAAGTCTCGTACGAGAACTCGCGTAACATTTTGGCTCTTTTTTATCAAATTTCCTGCTCGTCTATGTTTAGAATGCCAGCTCGATCAAATTCACTGAAGCAATTCGCGATTTTGTCAAGGTTGTGAAACATTGATAATAATCCGGAAGTGTCTATTCTCGTACACTGGAAGACTACGGAAGATTCATAGAATCTTAAGCGCTGTATAGCGAAATATTACGTCACGGTTGACGCTTGTTTGGTTAAGCGTGGAGGAAGTAGACGGTGAAACGAACGATCCATTTCCGCGTAAGTCACCATAAATAGCGGCGAAGTATAAAAATGTTGCCCGTTTCCGTTCACGTTTCGCGGCTGTTATCGCCGCTGGAGAATACCACGCGTTTAAGTGGCTCGATAAAAGGCGTGAATCATAGCCGGGACTCTCTGTTGTCATGTCGTGAGAATGAATTCGATGAGACACGAACGACCGGCCCTCGTTTCACCGATGTGGATCGTGTCGCGAATGAAAACACGTTCGTGACGATTCTTCGTCGTTCGAGATTTGTCAAAACGCGGTTCATTCGATCGAGATGGTCGAATCGACGAACGATCGGTTTGTAAAATCATTTTACGAAATATAAACGCTGTACCTGAACTTTGATTTTCTTTCATGGTAATCGTTTTATATTTATTCCTTTTAACATTTGCTAATCGGTAAGGGGAAGTATAAATTTTGTTATTTTTTTATTATTTATTTGTATCTAAATCAATTATTAGCGGATTATTGTTCGGTATTAATATCGTATCGATAGCATGGATTTTTCTTTTTTCTAATTTACCGATGATATAAAATAAGATATAAAGATAAGTGAATTGTATGGACTTAAAGATAATTTTTAAAGTCTACCGATAGGAGCAAATGAAATGGAATAGTTATCGATATTCTCTTACCAGACAGTAGTTCCAAAAGGCTTATCATTGCTCCCGCCGTCTCTTTCAACTTATTATCGTCCTTTCTGTTTCGAGAAACCAAGATACGTCACGACTTTCTAATTCCCCGTGACACACGGTGTTTCGACCAACTTCATTTGGACGTCACTTTCTAAATGTATTTTAGATATGTGCGTATGTGTTTTCCTTTTAGTTATCCTTCGTTATCAGAATAATCTTTGGTGCTATTTATAACACTACGTTTTTCATTTTTTGACAGCCAAAGCCACGAGAATTGGAGCTGTATTTACATTTCGGAAATCGATACCTTGAAATTCGAAGATTACGAAAATCGAAATTAGGAGCTCGTTCGTTACGAAAATTAGGAATTTAGAAAATAGAAACTGAAGACCTAGGGTCGTCGTCTGGCAGATCGGACAACTCCGTTGTTTTAAATTTCTGTTGTTTTTGTAGATGAAGGCCATTTGTTTAAAAAATGAAATCGACGGTTCATTATCTCGGAAATCAAAAGCTTATCGTGTCAAAGATTAAAGTTCAGAGATAAAACAATTATCGAGTTTTGTTATCTTCTGTCAGTTATAAAGTTCTCCAACGAACGATCTTCCGCGGTAACTACGGCCAGAATGATCGAGAGAATGGAAACGAAAAGCTACGCGAATGGATGGAATCTTTGACAAAAATCTTCGTAATTAAGTTGAAATTAATTAGTCTGTAAATAAGCAGCATTGGCTGCGAAGCTGCGCTGTATTCGTTAAGTTTAAGTATAGTTGCCGTGGCTGCTCGATTGAAGTGCATCTCGATTTAGACGCGGCGAGGGCAACGTGCACCTAGGAACATATAGAGCCCGTGATGACGCGTGTGCTGTTTAATTTGACCGTTTGAGTGGCCCTCGATGATCCTAATTGTGAATCTTCTACGTCTTAAATAATTAAAAGTATGCAGCCCTAGTATGCTGACTTCTATATGATATTCAATTTTTATACAAAACGTACCATCGCTGATAGACTAGAAATGTAAAAGTAACCGAGAATTTGTTACAAATTCTTAACGTTATTAAAAACTTACTTATTAAAAGAACCTTCTAAAAATACGATAAAATAGACATACATATACATTCTAATAATACAATGTAAGAGATATAGATAGATATACATTCTAATAATACGATATACGAGATATACGTGTACATTCTAATAATACAATAATTCAATCGGGAACTCCGGTGATCCTCTGCCAAGTAGTCGATCAATCTCAACTCAACATTCCGCATCTGCAAACCCATAATAACCCACGTAACCCCGCCACCAGATCTCACCGATCCTTCGTGCTCCTAAAAATTCCTCTTTCACGAAGTTCAAATCTATTTTCAAGCAGAAGACTTTCCATGATAAAACCATCGTTTAAAGAACGAACGTTAGGCGAAGTAAGAAGCTCAGATTAACAACGTAGGATCGATGGAAGAAACATTCTTCGAACATATCGAGCTCGATAAGCAGAAAAAGAAGCATCGTATCTTCTTATAGAGCGTCCGAAGGAATGGCTGGCATCCTAATAGAGGAAGGCTGCGATCTTTGGATCGGTTGGCAAGGTTCGACGCACTTGCCACTCTCTCTTTCTCTCTCTCTCTTTTTTCTCCGTTTCTCTCTCTCTCCGTATGCGAAATATTCGACCCAATCGAACCCGAACATATTCTAATCTTAAGCCTTTTAATCTTCACTCACTCGCACGCGTTATTTACGACGTCATTACCCGTAGCACGGTCGATTGAAAACTTCACGCTTTCGTTGCTGCAATACCGCAATACGCGCGTCTCTTGACAAATCACGCTACCGTTTCGTTTGAGAGGAAAATTTGTTGCTATCGTTGCGTGCACGTTTACTATGTTGCCTAGTTCCGATCGTTTATTTACTTGAAAAGTAAGTAGTTGCCGGAATTAGAGGGATTATTCGGCTGCGTTCGAGTAGCGACGATAATTAGGTACTGTTGAGGTTATTAGATGTATAATGAGAGAGACGCGTGGATAAATTATAAGGTAGAAAAATATATTTTAAATACAGAAGTGAAAGTACAGGTATGAAATAATAATTTCAGCTGGTCCAGATCCGCACGCTAGCGGTGTTACCCTATAACTGAAAACCCCGAAGCCAACGTCGCCTGTCGATTGTTTATGGTCTGCCTTCGTCGCAGTCTTTTGTCTATACGCTGTCCATGGCTTCGTTGCTTTAGAAAGCTAAAAAGACCAGATGTAGAGTTTTCTTAAAAAAGTGGTGACCTTCAACAGATACGAGAAATTTGAACGAAAACTCGTTCCGCTTAGAGATTGGCTGCTTTTGACGCGATTGACTAGATTCGCAGGAAATGGAAATAGATTAGTTGAGGCTATTTGAAATATATTTGCAATATATAATGGAACTGTTTGCATTCTTTGGGTATCGATTATATGGACGATTTAAACGCGAAGAATTCTTTGGTTCTCTTTAGAACGCTATCGACTAGATCTAAAGAGAACGCGAATGTATTATTTATTTATTTATTTATTTATTATTGCTTAGTTCGTGCATTTCGACTTTGGACGAGCTTTCGGTTTTACATCTCTTTTACCTATTTCGCTTCTTATATATCCACCTGCCCTCTTATCCACTCTATTATACGAATGCAAATGTATTAATTACGATTACTTGGAATATTTGAGTATATTCAAAGATTATCGCATTAACCAAGTATTTGATATCGATGGTAGTTGGACAGGTTATACATGGTTGATTAGATATATTGTCTTTGTAAAATAATATTATCTTAGGATACATTCGAGGAATTTAAAAAATTATCATTGATGTTTTGGTATACAAGCATGTCGATGACGATGTTTGAAGTCTCTTTCAATAGAACGTGATTCTTGATTTAAGTAGATACAAGCGAAAACGGGTTAAATGAGGATACGAGCACGACGCTCAGAATCGTGACATCCTTGACTGGAAAGTGAGTCAGCCGCGCGAGTTACGCCACTCGTGACACCTAATCGTCCTTCTCGAGTCCAAGTTCAGGGCTTCTGTTTTAAAGGTTCCCCCAATCGTGGAAATAGGTCAGACCCGTTGCGATCCGACTGTTCCAAGGAAAGCTTGAAATATCAAGACATGGACATAACATTTCCGAGAAACTCAGCGAAGAACTGTAAAATCTATCGTATAGAATATACGTTTTTCTAGAGAGATGACTCATATCATTCGATCGTTCTCTTTTTTACGTAATTCGTACTCATCGTCGTAAACACAAACAACCATCATCTGTTGTGTAATCGCCACGTAAGAGTGGATTCTACCGTTTGTTAATGTTGCTTTATGTAATTTTCAATTTATAAGGTTTTTCGAGATTCGGCAATTTTTACTGTGGCGTTAATATGGGAAATACCCACTGTGAAGCGTAAAGTACTTGTGGAAACATCGGTAAGTTACGGTACTATAATAACAACGTATGATTTCATTTAAATAGTAGTTAAGGTATACTATAATTATCACACGCGTATTATGACGACAGTGACAACAACCGTGATAAATAGCGTGGCATAATAATTTTTAAACAAAGACATAATATCACCATTTCTTAGTCTCTTATTCACTTGCAAATTTCAAGAGATTAGAATTTCTAAAGACTTTGTTTACGCGCGTTGATCACATAAATAAAAATGTCCAGATAGATCACTTCCAACGAAATAAATTAAATAGAATTAAATGGAATTTCATTTCCAACAGACTAAATTAAGCAAACTACGCTACATATATGAATAAGAATCTGCTACTATTATCATACAAACCGTTTCCAACAAATCAGACGACATGACGATTTCGCGAAATTCCAAGATTCAAAGAGCAACCAAGCCAACTAAGAAGAAGCAGAAAAAGAAGAAGAAGAAGAAGAAGAGGAAGGAGACGAGTAAGAATAAGATTCATAAATAAGTTTGACCGTCGAATTTCGCGGTATGTCAATTAGATTCCGCGCCGGGAACGTTGCACATCGTGCATCCCTTGTGCACCATAGTCGCTCAATTCACGCTGATAGTACTCGCTCGGCGATTACGTCATCGCCCAATGAATGAACCAGCGACCACGTTCAGTCCCTCCAGTCGTGTGAGTTAGCCTGTTGAATGGCCGAGCGTTTGAACGGAACCGATTAGTCGATGTCCATTCACGTTTCGATCAATTTTCGAGTCCACCAATGGATTGGTGGTGGTCGCTCCAAGTTTTTCAAGTTCAAGGCTATAGATGTTACGGAGATACGAGTCATCCTGAACGTGAGTCGAAGCTTGAAACTCACGAAAGTCTCGATATGGCCTTGAATCGTCCATCGCGGGTCTTGAAAGTTTTAATAGTCGTGATAGTAATAGCAATTTATTAATATCGACGCGACGAGATTTCGTAGAAAAAGCGTAAAACAACGGGGAAAAGAATAAGAAAAACATTGATGGACACGGTTCAAAGGAATTAACAGCGTAAAGTATAACGTGAAGATGTTGAATCTTTGAAATTTCGTCTTATCAAATGTGTTGAAAGATTCGAGAACTTGTCAATTTCAAAACGCACGTAGAATTATAGACGTTGGAATACGAAATTGATATAGATTCGTTGATATCCATATCGGAGCAGTTTATGGATTCGTGGAAGAGAAATTAATTCGCATTTTGATGCTTCGATGAGAGCAATGGTTAATTATTCATCAGCGATCGTGGGCGAATAGGACGTATTAAGGTTGAATAGGAAATGGCAGTAATTCTTTTAAAATTCTCTTCGTTCGATTCCTTCAAAATCAAAGAATCACCAAAAATAGACTCGTTTCATTTTTCCCTGCGTCGCGCGCGTATCGACCAAAAACGGCGCACCGAAATCTCCCGATAAATCAACAAACTTCCTCCGAAAAATCCGAGTTTATCAGCTCGCTAATTCTTTTCCTGCTACTAAAGTATTCAGGGCGCGGCGTCGTTCGAGAAAATTCCCCGAAGAAGCATCCTCCGTGGGCTACCTTTCCGGAGAACGAACTCCCTCTCTGCAAACCAACAAGCTTCTCCACCTCCTCGATCCATCGATGAATCATCGATTCCTCGGAAGCGGTGTTCTCTGTCGCACGATTAGACGCCCCTCCACCTGTTCGAAGACCTCTTCGTTGCTCGATCGGGCCGAGATGGGGACCAGCTGATTCCGATCGCCTACTCTTGAAAATATTTGAACACTTGCCATAGGAAACTTTTACGTCCACGTTGTACGTGTTACATAAAATATTTTCAAATTTCATCAGCACCGTAACAACACGCGACTGTCATCGGTATATCGTTCAAATTTGAAAGCAACCTGAAAATCTATATAGAAGCTACAAGATTATTCGTTTTGATTGAGCGCGTTTAATAAAAAATTAGTATACCGCGTGCATAGCCACGTTGAGGATACGACCGATGTTACATCGTGTCATAATATCGAGAAGAAATAATATCGATTGCTTATACGGGATATTTTGTAATCTTTTTAATATATATTAACAAAACATTCTTTCGAATTTGGCCGATTCTTAAATCGATTAGAGCGCTAACGTGATTCCAAAATGTCTCGTATATCACACGTAATATATTCATAAAAGGTATCTACAAGTGTTCGAACACTTTCGTGAGCCTGTCTATATCGCTGGTTCAGTAACTCTCGTGCCGCGTGATAACGCGCCCCGCCATTGATAACGGGGTATTTGTAGCGACTGGGGCACGAGCGTAGCGGTAGTCTCGCGTCGTGGCTCGAGCCGATCGAATGCCAGTCGAATCTGTCCCGGCCATCGATACAGTGTTCCCTACAACGATCTAAACCGATTCGTGTACCGGTGAATGGTTGTTCGAACGACTTAGTTCGATCACCTTTCGCCTTCGCTATACGTACGTTTCGAACGTGTCGATGTCGACAGTCCGCGAACGGTCGAGCTCGTGCGATGATCGAAACGAATGCTTCTTCTTTTACCGAATTCAATTCGTTTGAGGTTGCATCGAAACGAATAATTTAGCAAGTGAGTTACATATTGAATTCGTCGAAGATCGAGTCGAAGCGAACGAGTTATCGTTATATCGTGAACGAGGAGGATTTCGTGGAAAATTGGAGGTGGAGTGTACCGCGAAGACAGTTCGCAGGAAAAGACGAAGATCGAACGTCTTATCTAATGCAATCAATTTCTGTGTTGGATTGGTCTTTCGTTGTCGCCGAGGTGTCGTGACCGAAATGGCGGCTTGCGTAACGCCGTTGTTACATCTTAACGTGTTACCATTCTGACGCGACGCACTTCTTTCGCGCGTAATTAATCGGACGTAATTCAGCGCATACCATTAACAAGAAATTATTTATTATTCCTTACGAGATAAGAAACTCGTAGAAATGTCATTATTAGATATATCGTTTCAAAAACAAAAAAGAACTGTACTACGAAACGAACGATTTATTTAAAAAGACAGTCAATTCCGGTTAATTATTTTCCACCGATCGTCGAGTTGATAGAAAATTACTTTATTTTATTTATTTATTTATAATTGAAAAAATCCTGTTTCCCGACGCTTATCGTGGTATCGAAGAGAGGAATCCGATGAAAAGAATCCTACGTTTCAAATTCCAAGTGCGACTCTCCTCGTCGACTTATTCTTGTTACAAGTTACAAAATGGAGTTCGAAGGTTCTTTCGAACGACACGAGGCACGTGAACGTTCGATCGAGCCAGGTTTTCGGTCACGACGGTCATTACGTAATGTGACGTGCGTGAGCTACTTCCGCATGATCGGCTGCATAGAAATGCAAGGCAAGGAGAGACGCGTCTCGAGACCGGCTAGAACAAAAGCCACGTGCATTCCTAGCCGCGCACGCGAACACGAGACGATATGGCGCGCTGAATGCGTGACTTCCTCGGCCGGAAACAGGACGTTTCGATTCCCTTCGCGAGTCAAGCGTCGATGCACGCAGCCAAAATTGGCCGACGGTATCGAAAATAATTCAACCGCTCCTTATCTCTCTCTACCGTCTCTTACAGCGAATATTATCGGCGGCTCTGATAAGCTGCGCTGATAAAACCTTCTAAGTGCCTTTCTGTTTCTTGCGTCACGCGTATTATGACAATCTTCCTTTCCTTTCTTTCTAGACGCGGCTAATTGACAGCGATTTGGATCTTTTCCAGTTTGCATTATAAACGTTTTGACAATTCGTGTTGAACTTTCATGTTAAAGTTACTCGCAGTCTGTAACATTTTTTAGAGACAACGATGTTCGTTCGAAAAGAGAAATCTTGTTCAAATTTTCTGAATTCTTTTTTATATTTCAGAAGCTAATTCTTCGATGTATTCTTACCGCGCTCCATATATTCTTCTCGAACATGCCCGAACCTTGACCAGCACAAATCCAAGGTTTAACAGAAATGTCCTCTTCGTAATAGGCATTCGATAGTTTTTCAAGTACGTACGTATCTTCGAAAGTAAAACACTTTCGTCGGTTGCATTCCTCGCTTATTCAAATTTCATCGGAATTCCATCGCAAGGAAAACAACGTCTCTATTTGGACAGCTGTTTTACAAGGGGATGATGGTCGCGTGTCAGGAAACCGTAGAAAGTTCCATCGATCCCTATCGATCTGCTTGCATTGGTCCTACCACGAAATCGTTATCTTGTCCCGTAATTTTCAGTCGTTAAAACAACGTTCTCGAGCACGCTTAATTTTGATACCAGCTTCGGCGTTCTATTTGCGTCCCACGAACTGCTCCCTCGTTGATAACGGACTTTATTCGCGACCGTATATTCATTGCACAGCGAAAGATCAATCCATTCAGCGACTAAATAAAATTCAGCGTGTTTTAAATAGAAATTTATAAGGAAAAGAAATACACGCGAATTTTAATCGCTTCGTCGTGTTTGTTTTCTCGATACAGTGCGTAACTGGGAAAATAACTAGACGTGTTCGGGAAGAGCTGTGTGACCTGCGAAACTATCGTCGAAGTCGAGTGGTCCTTGAAGATTCTATGAATAGAACGCGATAAATAAGAAAAAGTAGGAGCTGTGTAACGATCAATTATCGAACATCGGTTGAAATTTCTTCGCGTGGCAGTGAGTCAAAATAGATTTATGAATGAGCGTCGACCGGGGACTGAACATGCTGCACAAGCATGGGAGCAGCAGGTCTCACAGCAGTTTGCTGTACAAGGGCAGGGGCGCTTTTCTCAAATCGGTAAGTTTATATCTTCGCTTTAAGGATCGCTTAAAGAAAATAAAATGGAATAGTCCGCTATAAGATTACATTATATCGATGGTCGATAATATAAACAAAATTGGATCGCATATTGCTTCGAGTTCCGTACTCGATACTAACTAAAATTGGCAAGAATTTTCAGTCCCGTACACACGTTTCAAATACATTGAAATGCCTTCAGACACTATTATCATTATCCTATTGTTATCGTTATTAGCTGTCTAATCTTTTCCTTTTAGCTATGACAAAGCAACGTCGTGTAACCGCATATAAATAATATTCACGTGTGGAGTAAACATGGTACGTGTCAAAGGAAAGTTAGATAGCGAGGCAGCAATTAATCTCGACGTCGTCGTCTCGTTATCGAGATCATAAGTGACATGACTTCCCTCGTTCGCGTAATTACGCATATTTTCGCAATGAGTGTTTGGCGCGAACATGTCGAATGACATCATACTCTATTTGAGTAGGTGTCGAGAGAATTCAAAATTTTACAAATTAATCTTCGCTCGGCGGAGTGTCGCGTCTGACTCACCGATTTTCCAGCTTCTTCTTTTTTCGTCTCTCTCCTTCTCTTCTCTTCGATTTTTTCTAAGGAAGCTGACTTCGATCCGTGTCGTTCGTTCATTGCCACGGCGTATGATGTATTACGTTGTTTGTTCGAAAACGATGACGTTTCGTCGTAGCTCGTTCGTTGCGCTCGACGAGTAACCGAGGTTTACAAATTGGATACTGTGACGATAAAGAACGTTTTTTTTTTTCTTTTTGTCTTAAAGAGAAAGATTTAACATCTATTGTTTCAATGAAGAAATAGTTCTGTTTTAGTTTAAATTGAAGCGCAGAGTGCGTAGACTCACGTCCGTGAGTCACCGGACGTTTATTAACTTTAAAACTTATTTATCTTATTCTGCATTCAGGTCTGTACGATCCAATCTTGTCATTAGACTGACATAATTTTTTCAAATTGAACTTTTACGATCTCCTTTACCTTTGCGTACGTTGTAAGATATTCAAGACGATGCCTCTAAAAAATCGTTGAAAATGCTTGCTGATAAGATCTTCGTAAAATATTACGATTCTATTTAAACAGTGCAGTTATCTACACGATCAAACAGGTATCGATTTCATTGTATAAAAATAATATTTATCTACCTAAACTTGTTCGCATCTCTACCTGCTTCAACTCTTTTTATCGCTCGAACAACCACTTCTCCAACCCGAGTCCAACAAACTTCCAATCCTGACGTATCTCGACTCACCTATCTCTACATTCGATATTTCCTGTTACACATCCGAAAGCAAACAACCTACAGATTCGACCAAAAGAAAGCAAAATTTCCATCATCCTAATCTATGTACGTACCTCGCATCTCTATTCGCTTCAACTTCGAAGCATCTCTTTACCCTTCACACTCGCACCTCTCATTTATCACCACTCGAAATGCACTCCACGTTGATGCACGTTGCCGATCGACACGAAAAGAAAAAAAATAGCTGTAAAAAAGCTGTTGTTAACAGAGAGGAGAAATCTAATCTGGATAGCATAACAGCCACGATAAAGAGTTGGACTTTACAACGTCGATCGTGAACGAACAAACGAGAGAATTCTGCGAAAGAAGATGATACGCTATATGTGCACACAGCCTAATCACAACGTCACGGTGTCTCGTGTGCGTCATTGTTTCGGTCACAAACGAGATTCGCGGTTGTAACCATCCATCAGGCAATCAAAGCACCGCGTCACGATCCGTTACAACGGCGTGACATCATTGCGCTAAAACCACACGCAATGTCATACACGAGTACACACGTATATACGTTCTAGGCATATCAAACTGCACTCGCTGTCTAGGAATCGATGTTGAACGTACGGTTATTCTACGAATGTGTCGGTTAGATTGTAAAGTTTATATATAGAATTGCATACACGTTGCAACGAAGGGGTCAGGTTTTCTAAGTTCGCCAGATGACTAATCGCTGTTTACTGTTGTGATGACTTCTGGTTCGTGCTCGTACGAACGACTGTGATCGGAATAGCAAAAGCGACGATCGCGCGGGGACAGGTGGCTCGGCCGCCTCGATTTCTTCCACGAAGGTGAATGAAATGGGAATAGCGGGAATCCTGGGACGAATGCATCGATGCAATTGATCGTACTGAGGCTGTTTGAGCGGATTAGCCGAGGAATCGTAGCTGCGTCGTTGTAGCCGTCGATGAAGTAACCGCGTGGAATTTGTGGAACGGTGTTTATCAAGATTTTTGGAATCTGTATTTGGACGTATTCTTCTTTTTGTATTTTTCTTCTTGGTCTTCTCGATCTTGTATTTGGATAAAATTGCAACGGGGAAATGAATTTGTACCTTGTAAAGTACTCGTTTTTTATAAAGTATCCTATACGTAGATTAATCTATGTATGATATCGATTGCGCGACAATCGTAAAAGACAGTAAGACGCTGTGGCGATAATTAGAAATACAAACTCGAATCTCCTCTATTCACGCACTTTCACCGTCAATCATTCGAACTAAGACGTGAAGTCCCTTCTTTTCACTCTTGAGAATTCGAGCCGCACGCGGCCAGCATTTCCCATCGAAACTTACTACAACTCGATTGCATCCGTATACCAGAACATCCACCGTCTTACTCACAGTCGCCCACTTTCACCTCCACAATGCCTCGTTCATTCATTCCTCGACGTAAAAAGTGAATACGCTTTTGTTTCGAAACGGAGGGAATGACACACCGTACTATAATATTGACGTTCCTTAACATTCTGGATAAACGTCAAAATTCTCGATTACATAATAACGAGTAGGATACGGAGAATCCGTATGAATCATTGCTTTAAAACATTGTCGATTAAGATAGACAAACTTGACTAAGCACTTTCAAAAATATGTCTCTCGCCATCGTCTCTAGATATCAAAGATAAAGACATTGTTTTCATCGCGATATACCTTAATAGCATAAATCGTTACTCTGTTCGACGATTTACTTATCCGAGTGCTCTACCTCGAAGCGATACAACGATCTATACGTAATATTATTATGAAACGAAAACATTCCGTCGATGCTGTATTACCAATCGTTCCATAAATAACTACAATTCACCGAATTACAAATCAATGTACGCGTATTAAAATACGGTTGAAAGGTTCGTACAAAATTACACGTTTCGTCACCACACCATCGAACGTAACCTGTTCGAGTGTTATTCCAACATCGTTTTAGCTGTCCTCTCGAGGGACGCGCGAAAGAACCAGACTTCCTCTTCGAGTACCTTGGATGCCTCTTCTCCGTGCGCATTCCGCGCCAGTATTCCGACACGGTGACGCAAATCGTGTTCAAGCGGTCGCAAACGGGTTAACAGACCGCTTCTCGGTAGCGATTCGTCTCGTGCCGTTTCTTTGGCTACCGTGTCGCCGCTTCTTGGAACCGTTGCCTCGAC
This sequence comes from Bombus pyrosoma, assembly GCF_014825855.1. Taxonomy (NCBI): domain Eukaryota; kingdom Metazoa; phylum Arthropoda; class Insecta; order Hymenoptera; family Apidae; genus Bombus; species Bombus pyrosoma. The sequence goes on from NC_057772.1 coordinate 4,849,023, forward strand.
TCACGTGCCCCTCTCTTCGAATCCGTGATTGTCCGAATAAAACGAGACTCGACGAAACTCTTGCGCAACGGACAACGTTGTTGATTGAGCGACGATTAAACGAGGTAAACGGGCAATTTAATTGGCGTGCATGGTTAAAGGTAATTGAAGAGTTAACCAGGGAAAGAAACGTCGGTAGGATGAGCTGTGCAAGGTAACTTCGATAGTTTCAACGTGGGTGGTTACTTCTTTTTCTTTTTTTTTTTTTTTTTTGTTTTAGAAGCTTTGAAATGTTTGGCTGTGGCATTGATCTTTCGTTTTAATAAATGTGTTTACGTTAAATTATTTGGTATTTTTTAACGCAGAAGAGAAGCCTGGTATCGTCGAATTCGTGATTTGTACATTAAGTTATTTACTACTGGAATATTTACCTTAGTAAGAGTGCTAAGAGAGTAGGCAACTTGTTCATCCTTCTGCTGTAATCAGCATCTGTTAACTAAACAACTACTGATTGTTCAGTACACGATTGTGCGATCGTCATTCATTTTGTCTTTGCTGTATGTAATCGATACTTATCATCCGCTTTATCAGATTCATGTTTAATGAATCATCCCAGTTCCTGTTTACTCCAACTTCGTTCTGTCTTAATTAAATTTACAACTGATCGTATCTACATTATCCATCTGTCAAAAAAGAATTATTTTTTTAGAATCAGGAAAATTCAATATACGTAAGAAATTAAAAAGGTCCTTCAACGTGTTCTAACTTTATTAATTATTCTCTATATTTAAGTTCCACTTAGCAATAACCTTAGCAGACCCGGCCAAATGACCGGTTCCGAAATTTAATTAAAATTTTATTATTATTTCTTTTGTTCGTCCGACTTCATGTAAATTCCATTAATTAATCCATTTTTCAACTTTTGTTAATATAAGAATTTACATAAAGTTAGACGAACAAAGGAGATAACGACGAACGTACAATTTTTAATTAAATTTCGAAACCGGCCATTTGACCGGGTCTGGTAAGGTTAGCGTTAAAAATGAAGAGCATTTTTCCAAAGCTAAATTAGGGGAATTTACGACGGAACATCGATCAATTAAGATTCAGGTAAGGTCTTGCGACCTTGGAGCGACGATTTGTGCGACTAATTAATTTGGTCAGCCTTCGAAGCAGTTGCCAAATCGAGAGGCATCGGTCCGCAGCGCGCGCTCCACCTAATGACATGTAATCATCGTGTTCCTTGTGTCTGTGTTCTCTTATATAAGGCTACAGAATGCGCTGGCCGAATGCCATAAGCTCGATATAAGTGCATCGCCACCGATAATCGTCGAACGCACCATTTTTTTGCGCAATTGCCGATGTCTTAATCGTTTCGATTGACTTTTTGCCCATTCAACTTCTATCGTACACTATGTGTGTAGCTTATGGTCTAACGAAGAAACGAAGCGTGGACTATTCCGATCATTTTTTTTTTTTTTCCTATTAAAGTGGTCAGCTCGAACGAGAAGTTGGTTATTATAATTACCAAAGACAACGATGCTGAATGCTGTGTATGTGATCCTTAGCGTGTTGGAACTCAAACGCTGATTATATTTCTCAATATTAATTTATGTGAAGTGGGCAGAAGGAATTCTAGAGAAGCGGTTGTTGAAACTCTTTTGCACATTAAATTCATTAGATTTTCTTTCAGTAAAATATAGATAAGAATTCGTATTCTAGTAACTCATCAATTCCTCGTGACGTAAATTTTATGAGAACTTTTATGAGAAAGAACAATATAAATTTCGCAAATTTGAAAATTTCGGATCTTTGGATTTTTTAATTTCTGAACTTCTCGGGGATTTTTTTAAGAGTATCTTTTAGTTTCATTTTGATATAAATTAAGATAAATCCTTTTTGTGATACATCATTCTTGGTTAAAATAAACAGTACAAACTATATGCTTCGAAGTTAAAGAATAAGGTCAAACAGCCTACAAACCAAATTCGTCCAACTTTCCTTCTACTTAAAATAATTAATGACCCCTAAAAGATCCTCAGCATCGATTAATTTCTCATGTAGAACCGGCAATTTGTCACTTTCAACTCGTCAAATGTTACACGGTGCTCTTTCTTGCTCTGATCCGTTCTAGATTCATTGTTCCAGCTCGAGGAGTGTTTCAAAGTTCTGGCTGGCGTGAAAGTTTCGCAAACCGGTCCCATAAAGGATCCTTTGGGCTTCCTAAATCGGAAGTACCTCTTGTCTGTTGGTCGAATCGTAAATTGAATATGTTCCACTGAAATTAATTTAATTCAATTCGCGTTTTAATTATTCTTACGTCAATCCAATACGAAAGTTGTACAATTTAAATAAATTTGCTGAAAATAAATACAATACAAACGTAATATTTCTCGTGGAATAAAAGATCAATGAAATCAAGTAATCTTCAGAAGATCTTGTTGGAGATACTTTGAAATTTAAATGATATTTTTAGATAATAATTTTTAGAAGATTAAATCGGTTGTACTGAAATCGTTTGATTGTTTACTAATAAACGTTCATCGAACGCTTTGATTACATCACAGCCAGATATTTATAAGTACAGTTTCGACAGTATCAAAGCTGATAAGAATTATCGATCGTCAAAAATGAAGATTAACAAGAATTACCCACCTTTTCTCGGTACAAACTTGATTCGTGGTATTATTAGCCGTTTCTTAGATTATAGTCTCAATGACTAAACAAGTTTTCCCGTTATAGATTTCATATTTAATATACATAATTATGTTTTTCTACTCGTTGACATTAACTCAAACACGTTTTAGGTTCGAGACCCCAGTTCTTAGAGCTGCTTGACCTTTTTTAAAATTCATAGTTTTATAATTAAATTTATCAATAATAATTAATTAAATATTAATTAAATCAGAAAAATCATGATCTCCGATGAATTCGAACTTTGTTTCGTTGAGGAACGGAACATTAGTTTCTACACGAGAATTTCTTCTATTAAAATTTAGATGAATTTTATTGCACCATATTTCTCAATAAGATCACCGATTAATTAATTACAAATTCACGATTATTTTATCACTGTTTAGAAACTCTCTGTTTTTTATATTTGTTTCAATTCCCCTTCCAATTTTCCTACCTACACCTAAATTTATTTAATTTTAACCTTCTCTTAAAGTTCGAAAGCTCTTTTACCAATTGATTACCCTAATCTGATAAACAAAATCACCAACAATCGATTTGCCATTTAAAAAATTTGTCACCATTTACATCTTCATCCAAATCTGCAATTTTATATTTCTTCCGATTCTTCGTTCAATTTTAGTCGATTTGGTACTTGCTTTAGAGTTCGTGGCCTGCTATCACGGAATTGGTAAGGTGGATTTTCTTGGCGCGAAATTCCTCCGGTTCTTATCTCTGGTGTCTCAATGCCACGACGAGTCGTCAAGGAATTCCTGCTCTCGGCTAGGCGAGAGAGCTCCTTTATGCGCGTAGAACCGGAGGAACGTGTTTCCTTCGGAACTCACAGAGGACTTCTTTGTTTGAGCGAGCAACAGAGTGTCGCGTCACGCCGTACACACCTTCCATAGCTCGATCGCGAACGAAATCGTTGGAATTAGAAGAAATTCGCGTCATTTCGCGTCATGCGTATGATTAGATAAACGAGTACAAAGTTTAGGAAACTTGTGCAGATGCAAGATTCAATTTTTAGATTCCATTTAAATGTATCGATTTATTCGAGTGGAAGATGTCGAAGACACACACTGACTCATTAGAGTATTCGAATACTTGTAGAAACATTTTATGAATATATTATACGTGTCATGTGGAACATTTTGAAATTTCACTAGTACTGTAACGAAACTCTATTTATCACGATTATATCGATAAAGCTTCAAGCAAATCTGAAAATGTACATAGAAGGTACAAGATATCTCGGACAAGTTATATTTTGCAGAAAACAGAAAAGAAAGTATTTAAACAATCGATTGTCCAATTATATCGTGCTGTACATTAATTCTTTTATATATCAAATATATGCCTGCAATAAATATCTTACCAACATTTTGATCATCGATGAATCTCTATACGTAATTGAACAAAAGATAGGTAACGAAAGAACAAAGATAAAGTAAGCTACAAAGTTGAAAACCATACGTGTCTTGGCAGAAGAACAGAACAAAGAACTGGATGAAAGTTTTCAAAGTCTAAGCGTGTTTATAGAAATTTTACTCTTTCCATCTGAGTATTTTATACAAATTTTATACACGTAAATTGCAACATCTCGTTTCCTCTTATAATAAATAAAATACAATGCGGCCAACATTTCCCAAATAATTAACAAAGTAATTAAATCCTATTTAGATCTTAAACACGGGACATTGTGCGAGTTATAAAAGGAGCATAAACAATGAATGAGATCAAGATGAAGAGAATCGCAGTGGGACGAGGCTCGAATTGGAGCCTTTGTATCGTTGGAAATCCGGCTTTAACGCGCGGCGCAGCGGCGTCTTCGTCAAGGATTATGAACACGAGCTTACAACCCGTTCGTATACAGACGATTCTCCCGATACAACGACAGTGTCACGAGGCGACGTCTCCGAATCGCCTCTTTGTGTCTGGCGAGAGTCAATACGCCTACAGCTGTCTGCCAATGCTCTCGGTGATAGAACCTTTTGCTTGCTCGAAGCCACACGGAAGCGCCAAGAAATTGTCTCCGTTATACTCAGCTGGAAACCTTGAGACTCCATTCCACACGCGAAATAGACAAGTTATTGTTAAATGACAATGTTTTTAATTGTCTCGATTGAACTTTATCAATGCGTTTGATTAAATGCCTTTGGGCATCAAGGTTTTTCTTATAGATATTTCAATTGATGAAGATGCACGTAGAATTGTACAAAAGAGCGTTCTCTGTAACCAGACAAACTATTAAGTTGTTATTTATTAGAAAAATATTTGTAAATAGCGTTCACAAAGTTGTTGTACAAATTCTATAATCATTCTACAGCTTTTTCGCCAATGCCGAAACTTACACAGAAATACTTCATAATATACTTCTTCTTCAGAAACATGTTGACATGATTTTCAAATTTCGCGAGACAAATTTCTATTTAAATTCCATCTCTTCGGGTCTGTTCCTACAAAATATGAATTTGCGTAAACATCCGCAGTCTGTTAACGGATATGATTAATTCTCTACACTCGTCAATGATACATGGAATTTTTAAATGATCTAGACAATTATCTGCGTGATACGAAAACACTCCTAATGAAGCGAATTCAAACAAAGTGAAACACGCGTCACTCGAAAACCATCCAAGAAAATCCCATCACCTGTTCCAACAATAATAGACGAGCCGAGTCGAAGTTATCGATCGAAACAACCTGCATAATATTTTCACTATCGGTCTTATTCTTATCTCGGGACACACGTACCTATGTAATTACGACACGTTCAAACAATCATCAACATCGTGCAACGATACTTGTTCGAATCGTGCCAAGAAAATCTAATCGCTAAAGGAAATCAATGGATCAATGGATCAATGGATCGTGGTAATTGTAACAGAGCGTTTATTGCGCCATTTATGACTCCATAAATCAAATGGCGCCAATGGTTGACATTTATCGTTTCTTTTCTTAACGAACTAGCTGGAAAGAAATTATTTGGTCGCTGACCTATCAAGGCGGCGCGTCGCACGTCGCACCTGACTTCTTATCTATTTCTTTTCGAAAATATTTCTCCTTATCTTCTTTTCTTTCGTTCCATCTGTTTCTTTTTCCTCTTTGACCTTTTATCGTTGTTTCATCTTCGATCCGTTGACTGAATTTTCAGTTGTTACGGCCGACACGTATGTCGAGGACACCCGCTATACTCTCACCAAAATTCCACGACATTCGACGTCCTGGTTGTTGAAGTTTTCTTACATTCACCTCGTTAGACCGCATTCCAGTCTTTGTGTCCCTCTTTTCCATCGCCCAGCTGCTTACTTTTTCTCCTCTGCTTCTTTCTTCATCGTCGCTCGTTCCTTATACAGTGCATCGAAGATGACTTACGGGATTGGGCTCTGGTTGCTGAGCTTAAGAGGTAATGACGGTAATATCGCTGCTGAAGAGGTTCGTTGTGCAGCGTTTGATATGGTTGGTTCGCGTCTCCTTTCTGAACTTTCTCTGATCGTCTTTTGGACTCGATATTGTAATTGCATTACGGTTGAAAGTGTCAAGTGAAAAAGATTTTTTGCTATAGCATAATTGTGGATATTACAGTTGATTCATATCATTTCATGCAGTGTGTGACATTCTTAATTACTACACATGAATAGAAACTATTTGCGAAAATTTTATTACATAACCATTTGTTGTATTCGATACTGCCAAATTTTGGTTCAAAGCTGACTTTTCTTACACGATCGCAAAGTGGTTAAAAAATTGTCTGTCAGATGAAGTACCCTGTATATACAAATCGTTTCTACAAAAGATAGCATCGTGATCTTCGTTCTTCCTCCTATATTCAATTTCGACAATATGGAACTTCGAAAAGAGGAAGGTTTTATCACTTCCACTGTAATCTTCGGATCTCTTTTCCTGGAGTATCCAAATCTTAAAAGAGTTCCATATGCCGTAACCCTCGCTCCGAATACCGACTGGTATACATTCTCAGCTTCTTTCAGTGATTCGTTCAGTATCACGATAGACGAAAATCCTGACCTGGATTCTCAGACGTGCTTCACTGTGAGCCCAGAACAGTAGATAAGAGGGAACCAACATTCCCTCCAAACGTAAATCAGTCGAGGGCTGTCACGAGTCGCTTCTAGACACGTTAGTTTTATAGACAGACTGAAAATAGATAGTGATAGATATACGAGTGTTGTTCCAAAAAGAAATTTTACTAACTTGCTAGAGATAGTCTAAAGCCTTTCCGGAGTATGATGTAATGTTCTCAATTTTTTTCTTTTTCTTTGTGGCACGGTTTTATCAGATTATGACATATATAATCAAATGGAGCAGAATACAAGGAGCATTAAATATTCTTGCATATCGTGCGCACTCTGTACGTTCCTCAACATTTAAATATCCCGCAAATGCAAAAACCTTCACAGCCTAGTAATCGATCAGTGATGCATTTTCCTTTATTTTCTACGATTGTTTGCCGTTTTACTTCTATATTTTTCATTCCACTGTCATAAAGCTCTCGGCTGATCTTCTAATACTTTACAATTGTTATTTACGAGGCAGCCCGTACATGTGACAATTTCGACATCGTCGTGCTCGTACATTGAGAAGCCTATTACGTTCAGCATAAACAAGCAACTTCATAAATTGAATTTTATTCTCCAATTTGAGTTCCAATTGACATGGAGATTCGTAGAAGTCAAACTATAAAATCGATCGATTTTTCGATCCCATTAATTGCTCCGCTACCCCTTGTTGAAACGGGGGCGGTTGTCAAACTGGGACAACGATAACTCGATTCTCCGAATAACGCGGCACTTTTTGTCTTCGGTCGTTCTAGCATGACGAAAAACTTTCGTCCGTCTCCTCCGCATTGTGTACAGTGCACAGCCTTTTATCTCTGGTGAAGAAAAAAAAAAGCATAACTAATAAGATAACGTCTTTACGATCCTCTTCGTTCTTTCGTCCATTCATAAAATGGTGCCATCTGTTTTATGTAAGAAATAAAGCAATTTCAAAAATTGACGTTTATTATCGATAGAATTCTTATTAATGACTTTGTAACATCTATATTGGAAATAAAATATTAAAAAATGAATCTTTTACAAAAAGATCATTTAAATTTCTTAAAATACGGCGTAAATTTACTAAATTTCTATGAGACTACAAATTTATCATACCAATAGTTCCAGTATAAGATTCAGACATGCGTGTTTAGGTTACGGGGGGGTCTTCTTTCTACGCTTCGAATAACAATTACCTGAGATTTAATGCGTTTATTTCATTAATTCACACGCTGTATAATAGTCAAACACATCTTCGTTAATTTAGTTCATTGCTTTTTCCTAGAATCCCGACGTACGACCTGGTTTTCGTTCTTAATTCGAGGCTTTTCTCACGTGCGCGTTCGCTATGCGGAATTCGCAAGTTCGCGGGGTCGCCGTGGCGGGGAGGGCGGCGCTACGATCGCGGCTCTCGCGGCATCAGCGCGACACAGTCGCTCAGTTCGAGTCTGACCGTCACGCGATATTTATCAGTCCGGTTGCCGGTTACGTGTGTGTCCTCAGTGTCAGCCGGTACACATTCTACTCATTCATAGATATACGAAATATAGAGCGAGTATACCTCGGAGCCTTAGAAATATTAGAGATACTTAACGTGGTTTCTCTGTCTCTTTCTAACAATTGTTCGTTCCAGCCATAGAAAAGGAACAGAAGGCCTCGCTGTTTATCTCTTCTTTTTTGAAACGAGAATCACGCTCTTCATAAGGCACTCGCGATCTATATTTATTTTTATTTATACGTTCTCCAGCATAATCATCCATCGAAATCGCGATCGATCATCGTTCAATATTCCCCGTTACGAAAGTGACGGATCTGATCAAAAAGTCATCGTTGCGTAATTGGTAGTCAGGATGAAAGAACAATCAGACGCGTAGTCAAAAACCACGAGTAACGATGACACGTGAAATTGAACGAATATCGTTCCGTGTGACACCAGTGCCCGTGCAGATCCGGGAATCGCATCGGGATGCTGCGAGTGTATGTCGATCGAGGTTCTCAAAACGATAAGGAAGCAATGGCAGGGAGAAGAAGAGATAGTAAAGAGGAGTAGGTTGCAAGAGGAAGTGTGCGTGCCCTCGCTGAACTGTCAAATGGTTAGTGTTTCGGCCACTCGCGCGCCACTGTGCCCGTTTAAATACCGCATCGTTCTCCTCTTAACCTTTTTATATCACTGATTGAATGATCATTCGTTGATTATACCAAATAATTTTGGCCAATTTTCATATGTGACAACTATTTGTACACAATTTATATAATCAAGTAATGCTTCTTATATGGAAGTTTTGTATTTTCTCTATCTTTATCAATTTTTACCTGTGATAAATATCACCGTACAGTCCTTGTAGTTAATACTACATAACAATATGATAGCGTTCCTCTTATAAACCTTGAGAGCTTTAGGTTTTTCTGTATGCATTGATTACTCTGATGTTATTCCATGGCACGATTTAGGTGTCACTAATGTATAGAATTAGTATCAAATCAGTGCGTTACTAATAACAATTATTGAATTAGCGCTAAACAAATGTCTCGCCTTACTTATCACATGTCAATATAGAGTACGCGTGTACTCTGCGTTTACTCGTGTACTAAACGCGAGTACGCTCTGTTTACATTTTGCCATAGCAGTTTTTTAAACGAGTACTCGGCGTGCGTGTATGCTGGTGTGTTGATATACAAGCGCGAGCGGTATGCGAACGTGTTTCCTTCGGTTCCGTTGACCACAAGGTTCCATTTACGTAACAGACGTGTTGCGAGACTCGCATATCTCGCATGTCTTTTTCCTAGAAACGTCCAAGTGTGCTCGTAAGCCGTACGTGGAATCGAAAGCTTTACGAAGCTTCTTCGTGTCACTTCGATTATTTTTCTTTTTCTTTTTCCTCCTATTCCTCTTTTATTCCTCTCTTAATCCTCCAATACCAAGTCTAACCTCACTCGAACATCGCTATGAAACAACGGCAGTGTATTTCTCTAGTTGCATTTCTCGGTCGCGTCATCGAGGTCGAATCTAAGAAAGAACGTATTTACTTCTTGTTTACTGGACTTCAGTAATCTTCTTAGAATGGAAGCGACAAACATTCGTTTCCATGATACTTTTCACGCGCTATACCAATATGCTTTCGAAACGCGAGCCAATTAGTGAAGCGAGAAAGGCCGACCACTTTTCAACGAATTTTCAAGATCCGGGATCACCTGGTGGATCGGTCGTGTGCAATTAACGAGCACGTGGGTGGTAGCTGTTCGCCTGATTTCCAGTCGCAGCGACTTTTCACAGTTCGATCATTTGTACTTGGCGTGCCGTACGGTGAACGATAATACTTGTGTACGACAACAAATTACGATATACAGACTTATGCGAACATTCTGTCATTAAATTCACTCGTACGATAATAGATTTTTGACACAATTCTTGGGTCAGTATGAATTAGTGCGACGATTATGTTATACGATATTTAATTGTTTTAAATTCGAGAATAAAATGAGATAAATACATCGAAAATAATACGAACCAGCGATGAAAGTTGATGATTAACCACATGGTTTATTATTGCAGATGTCGGAGTTCCCGGTGGAGGGAGGGGAAAACGGTGACATGCACACTGTCATGGAGAATTTTCAAAAAAAGAACAACATGGTGAGCGGAAGGAGCCACGTTACCCATCATCCACAGGTCACTTCGTCGTCACAGGTAAATTTTCAATTACATATCCAATTAGTTAATTGTGAAATAAAACATCAAACAAAGTTACATACATAATAAAAAAGAAGATACAAATATCAAGGAATGTATATCAAGAACGATTATCGATAGACTGGATTTTTATGCAGAATATTTGTATTTCAATTAAGCTGGACAATTCTAAAGTAATAGACAAACAGACAATTCTAAATATGTAACTATCTGTATAGCTAGACTGCACATATTTATGCAAATTTATATTTTTCTGAATCTTGTAACAAGTACTATACTTTGAATACTTTATACATTTTTGCATATTCAACGAACTCTGTGTTTTTTTTACAGAAGTATAAATGCATAAACATCCGCAATCTATATGTATATTTTATGTTTTATATGATATACATTTATGTACACGGCGTACATTTTTCTACATTTAATCTCGCGTAAATGCATAAACATTCGCGTAAACACCAATCTAATTACCAGATAAGTGAAACGAATTTTTAAATAGAAAGAAATCAAAATACAAAAAACGAAGGAAATGCTGGTTAATTATTTACTATAAGCTTCCGGCGTACCAGGCTATCGTTTGATTGCACTCAAAGTTTCTAAATGTAACCACTGTTTTGACTGCACGAATTACATCTAATCGTTCACATGTTTCTCTGCCAAGAGCTGGCAAAATTCAGGTCCAAGAGTGTGTTTTAATCGCTGCAACCCCGTCTTCCCTAACGCGTGTCTCTCAAGAATGACTTAATAAGCTGCCATCGAACTTTCTATTTGGAGATTATGACGAAGAATGACCTTTAATTCGACTAGAGCGTCGCGACGCGACGCCTCCCACCCACTCACGCTGAATTTCCCGAATTTCTCGAAAACTAGGAATTATTCTGTCGGGAACGCCTCCCGGTTCAGCTTGAACGAATTTCCAAAATTAAATCGACGTCACTTTTCACCAAGTATCGCGCGCCACGTGGCCAGAACAACTCACAGACCATCTTAGAAAGAGAAAATTCTCAACGAAAGTGAAGCCAAAATACCGAGCGATCATAAATGGTAAAGCATGATCGATATTTTGCGAGTAAAACCTATTGCGAGTAAAAATATATTTAATTTCTACGAAGCGTGAGGTGTTTATTATAAGCAGGTTTCAAAATAGATTTTATAGTAACAATACAACAGCGTGAAAGATAAAAATTCCTCGATACATTCGTTGCTATTAAAATATGACTAACTGTGTGTTTGTTTTTCGTTTGCTCAAAATGGAACTTTAAGTACACGTCGGTCTTTGTACGCGCCTACTTTCAAATCCTGTTATTTTCTGTTTATTTCGGTCACGGTATATCGTGATTTCTTGAAACAGAATTACCTACACGTTCTCGTCGAAACTATTTATACCTTCGCTTTTTATGGGCACTAAAATTATATATATGTAATTGTACTAAGATAGAATCGTCTGTAGTTGTTATCTGTGTTAGTTGCAGTAAGCAAAATCCTCTTGGCACCAATTGGTACACGTGGAAAACGTTGAACCCTCGGTCACGTATTTCTTTTCAATCACGTGACTCTGATCCTCGGCAGAAGTTTAAAAAGGAAGAAGATTAACTAAAAGATGGCGAAGAAAATTTGAAATAAGATCAAAATTCGATTGAAAGTAAGGGAGAGCCCAGGTTATTTATTATTGTTAAGAAGTTATGAAGATCTGGAAACGCGATTCGTTGGTGGAAATCAACCGATTGTGCAATGATACAGAGTCCACGTGTTTCAGTACCGCCCACTGATACCCTTATCATCGAAACATTCTCTTTTAATTACGCCTCGATTCCATCCTTAATGGAGTTTCATGTCAGTAAGCTTTCGATACTCATCAGTGTATTTTGTTTCGAGGTAGCGTTCTTCAAAGTGCAGTGATTTATCGCGAATTTAAATAGCTTCTTTTATTTGATTGCCTATTTGCATCGATGAGTCGATTAGACGAAAGTAATGATCGTCGCGCAATCATAATTATACCAATTTTTATGCAGTCTGTTGAGTAGGTAATTATTTCAGAATTTCTTACAATCTTTGTATCGATGAGTGATAATTACTAATTGGATCGATATAGTGATTAAATGTGTGAATAGAAAAAAGATTCAAGTTCAGATTATAACTGAGAACTAATGGCTTATTTACCGAGAATTCATTAAGAGATGAACCAGATTTTGAAATGGTATTTGTTAGTTCAAGCATTTGAATGTTCAATTCTCGATAGGAAAATTCACCTGTGTATTTAAATCTAAACTAGAACGATGCAATTTCGATACAAAAATTCACATCCAAACGATCAAACGATACGAAGACTCGTCAATTTAAAATTCAGTTCTAAATAATTTTATTCTGAACTCTGTATTTTCATAACATTTGCATCGTTATCAAAAGTATCGCTATGCTTTTTAAAATTCAGATCTTTAAAAACTTTGATCACGATCATCAGCATCGTACGTACAGTTCCCAGACACTCGAATTAAAAACCGATCTTCTTTATCTTCGCTTTAGTCGGAATTCTTCGTCTTTAAAGAAATATTCACACAATCACCGATCTTATGCATCCTTCTCACTTTACGTAATTCTTGCCCACGTGAATTTTTTTTAACCTAACCGAAACCAAACATACGTCTTGCAGGCCTGCGATCTTCAAGGATATCGTTCTCAAGGATTCATAATCTCTTCATAACCGCTTCATAATCTCACTTCTTTCTCAGGACGTTGAATTTACTCGTCTTCTAACGAACGTTCCTAGGAATGTTCTGAGAATCTGTTGAATATTAGAGTTTCCTAGAGTATTTAGAAAATAAATTTACATCGTTTGTTTGAAATAACCATCGAATCGATCGTTGCCACGGCAAATGAATTATTCGGAGTTTGATTTCACTGGAAATAATCCGCTACGTTCGAATGTCTGATATACAGGGTGTGCCAGAAGTAGAATACCGATATATGCAGCTGATTACGGAGTATCGAGTCTCACATAAAGTTTCTCTAATTTAAAAGCAATTTAAAAGACCGCCTCTGTTGTTTGACATGACATTTCACTTCGATAGTTTATACCTTCAATTACTCGGTAGATTTTTCTACCACCCGATAACGAGAACAGTTCGATAATCGAATCTTTCGTCGCGCCGTCTGATCCTTTATATCATCGAGCGCTTAAAATTTTTCTCCGCGTAAGATTTCTATTTAAAATTTCCTCTGTGTAAAATTTCAAATGCACAAACTGAACGTAAATTCTGATCTAGCTTCCCTAAAACAGTGTCATCTAATTTCCCCGAGACAAGTCAGATCACCGAAATTACGTAATTTATCGAGAAACGTAAGTTTTCGCAATACACGCACGATAACCGTGAAAATGTCATGGATTGGGTCCAAACGGCTTAACAAGAAGGAAAAATCTGTGAAAAGTGACTGGGACGATTCGCGTGAAAAACAGAGACCAAAGGTGTGCTTTGAGAGAGCAGTTGCAAAAAAGAGAGAGAGAATGAAAGTGAGAGAGGAAGAGCCTGAGACGAATAGGCAAGAGTGAGTCATCTCACGTGGATTTTAAATAGAACGTAAACGGCTTTTGACTCGGCAGATGCTGACGACGAACCAGAGCCAGAGCAGCAGCAGCAGTTCGAGCAGGGTGGCCAAATCCTCGCAGAGGATTCTTACCTCGTCTTCATCGAGTGAGATGAAAGCAAGCTCCATGAAGAGCGACCTAAGAGAACTTCAACGCGGCATATCCGAAATGAAGAACAATATTTCCACGAACTTTTCACAACGATTGCGAAACAGCATGGAGAACCTCGTGGATAGGTAGGTCCTTTAAATTATTATTACTCTTTATATTCGTTTTAGATTCGTTTATATATTTAGTAAATTGTTTCATTGATTTATGATGATCGATCATCTTGTATACGTGTGGATCACTATGTTATTATTGTGATAATTTGTTATTCGTGTTTAATATTAGTTTGATAATTATAAAAGTAAGTAAAAGTAGATGCAGTGAGAGTCGTGAATCTCGGATTTTCGCTTAAAGTTCCGCGATACGTTTCTTGACATTTGAAATGTTGAGGACAGATAAAATCTTTGATGTAATCGATGTTAAGATTTTATATAAAACTCGAGATTAAAAAACGATTTATTGTAGTCGATTGGGAAATTAGGATTGTTACGAACGAAGATAAAAGTACGTTGAAGAAAATTTGCAAAAAATCAATCCTATCGAATCAACGTAAATGAAATTAATAGCAATTTCTCGTACCATGCAGTGTCTAGCAGAAATTTTAAATTGACAGCTTACCAAGAATACCACTGAGCTGTCAAAAATCTTCAAATAAATTGTCGTATAAAATTTAACGAATCGTCCGTACAGGATTGGATTTCCATTAAATTCTCGTGCAAAATTGGAATGTGCAATGATCGGAACCTCACGAATTGAAGAGTCTCTGCGACTAGACTCGATTTCTCTCTCGTAATCAGCAAAGTCACGTCCACCGCGTTATTTATAACCGGCAAATTCCCGTTTTAGCCGCGTGCTAAGCGATTATTTTCAAAGCTTCTCTCGCGTTCCTCGCATCGCGTAAACACGAAACGCGCGAAAATCTGCTCGTAATCCTTACAAAATCCACTTTTGTATTTTTCACAGAGATGGAAACGGGACGGAGGAGGGTGACTTGACGGAGCCATTGGTGACGTTTCCGGATCCAGACACTCCACCACCCGCCACGGGAACAGTTACGTTAACAGGAGGTTCACCCTCGCAATTGAGCTCTCTGAACTCACTGAATAATCTTCACAATATGAGTCCACCGATCAGCATGTCGAACATTTCGAATATGACGAACCTACCTGCTGGACAGGAGACGATGAAATTCGAACAGAAAAAGATGACAAGTGCTTCCAAGACGAAGGTAAGATGTTTGGTACTCTCGTTTTACAAATTAGATTGAGGATAGCGAAGAGCTCTCTTGTATAATAATAATAATAATAATAATAATTTAGCATACGATAATATTAGTAAAAGTCACAAATTACAAGTTTGATACTGTCTCTTTCAATCGTGCAATTATACGTCAAGTGGAATTGATTAATTTGTAACATTTACGTGTACAGCGTCACCCGTTTTATCGTATTGCCAAGCTAACTATGAAAGAGGATTTATTAGTATTGCTGATAATTTGCAATTTGTGGCTTGTTTCATTAACAATATTGGTTCAATTGTACAAGGACGTGATTTGGATATCAAATGGGAAAATAGAGATAGTGATTCAGATGTTTGGTACTTTTGTTTTGTAGATTAGGTTGGTGAAAGATAAAGAAGCAGTATTTTGATGACTAGAAATAGGGAGAATAATTTGGGTAAAAATTTGACTTTCTTTGAGATTTTTAACCAAGTGGAGTGCATGCTACGTGTGTTGATTTGTGTTACACGGAGCAGTTTGGAAGTTGTAGTATGACAGTTGAAGAATTGAAAGTACTCAGTTTACAGTTTATCGTCAGTAACGTAAAACAGAATTACAATACACGTGTTACGCAAGAACAAAGCCAAATCTTACAACGAACAATACGTACTGTGTCTTCGTACTTGTTATAAAAAGCAATCTTATCTAGACATTCAATTTATCTTTCATTTTTTTAAACACTAATCAAACTAAACAATAAAAACTGAAAAAGGAAGCAAGAAGAAAGACCTAAGCGATGTATAGTATTATAATAAATTATATTTTATCGATTCAAGAATTTTTTCAGAGTTATGAAATATAGTGCAATACAATGCAATACATATAATGTAATATAATACATTGTAAATCTCGCCAAGTCTCGTGATCGTTTTATTATAAGCTTAAAAGTCCTAGAAACTATAATTGTGACAATTTATCGATGAAAGCTTAGTTTTGGAATCGAATCATTTTCTGTTCGGAATTGCGCGTGAAATAATCGATGTCTCGTAGAGATTGCGATGCTGCGCAATGTTTGGCCGAAGGTGCGGTTTCCTCTAGGTAGTCTAGGTCAAGGACTTCGAGTCTATCTCTAGATAACTACTCTAGCCAAGCTATCAGTGACGTATCTATTCGCTGTGTACATCTCGGGACACGGTATTATCATCCAAGATCCGTTTATTTGTCCTGGCATTTCATTTTTCACAATATATTTTCAACTCGGATTTTCTTCAAACGAGAATTTTGTATTACACGTGGAATGATAGTCGGTTTCGTGTCGCTTATTTTTAATCGACGAATGTCACGCCTTATTTCCTTAAGAGCTGAACTCTTTTCGCTTGAATTATATTTTTAACTTCGCTTCCGTCATGGTAAGGTCGGTGTTTCCACCCTCTTTCGTAAACTTAGGATAATATAGTCGAAAAATTAACGATCCTCCGTCAATCTCTTCAGTCTTATTAACCTTAAATATTTATTTTTCCTGAAAAGTCTTTTGGACGAAGAAATCCTACGTACGTCTGTTTATTGGATCTAAATCTCCTTAGAACCAGACGACGCATACCAATGCCATTTAACGAAATTAGACTTGTGTCTATCCATTGAGCGTAAATCTCCGTAGAACCCGACAACTTGCACCAATGCCATTTGGCGCGATTTTTGACAGAGTTTCCATCTGAAGGCAATGTTTCGCTTTGTTCCACAAATTCTGCGTTTCTCTTAGCAACCGTGTGATACCTCCTCGCTGAGTCAAATCACCCTACCATAGGGTTGTTCGAATCATTTTCTCGTTTTTGATAGTTTCTCTTGCTGGACCCTAGAGCACACGACATTTTCTCATTCTTTCGTTGTTGTACGAAAGGCTAATGACATCTCATAACATACAAGTTTGATCATTCTGTGCAAAGATGAAAGTTACGTTGCAAGATGTCGAAGGTTGGGCGACTGAAAAATTAACCGATCTTACTGTAACATGGATATTTATTAACCTTCGATTCGTTTGAATTGCAGGTTGTTACAGACGGCTTTAGCGCTGAAAAGGCGACGGCGAATAGCGCCGAGATGAGAGCTTTACAAGCTGGCGACGTCTCGTACAAGGAGCAAAGCGCCGCGACGGCGGCCAGGGCGCGCGTTGAACTCGATGGCGTCTCCGCTGAGAAGAGCGTCGCCGCTGCAAGGGTGAGTTTACCATAAAATTGTCTCTGACAGTTTGATAAACTCTCGCGTATTTCACGTACATTAGAACCTCTTAACTTACCGTGAAGATCGTGATAAATCATCCTAATAGGGTGGCGTATAGCGAGAACCAGAATAGCCAGATATGTAAAAATGAATTTATTCGTTAAACGTGAACTTTAGCAGCTAGCTGTAGAATTTCAATAAAGATTCTTTATCTCTCGCGAGGTCTACGATTGAGATCTGGGAATTTCAGAATTGAGGTCTAGAAATGTGATGTATTTTACTCTTAACCCTGCAGTGTTTTTCTTTTGCAAACGTGTTTTCTACAACAATGGATCGTACGTAATTCGACAAAATAATATAAAAGAAAAAACGTAGTGCGTCTATTACTTCCTCATGAAACGAAAGAAACTTTTCGGACAACCTAATAGATATGTATAATTGTTTTCTTAGTATGTTGGGGAACTTTGTGCTATGAAATTAAGAAAAGTTTAATATGAAATACGAATACGCGATACTAATGGTCGCAAGTTTGGTAACAAGACAAATAAAATTCGACAACCAAACTATCCTATCGATAGGAAGTTATAAAATTGAGAAAGAGGAGTTTGCTCTTACGATTCTTCGATTCGCTAATGATACGTCGTAACGATTCGCTAGAAATGATTATACAAGAGAGCGCACAATGTACGAATAACAAAGAACTGCCTTTGCTTCAAAATATCTGAAACGAAAATGAATAGAGCTTGCAGTTGTAGGATCAAAAAATAAATAATCCATTCACAAAGAGCGAATTGTAACATCTATAGATAGCGGAACACTTGCAGCAGTCTGTGTCCAATAAGATTTAGAATTTATTCACACGAAGTGAAACCTATTTTCCTCAAATTCGCTGTAAGTATCTTTCGTCTATTGTTATCGCCACGAATGTCGTTGGAAAGCAAATATCGCGATATC
The DNA here is from genome assembly GCF_014825855.1 of Bombus pyrosoma. Taxonomy (NCBI): domain Eukaryota; kingdom Metazoa; phylum Arthropoda; class Insecta; order Hymenoptera; family Apidae; genus Bombus; species Bombus pyrosoma. The sequence goes on from NC_057772.1 coordinate 4,867,508, forward strand.
GGTTGGTTCCGGACGATCCACCGGAAGGCGTTGCACTGGGTGCGGCCTAAACTCAACTCGCGTACAATAGTTTGGCACGAAACTGACCGAGCTAGCAGAGAGGAACTTGCCTTCCCTTGGGTCGTTGACACGATCGCTTCTCCTTGCTGATGATCTCTCGCGTTCGAACACCGACTGTTCTCACGCGATCGACGCATAAACATTTTCTTAAACGTCTCCGATGTTCGGGGAAACGCTGAGCCATTACTGCTTCGTTGGAACTTCGGCACACGTGTCACCGCGAGAGAAATCTGGAAGAAGATCCAACTATCGATCTGATTATAACTACTATAACTAGCTAATAAAGCGTTTCTATCAAGAAAGATAGAAACTAAATTAGATCAGAAGAAAGAAATCATGGAATTTTTAGAGAATTGAGAACTTACCATTGGAAATTACCATTCTGTCGCATCTTTCTACGCTTGTAATCATTTCTATTGACAATAATCTGAGAATAGTCTAACGAAAAATCGTTTCAAGTATACTAAACTAAGATAATTTTCTCTTAATAAATTAGTCTTCTAATCGCGTTTCTTTTCGTCTTCCGGTGATAAAACATCAACCGAGTTATCCAATCTTTCTAATTAATTATCAAACAACACCGAACATTATTATCCGAGCTTCTATTTCAATATCATCAAACAGAAATAATCAAGAAGATTCGATCTAATTAACAATTGCCCAATTACAAAGTGTTTCGTCTAAGATAATAATAACAAGGGTGGAATATTCTTATAATCACTCGATTCTATATATATGACCGATTTTCGAGAAACACCGATAACTTATCTAGAATCGGTCAACAACTGTCGTTATTATACATTCATCCTTGTCTCAACTTCTTCCTACGTGGTGTGCAATGTCGAAGTATGTTCCAAGAACGCGTTGAAAGTATGTAGGTTTGTGGAATGGGGTTATTTGTCCGGTGAAAATCGTCGAACTCGGGTATACCGCGAATCACAGGGCCTCGTTGTCGATTATGCGAACAACGTAACTCGTTTTCACCGCATACTCGTCTATTTACGCAACGTCCATGCGCTAAATTTAACCAGCGTTTTTCACCAGGCCACGTAGCTTTTGAGTCAGCTAGGCAATTTTTGACACAGAGCCACTGACTGCTACCACGATGCACGATGTTGTGTTGCTGTCTCAATTTATCGATGGCTATTCGACGTCCTGTTACGTCTCTTCCTCTTTGTTCTGTCGTGTCCCTCTTGCAATGTACAATTAGGTTAGGTCTATCTCTTTCTTGGAAGGTGGGGTTAGGTTAGGTTGATCTTGTTTTGGAAGGTAGAGTTAGGTTAGGTTGATCTTCTTTTGGAAGGTAGAGTTAGGTTAGGTTGATCTTTCTTTGGAAGTTAAGGTTAAATTAGGTCGATCCTTTTTCAAACATAGGGTAGGTTAGATCGATCTTTTTTTTAATATTGCAATAATTTGAATCTCATTGTGACAAAATGAACGGTCCCTTACAGTATATCGTACATTATTCGTTACAGGATACCATATTAACTGCAGATACATTATTTTCTTAAATCGTTAGACTATGGTTTGCTAACAACAAGTTTGCTAACGTAGATTTTGGCAGTAAAACAGTACGTGATAATGAAACAAAAGAAGTTTCTGTAGTTGTTTACCCCACTCAATATTACCAGTTACTCCAGCTCTGCTACCAACCTAGATCACCAGACATAAATCAACTATATAAATCCGTACTCCGATCTACTCGACGTTGTAATACATTCTCGTAGAATATAGAATCCTCGACACCACCTACCAAACAATGTTAAAGTAAACAATTGTCGCGAAACGCGGACGGGAGCAGCCTCGAAATAGCCACGCTTCGAATTTATCGCACGTGGAAGCCTCTTCCACAATTTAATGGAACGTTCGCGTGTCTACCCTTAGGACAATGGATTTTCCCTGGTTGCCGCGTGCCGTTACCTCGAAATCGCGTGTCCTTACGCGAGCCTTGACCTGTCCAAGGTTCTTTTCGCTATAAATCTACCCTGTTAACACGCGTCTCCTCGATCGATCGGTTTCTAAAAATTTGTTCGTGTGAGCGTGGTTTTTCATGACAAATCGAAGAGTCCGTCATAGAAACTACCCCTGCGTAATTTATCGATTTTTTAAATGGTTATACGTTCTAGTAGTCGGGGCAGTGAAACGAAACGTATCGAAAATGTATATGTTTTCCTGGAAGAAGACAAGCATGGACAAGGATCATTTTTCAGAGCTTTGTGCTATGAGGCAATATTTAAAATAGCGAGTACAGTTTTGGAACCGGAGAATGTTTCTTAGAAGTAGTTCAAGTAGCCACGCAACTTCTGGAAATTGGATTATTCAGACGGTTCGATACAAGAAAGTTTTATTACCGATCGGCCGTTTGATGGTTCCAAAAATTGCATTCAAAGTAACCGCAGTTGTTGGCAAACACGTTTAGAGATCATTACGCGTGGTTGCATTTTCAGATGAGTCACTGGATGCACGTGTCCTGTTACGCATGTGGCTTCGATAGAATGAATCATAGCTATCAGCTGGGAGAATTTTGAGATTGAAAGAGAGAGAGAGAAAGAAATTTAGAGTTCGTTGCAAGATTAAATATCTTGATCGATAGTCTTGTGGACTCCTACAACAGCAAGACAAGTAGAAAAATATTAAATAAATCAACTGTTCTCGAATTTGCAGAGACTGTAGCTTCGACAACTTCGATTCTCAAATGTATTTTCATTCGAAACGAAATTTAAGTTTGATCAAAAAATAAAATTCAACGGGCAGTTCGAAGGTAAACTGATACAAATGACAAAACGTTCAATTTGAAAAAATACTAATTTCCAATAGAAAAATCTGTACGCTGCGAGAGAAACTTTTACACTTTTGGGGGATCGTAATAAAACTCCTCGCGCGAAATATTAGAAATGGACTAGATAAACTGGATCTTTTCTTTGAAAAAAGAACTCTTGATCTCTCAAACTTCGTGCTCGATTTCTAAACAGACGAATTTCTCCCATGCGCAGAGATGTTTCCATGGAGATGAAATTTCCCCCCGACTCACGAGGGTGAACGCGGTTCAAACGGAATAAACACAGAACAAACAGCTCGAACGATCGATCGGCGTTTCCTCGAGGGCAAGGCAGTTAGTTGCTGGCACTGTTAGAGGTCGGTTCGCGTGTGTCGATGGGGCAGCAGTTGTCGAGCTTAACACGGAGATATTTCCCCGTTTTGAGGCCCAAAAGCGGCACGGAACGGCAAAGAATCATGGCGAACGAAAGTTTTGCTAATAAATCCCCGAGAATGGTACGATTAAAGTATTTCAATTCGATCTATAACGCAGTGATTTCACTTCGGCTATGATGTCATGAGAATTGATCGTTTCTTTAGCTATTCTCGTAGCTAGTTTTCAAGAAAGGGATTGTTAAGTTTACGTGAAGAAAGAAACTTGGTAAACGATGAAATCGTACGACGATTATTCAACGAATATGTATCTTTATATGAAATTATTACGTCGTGGTATCTTCTCCATGAGTGAATCTGTTTTTCTGTGAAACATTCGTCGCCTAGCAACGTTACGTACTTGAAAAATTGTCTACAACACGGTAAAGACTTCTGTAAGAAACAAAGCTGTTTAAACGTCACTAGGACGTATTATGTTTTAAATGATAGTCTGAATGGTGCCAAGTATTTCGCGGGGGTCCAAGAACGATTTACTTCGTTGCGCAACATCGTGTCTTTGTACTTGTTTTTCATAGCGCGGTTCATTCAGTGATGAACACTCATACAGTGAGATCAGCCCTCAAATTTTCGGTCGGATTTTCGGGAATCGGTGCCAACGAGAAACGTGGATGTCACCGATATCTCCGCATAACCGAAATAGAGCTCGACCGCGAAACTTGTCTCGGGTAAATTGCCAGCATCTCCTCTAATGTTTCTCAAGGACACGTTCAAGGCCTCCAAAGAGAGTCCAGGAAAACCTCTCTCGACCGGAAGACTCATTTTCCTTCGATCGATATCGATATTTATTATCAGTAGACGGCGGTTATTTATGGAAATTTATATTTTCATGAAAACAAAAAGGCAGGATTTAATCGGAGATTAATTTCATTTGTTAAATATTATAGCGAATACTATCTATATAGAAGTTTAAATATTTTATATATTTTTCCATAATACATTTTTACACCTTTGACACTCCGATTTGCATAACTCAAAAATTCTACCTGTTTCTATTTATAGTACAAAATGACAGGCTTCGAGAGTTTATTTTGAAATACATCTATGTAAGGTACCATGAATTATAAATTTTTCTTATCGTTTCACTATTTTAATACTTTAGGGAAAGTTTATCTACGGTATAAAAAGAAGCGATCGAAGAAGATCCCATCGACTATGTTACAAATTTCTGTATAAAGTATCGAAATAAGGAGAAAATCTATTAACTATGAACGCTTATGCTATAGAATAGACGAAGGACAGCGCTTAAATTTTCAATAAGTAAGCTAGATCAATTATAGCGTATTTAGAAAATTAATCGGAGAAAGAATGTTAGTAATTAAAGTCCGAGAAAAATATGAAGAAGCAAAGGATTATGGCGAAACGATTACGGAAAAATCGATCGCGGTATTAAAGCATCGTTGATATCGTCGCAATAATTAATTATTGTCGTCTGTCCAATGCAATACAATTTTATTTATAGAAAGAGACCGATATCGTTATCGTGTACTCGACCGATAATGATTCATGAAAGCAATTTTTACCAAGTTTCCTTCTGGTTCTTACGCTCTGATCGTTATTCAGAGAAGACACGATCTTGTTTTTCTGATTTGAAAAAATGTCGATAACGTTATCGGACGGATAAAGAGAAATGCTCGCTTACTCGAAGAATTTACTTGAATGATTTTAAAACGACATTGCGAAATATTCCAGGAGAATTAATTTTTGAGGAAGTGGAATTTCAAAGATCATGACGTTCAAAAATTGCATGATTCGAAAGATAGAAAATACCGCAGTATCCGAAAACTGCTTCGTCCGAAAAGTATAATTCCATGTCAATGCGAAATTCAGATGTTCGAACCTTCTATGTATTTGGCGATTACGTTAATAGCAGAAATGTTGCACGACGCACGAAGTGTCACACGCAGGATTAGATTATTTATAAGCGCATCCGTCGAAATAGCAACGTGTTAATAAGCTCTTGTTAACAAAGAAAACCTGTCGTATCGTTGGCACGCGAGATAGTCTGCGACAAAGTGTTCGTTGTCTTCCAACGTGCGTTACTTTATTGTTCATAGCGAAATTTGAAACCGATGCAGCGTAATATTCACGTATAAATCAGAATATAGTACGGAAGTGTAGGTGTAATCGATCCGCTATAGTCACCGTCTACCTTAATATTCCAAAGTCAATATTATTAAATCCCGTCACTAGATGAATTTACAATATTCGAAACGCAATCTTCGTTCTTCGATCTTTCTTCAAGCCGACCGAATGGGAAAACCAAATCCAACAAAAACAACGAACTAAAGTGAACGAATGACGCTAATTTGGTTTCCCTCGTCATCACGGTCTCTCATCGGCCATTCTTTACGTCGCGGAAGCGTCTGTTTGAACTATTGCGCAATGTTGGCCGTGCAGGTATCCGAAAATTCGCGACAATCCATGCATCGGTACGAGTGATACAAGCGTTATTTTTAGTCGTGGAAAAATAGAAACAACGCCACAGGATCGCAACGAAAAATCCGGGCTCACTCGTGCTCGTGTTTGGCCACGGTGCAGTAGAGATTCTGAACGAAATTGAACGCTCGTGGATGTCTCGTTGCTTAGTCTGATCGCCGAACGTCGCGACGACTCTATCGAACCTGTCGATAGTCGCTTTGATTCGCTGTGATTCCATGTTACTTTTAATATCGTTATATTTTTCGGGTGGGAGGGAAGAGGGGTGAAAAAGGGGAATAAACGATCGTATTATCAGAGAAGGTGATATCGAGCTTTATCTTATCGATTCGATGATTAAAATTCGATCTGATTGTGAGTCACGTTAGTCGTGTAGTTTGTTATATAGCTTGAATTCCATGAACAGAGTGTTAGTGAGTTAAGGAGGATAAAAAATTCGTGGTATCTTAGAGTATAATATGTACTCCAGTAGAGATGAGCGCACCGTGGCCAGTGCATCGCGGCGTCATGCATCGAAAAGTGTTCGATCGAGAGCACGTGGTAAGTGACTGTGTGTGCTTTATCGTCGGTGGTAAATTCCTTGTGCGTTGGAACTTTCGTGCAAGATGATCAGTGGTGAGTTTATTGTAATTTTTACGTTTATATTTTCCCAGCCTATCGAACTTGTTCTTCCAATGGCGATTAACAATTCGAGAATTCCGTTCAAGCGTTATGCGTGCGCTTTGCACAACTGTAGAGACTGCACTGTATAGAACTGGGTAGATTATTGGACTGGAAATCAGAAATTTGGGAATTCGTTGATTAAAGTAATAAAGCTAGGAGTTTGACGGATAATCGAACACAAAAATCGTTTTGCATTGTCATTGATAAAGAAACGCAGGTGTTGGATCGATGTTCGTAAGAAGAGCGTGATTTATTGACACGATTCGAGGAAATGTTTCGTGATACGAAGTAAATAAACGGATTTTGATCGGATGATGCGTAAGGAATTTTCTCTTTGCCAATTCGTTGATATAATTCCGCATAATGGATGTTTTCTTTTGATGACGTTCAATCATTTCGTTCTTACGTATTATTCTTAATATTATTCTTGATATTATTCTTGATAAGATTAAGGATGATAAACATCTTTTTCTTAGTCGATAACCAAGTAAATTTTCTGATCATTTTTAGTATCTAATCTTACTTTATATTGATTTGCGTATCTCTAAAACAAAAGTAAAGTTATCACACTTAGCATTGAAGAATCACGCGAAATGACTTATTCTACGTATGTTTCCAACATTTTCTTCCAACCTAAAACCGCTATCTTCTTCTTCGTTTTCTAACTCATCTTGCGCCCATTACATTCGATATTTATAAAATCTGCATAAACTGAAATCTGCATATTTGTCGCTATTGAATTTTCAACTTAATTTCGATTACAAAGCCTCAGAAGCTTTCATGCTAATCTTTCCATTATTTCCTTCGAAGATACAATACGTGTTTCTTCTTCGCTTTATCAAATCAACACGATACCGCGTACACAGCTGTAAATTTTCCAACTTAATCCGACCACCATAATTCGACGATGGTCGATGAGTATTTCGGTGAACCAGGCGGCATTTATTTTCACTCGAGCCAACTATTCGAAAGTCGCGTGTAGCTGACGTAAACGATCGTGGAAATATCTACAGGCGGATGGCCGGACGAGTACATTTAAATTTGTCGAATTTGTTTACACGCGCGCGGCTATTCTAATTCAGCGAGTTCGCGCTTCTGCGAATAATATAACAGAAATCTCGTGATTTTTGACGAAGCGCGAAGAATTGTCCACTCGGATGATCGACTTCGGCAAATTCAACGATACGATCCAACGGTAGGAAGCGATAAAAAGAGACGTGCAAATTTGTTCACCACAACCCTCCTATGCCAAGTTGTGACCGACTACATCTTCCATTATAAAAAGAGAAACGTTACGTCGCGTTTCTGAATTTACAAGTTATTTATGAGTCGATAAACAAGTCCACAATCTATTATCTCACTGCTTATCAATAATTCTATTGTTATAACCAACATATTCATTCGACTTACTCATTCAAACGTCACGATCTTCTTATCCGTACTTTTACCCTAGCGACGTATCTACATATCCGTTCACATTAATTGAAACTTACTCAAAAGAATTGTACGTAATCATTGCTCGACATAATATTACGTTGTAATTCACTGTATCCGCCTTTCAATGAAGTCACAGCTCTTTACACCAACTCAAATAAAAGTAACAAATTACGATGCTGTTTCGAGAGAATCTTCTAAAGATTGGAAGAACCAAACGAATCTTCTCCGCGGTAATTTTTAACGATATCCATGCAATTATTTGCTTTACAACAATCCAAAACCATCAGAAGCTACGTTGCTATTTCGTAAGAATCGAAATGATACGATTATGAATCATCAAAATTTCTCCTCCGTTCGCTCTCTTATTGTAATACGTCGTATTTACCAAAATTTCATTAAATATCCGTCGTTGAACCCTCGAATCACGTCGCATAACGCTGACCCAAAAGCATCGGAAATTATAATTCCATTTGGAGAAAATCTTTCAAATAGAACTAATTATTAATTACTCGCGATTCTTCGGTGAAATCGCGCTTTAAAGTCCAAGAAACAAATGATAAGACGATAGTGGCACGTGGGGACTCGTGTTCGCGCGTAAGGTGGCAGGGACGAGCGAAACACGGAGAACGACGCTGGCCGGCCTCGTGACGATACGCTCGGATTATATTTAGAGAAATACGTCAGAAGCCGGAGCGCGCGCGGAGTGGTCGAGTCGCGGCCGATGAGCTTTCGACGGACCAGACTGTTATGGAACTGTGTCGCGGAAGCTCGTCCCCGAGGTTTTCCGCCTCGATGCTCGTTGGACGGCGTTTCTTCCACGCTTGACCATCGTTTTATTGGTACTCGAATTTTTTCGAATTTTTTTTTTTTTTTTTTTTTAGTGAATAATAATTGTTAAGTGCGTCTTGGCAGATTGGTGTTGTTATGTTGAAGAATTTTTCTATCTTGTTTTATGTCTGCTGATGCTGACGCAGGCTGAAAATTTACGTCAATCGTTGTATTTACCGGTGTTCGGAATTTTTCTTAGTTTTTTGTGATCGGTTGCTAAGTGTTTTTTTTTTCTTTTTTTATTGGTGTTATATCGAAGGACCTTTCTTCATTTTGTGTTATATTTCGCAACGACGATGGAAATTTAAGGAATTTGACGGTTCACGTTAATCGTTGTATCTATTGGAAACTTTCTCGATTTCATTGGAATTGATATGTTATCCGATGAAGCTGCGTATTGATTTTCCTCGATGAAAGTACGACTAGCAATCTAGACGAAAGATAGCAAGTGGCATTGAGATCAAGGGGCAATATTTGCAGAACGTTTTTCATATCGACACTTACCAATGTTTGATCCGAAAGGTTTCCAATCGCTCTTGCACACTTTCTTATAGAAGAAACGTAATATAAATTGAATATTCTAAAGAACAAACGCGTAATTAGAAACACGAAGCTCTTCGGATTGCCAGACAGTGGAACGAGAAACATTATATTTTTTTTAAAGGTTCGTTCCCAAAATAACATTGTTAAAATAGTAATCTTTTCATAAATAATTTATGAAGACTAGAAAGAAACATCTGTTTTATTTCTCACAGAAATATAATCCACACATAATACGACTGTTGGACATTCTGATTAATTATTCATGAAATGAATTTCATTCATTCAAAAATATTTATTCACACGATAACATTCTACTTATCTTCTGAAATTGTGGTTGAAGCAAAAAGGAAAGAATCTAAAAGCTTGCAACGAACTCAACAAATTTCTCATTTGTGATTTCTCATTCGACGATACTCAAGAATAATATCGATACAAATCCTAATTAAAAACTATTTAAATATGCGAAAATGCACAAAATGTCCAAAGAAAAATGCCTGTTGTAGCATCTACCAAGGGATGAAACAAGTCTCTATCTTCTACCTTGTACTTCGCCAATGATATTCATGAAAATATGAATTTGCATAAACACTTAACACTTAAAAATATATTACAGATTTTTATGCAATCTTATACTTTTATAAAGAGAACCGGTACTCCTATATATTTTAATATACTTATTATAGGTACGCATTCTATAAATTTCTGCGTCATTGAATTTGTCAAAAATATTCTGCACAATTTGCATAATTATTATTTTATTAATATCAATATCTGCATAATTCTTATGCATAAAAATCTATTTATGGGTATAAAAAGACCACAATTAAAATTTTTATCTGCGTTATCGTCCCACTACGCACCACTAAGAATCAGATCATGTAGTCTCAGTCTCAACGAGACGTTTTCGCAACGATAATTGCGCGAAAGAAGTCTCGTCCAGTAGACTCGACAAGAGCTCAGAAGCGTCTCGATTAATAAGAGTTCTCTCGCCGTCACGATAAAACGATGGAAATCTGCTGCTACTTGGAAGTCACAGTGGCTCAATTGTGGCTCGCGTTCCGATGTTATCGGATCTCAACCGCGAATTAGCGTCGTTACTAGCCAACTCGCAGTAAGTGGATCTTCGATGTCGCGCTAATTCCTTACAACACGCGTCTCGATATTAAATATTCGTGTCTGCAGTCCGTTGAAATTACGCTCTATCATCGACACGCTTTTCTCGAAATATTCTCCAGTTCTTTGAAGTTCCTCCATTCTGTTTCGCAACTTCACGTGAAATATTCTCGGAATGTTTTCGGAATTTCACTCACTGACCACTTTTGCCGAACCTGTTTGGCGCTTTTGTTTTTGTATACCGAGATCTCGCGATGTTTGGAGGTTCCCTCTCGATCCGAAATGATTTGGCAACACGAACGAATGAAGCTTTAGTTGGATTTCCTAGAAGTATTTTTAAGCATCGATTTTCTGCGGATATGCACTCTATTACGTGGAACCTGCTATTTTCGATCGAATTTAATCCAATTGCTAAATTGCGAATTGGTTTTACTCTCCTTTACTCGTTTATATCTCTGTGATGTATAACTATGACAATAATATAGTTTGTAAAGGATCTGTGGTGTATTTTTATTTAGCTGTTTACTCGATGAAATATTTCAAGGCTACGCTTTCTCAAAGTATCTCTCCACGTTCCTTTCCTCCTTCTAAACAATCTTACAGTAAATTGAAAAATGCTAGGGATATTTTTAAGCGTTTGTATCGTCATTGAAATAGTTTTGAAACGTAGTATCTTCACGTAGGTCGTTGAAAGATGATGTTATGCTGCTCGTGAGTCTAGAGGTCGTGAAAGTATTAATAAAAATCCATGCTTCTGTTTGTTGCAGGAACAAAGAAGCCTAAAAGCTGGCGACCTGTCGCACCAGGAAAGCAATAACATGGCTGCATCCACGATGAAGCTACAGAGCGACTCCTTCAGTTCAGAGAAAGTAAGAGAAAGAAAAACAGAAAATAACAACAACGCTCTTTAACAATCATATCTCGGCGTACGAAGTTCAAAAATTGGAATAAAAAGAAAGAAGATCATTCACACATATTATCAACAACCAAATAACTCAATAATTCGATCAATACGTTCCTAAGTACGTTATATATATATAATTAATTAGAATTAAAATAATATGAAAAGCATCGATCAATGTTGTAGGTAGTCGTGTTTCTGTTTCAAGACGTAAACGTTAATATTAACGTCCAGTCGTGCTAGGCGATACAGAGAATATCTAAAAGAGAAACAAGGAAAAAGAAAGAAAAATGAAGGTTACTCGCAAAAATTCCTCCAAAAGTTCCAAGAACTCGATATTTCGTACTACATAAACGTTAAAAAAAGAATCACACGTAATAAATATCCCACAGTTTTCCTCGAAAACCCGCGATACCAAGAAACGTCGAAACATTCGATGGTCACCATCAAGTAGAATCGTTCGTGTTTGGCCAGCCACCAAGCAAACATTCGAAAAGCACGAGTCCTGTACCGTTCAACGGCCAATATATTTATCCTCCGTTATGCTATTTGGCACATGTGCAGATTAGAGGCGCGTCCTGACGCTCTTAGTAAATTTATACGCCATCATCTCCGTCGTGAAAAGTGGGATCTGCAAATTTAAACAGTGACCAGCTTGCGTCGACGTTCAGTGTTCCTCGATTTCCCGACCGGTAGCTCGACACCGTGTCCCGGAAGACGATGGAATCCGCTGCTATGCTGCGGAAGTGTAGCCTCGACTCGAAATTGGTAGCCGTTGTTCTCAGTTTTCTCGTAATTCTTTCTTCGAATCTTCTTCGTGTTGGTTATTGGTTTGGCTCGATACGCTTGTAGAGGATGGTTGGTCGTGTGGTTTAAATGTTGAACTTTAAAACTTGATGTTGAGACCGTCAAATATATTTAAAAATAATTAATAAATACAGAGAAGATTCGCTAAGACACTCGGTACTAACTGATTCGCTAAAGACTGTATATTGATCGCTATTAAAGTCGCTCGGGACTGAGACTGAAAACTAGGTACCTTGCGATCGCGTTCGTTTATTTATACTGGTCGAGAGAGTACCGGAAAATTTTAATTCGTCTTTGTTTTACGGTAGCACGTAACGGCCATATTGTTTTGCCCGGAGTTTATTTATTGCTCTGAGGCAAAACAACATGATCCAAATTGTCCTCCAGTTCATGTGCCGCTACACGCTCCTTAAGGAAAGAGCGAGCATTTCAGAAGAATTTGAGGCCTCTTGAAGCTTTCATTACAAGATGATTCTTAAGAAGGTGGTGTGGTTTGAAACTTTGGAGATCTTTTTCGTAGATTTGGAGAATCTTTTAAAGAAAAGTTTCTTAAATAGAAATAGATTTTTATCGTCGTCGTGTTTTGTTCATTTTTTCGCTGAACTATTTTATCGAAAATCGTGAGATAAATAGAATAGGATAAGTAGCGCCGAGCTTAAATCAATCGGAAACAAGTAGAAACGTGTAGAATATCTGCTAGAAAAATCTAACAAATATGTCTGATAGTATCTAATTAAAACTGAAAATATATATATATCAGAGAGTATCTTTTCTTTATCTAATCCAGAAGCTTCACTATAAACTCTTCTGATTATTGAATAAACCACGTGATCCAGAACACTTTAAATCAATATTTGATAATTATGATAGAAAGAGAGCGTGATACTTGGCGTGACATTCTAAACAATCGACTTAAGTCGAAGACGATGTAGATTAGCGTTTAATCAGCGATAATAGAGAAGGAAGAGTAGTGGAAAAGTTTGGGATGTTCTGTCGTGCTTGATGCGTTACGTAGCGATACAGAAATAATAAAGATACGGGGAGCGGACGTGGCACAGTAGTGATAATTCTCTGTGACGCCAAGTTACGGCGTGTTCAGCGCCAACCTGAAACGCTTATTCTAAAGATCGACGATGTCCTTTGCGTCTGATGATTCGTACGACCAAGAATGATTCATCTATATTAAAACTTTCCATTTCTTTCAGTCGTATTTAAAGAGTTCGTTTTACCCCTTAGGGTTTAAAAAGAGGAAAGACGAATTATGTTCTTTTTATATTCAAAATTTCCACAAGTTATAAGAAAAATGATTAAAAAAGATATTTACAATCATTTTGATAAAAGGTTTACACTCGTCATTATCATTTACGAATTACGAGAAAAATAGAGAAAAATTGTATTCACAGCTTCATTGCCATTTTGAAACTTCTTAAACAACTTTAACAATTCTAAGAGGGATTATCTTTTTCCATTTCAGAAAGCTATGGCAGCACAACAACAAAGACAAACGGTCACTTCAACCGGGATCTTTAACCACGAGAAACACATTTCTGCAGCAAGTTCGCAGTCAAGTATCACAATCGCAAAAGGAGTCACCTCAAAATCTTCAATGATCAGCGCAGCGAGTGCAGTGAATCAACTGATGAACGGCATGAGGCCGGCTGAAGACGAACTTCTTTCTCTACCTCTGGACGATCTAGACCTTCTATGCTCAAAATCGAATCCCCAGGACGTCGATCGAGCCATCGCCAAATACTCTAATTTCCTAGACAATTTCGTGGAACGTCTAAAAGCTAACGATTGTAAAAGTGGCAAGGCACCGTTGTTATTAAACAGAGTGAACGAAATCATTAGAAAAGCGTGGGCTGTACCTACTCATGGTCACGAATTAGGTTACACCCTATGTAACACCCTTAGAACGAGAGGCGGTCTTGATTTGTTAATGTCCAACTGTATAGCCAGCGATAATGAACTACAGTTTTCTTCGGCCAGATTATTAGAACAGTGTTTGACCACAGAGAACAGGGCACACGTAGTGGAACACGGTTTAGAGAAGGTTGTGAACGTTGCCTGTGTATGCACAAAGAATGCTAATTCAGTGGATCATTCGAGAGTAGGCACTGGAATCTTGGAACACCTGTTTAAACATAGCGAAGGGACCTGCAGCGATGTGATCAGGCTAGGTGGTCTAGATGCTGTTCTATTCGAATGTAGAAAGAATGACATTGAAACGTTGAGACACTGTGCTGGTGCACTCGCCAATCTGTCTCTATATGGTGGTGCAGAAAATCAGGAAGCCATGATCAAGAGAAAAGTGCCTATGTGGCTGTTTCCACTAGCTTTCCACAATGACGACAACATTAAGTACTATGCTTGTCTGGCGATTGCTGTATTAGTAGCTAATAAGGAAATAGAAGCTGCAGTGTTAAAGTCTGGTACACTGGATCTAGTTGAACCATTTGTAACTTCACATAATCCCTATGAATTCGCCAAGTCGAATCTAGCACATGCACATGGTCAGAGTAAAAATTGGCTTGAGAGGCTGGTACCAGTACTAAGCTCAAAAAGAGAGGAAGCTAGGAATCTGGCAGCTTTCCATTTCTGTATGGAGGCTGGTATCAAGAAACAGCAGGGCAACACGGAGATCTTCCGTGCGATAGGAGCCATTGAACCGTTAAAGAAAGTAGCTAGTTGTCCTAATGCAATTGCTTCCAAGTACGCGGCGCAGGCATTGCGTTTAATTGGGGAGGAGATTCCTCATAAACTCAGCCAACAGGTACCTCTTTGGTCTACAGAAGATGTCAGAGAGTGGGTGAAGCAGATTGGATTCGCGGAATGTGCACAGAACTTTGTGGAAAGTAGAGTGGATGGTGATTTATTGTTGCAGCTGACAGAAGAGAATCTCAAAGAAGATATTGGTTTAACAAATGGTATCAGGAGGAGAAGGTTTACCAGAGAATTGCAGAATTTAAAGAAGATGGCTGATTATAGCAGTAGAGACACGGGAAACTTAAATAGTTTCTTGCAATCAATTGGTCAGGAGTTCTCAATCTACACATACAGTATGCTTAATGCTGGCGTTGACAAAGACTCCATCAGGAATTTGTCTGAAGATCAGTTACTGACAGAGTGTGGCATCGCGAATAGCATTCATAGGTTGAGGATATTAGATGCTATTAAGAATATGCAGCACAATCAGTTGGGTTCTTCGGAGGATGAATCACCAGATAAATCCTTGGACGTGTTTGTTAGTTATAGAAGATCAAATGGATCCCAGTTAGCCAGTTTATTGAAAGTCCACTTGCAACTGAGAGGCTTCTCTGTGTTCATTGATGTTGAAAGGTTAGAAGCCGGCAAATTCGACAATAACCTGCTGCAAAGCATCAGACAGGCAAAACACTTCCTCCTTGTGCTGACACCCAAGGCTTTGGAAAGGTGTATACAGGACAGTGAATGCAAAGACTGGGTTCATAGGGTAAGTTAGTGATTCAATTTGTTTTTATGAAATGGTATACTTGCTGATATTATTAGAAAAGTGGCTTATACGACATTAATGGTGTTTACAGGAGATTGTAGCAGCTCTACAATCACAATGTAATATAATTCCTATCATAGACAACTTCCAGTGGCCAGAACCTGAAGAACTCCCTGAAGATATGCGAGCAGTTTGTCATTTCAATGGTGTACGATGGATCCATGATTACCAAGATGCCTGCGTAGACAAACTAGAAAGGTAATCATAAACATTTATTAACACATAAAAGTTAAAAAAAGGCACCCAACTTTCTGATGCTTACAAAATTGAGCTCTTTATATCTGAAATAATAAATCATTATATTTTAGAAATATCAAACTTTCTTTACTATACATAATTTGCTCTTTTTCTTCTTTTTTATTGAAGTTTCTGCAATCTCGGATCTGAACATATGCTGAAGATTTTCTCAAAAATAAAAATTTGGTTGCCAGGTTTATGCGGGGCGAAATACCAGTCAGATCAGATATCCCAAGGAGCATCGCGCCCAAGGACGTGACGCAACCAAACACACCGGGTAACACAACCATAAGACAGCCACCGAACTATCAACGTATGCACAGTAATGAAAGCAGGGGCAGTGACAAAGATTCGACAGGAGGGCGAGATTGACTAGAGGGCCCGCCCACAGCCATACCGAGCAGGTATCTATCCTTTTCACAAAAATAATATTCACCTAGAGGATTAAACTCTTACTAAATTTTGGAGTGCATTAATTCTAACACAATTCTTTTATTTCTATGCAGCCAGGATTAACAATCACGCTAAAGACAATCAATCACGTCTAGGTCAGTCGAGGAAATTTAATCTTACATTTATGTTGTAATTGATGTCTTATCGGCTTATTCATCAAATAGTCTGCTTTTTTTTCTATTATTATTGTGTATTTTAATTTTTATTATTTATATAGCCATGAAGTGTACTAGATATTTCAATGTGTTTTATCTTAGAATGATTCCTTTACAACAACAAAATTTGTACTCATATCATATTTAAATATATAATAATAATTAAAGAAATCATTGTAAGATAAACCAATGATATGTGTATAATCGAAGAACGAAGCAATATTTCATATATGTCAATCTTGTGTCCTAAAATAATAAAACTATAGAGCTGCATGATTGTTGTACTTGTGATTGTATCAGAATAATTGTGCTTATTTACTTAGTCCACACAATTAGAATCCACTACTATTTCTACTCTCATTGCAGGCTTAGAAAATCGTCAAGTCCGTCCCGTTGGTTAATGGGTTTACCGCCTACGTCTCCGCGATTGAAGTTCACCCATACGCAGCCTGGAGGAAGTCCAGTGCCACGAAGACCTCCACGACATCCCCCTTCTCCGTCCACCAGATCTCGTTCGCTGGAACTGTTAGATCAAGATGAGAAGAAATCGGTTTCTCCTGTTAGAGAGCCAGAAGCACAGGCGAGACCAAGGTCCAGAAGCTTGGATGGTTTGTTAGATGAAGATATAGTGCCAGAAAAGAAGACTGGAGAATCATTGAAGCCAGGCAACGAGAGCGAGATTGACTCCAGAATATCCCTGGAGGTTTTAGACAGACTTTCTGATACTAAAGTAGAAAACAGTCTTTTTCAAGTTGTACCAGAAGGGGCACAAAACAATATAGATAGAGGGCCAACTGTTAATCTTCATTCTCACGAGTCTAATGATTGGAAAGCAAAGTTGAATGGAAATCAAAGTCCAATACCAATTCCTAGGCAGCGATTAAAAGCAACTGCAGAAGTAAAATCAGAATCGGTTAATATTGTAGAGCAAAAAGAGTTGCAAAAATCGTCGAATTTCGAGGAGAACAACGACAAAGGGGAACAAAATTTACCAACACGACCACCGAAACCGAATCGATTCGTGAGCGTAGATACAGCGTTGTCGTCTGTGACTTCGAGCATGGAAGACGAAAAGGACTCCCAGACTAGTTCAGAGAACGTTGATCCTTGTGATAGTAACACAGAATTGAAGGAACGATTGGCCGTAACGGGAAGCGATAAATCGACACTGCTCAAAGCGAAAAGCTGTGGTGCGGGGCTAGACTCTGACGGAAGCATTTCGTCGAACGAATACAAGTCTAAATCACGGGAGCAGGGCTCGTTGCTCTCGCTTCCAACAGGAGCCGAGCCGAAACGAAAAAAGAACTTTATGGATAAATGCGTGAACAAAGTGCGATCTTTTATGAGGAAATGACTTTTGTCAGATTATGATGATACAAAGACTTGTTATTTAATTTTACGATGATTAATTGTAGTATATAAACGTATTGTTGATCGAGCTTGGTGATTCCAGCTACGCGATGTTTCGCAACCAAATATCGTATATATTCGCTCGTCGTTCAAACTGTTTTCCTATTCTATATTAGAAGTTGTTTTCGAGATGTACAGACTCGCCTCGATAAACAGTATTTCCTTTCCCTATTTTGTATCACACAATGGTGTATCGTGTAATGAATGTACATATTTAAAATGATCGAGAAAATGAAGGAAAAGAAGAAAAAAATTATGTAATGTCTTTCGAAAGTCAGATTATGAGTGTACACGATACTTAAAAAATGTACAGCGAATAAAGAAATGGTCATAAAGCATCGCCATGGTAAAGTTGCGAGTTGTCGTAGCTTCGCTTCTGAACAATGACAGGCAACATAAAAATGTAATTAATGTTGTGCCTATTACAAAGTGTCTTTTTAGAAATTCAGAATTACAAAATGCGAGATTTCTCTCAGATATACAGAAACACGAAAGAGTAGCCTGTTTATTTCCAGGTGACTTTTATATTTCCTTATCAAATTGTATTATAGATATACATATGTTATAAACGCGTAGATAGGTAGCATTGTTATTTGTAATACTATTTTTTAGTCGGTTTTTTTAGGATATCGTAATATAATGTTCCATTTGCGAAAGATGTTGCGAGTGATGGCAGCTAACCCGTACGAAATAATAAAAGAAATTTTATCGTAACAACCTGTTACGTTATATTTTATTGTTTAATAACCGTTTTTACTGTATCACGTTTAACTGATGTTACGTTACATACGTAGAAAATTCGAACAAAATCCGTACGAAGTAAACCTTACGAAGCTTCGATATGTACTATTCTAAGATCCTGCCGAAGAATCAAGAAATGTATATTTTACCAAAGTTTCGTAAAGTAAACGTAAGAATTTTATCAAAAGTTTGTTTCCCATAAAATAAATTTTATTGAACAAACCATTACAAGTTTAATTTGTTATCAAACACTCCACAATTCTTAGTGTCATGAACATTATACTAAATACCATGCCAGATAAGAATACAGTGAATTTGTCAAGAATATTCCAATTTTAATACATAATAATAATATATAACAATCAATATTATTTCTCCTTTTTTATTAATTAGTATTATCCAATGATATATATTCAAATTATTAAACATACAATAAAACAATTCATAAAAAGTAAAAACAATGCTGTAGCCTTCATAGTATGAAACAATTCGTATCCTTAATAAAATTAGTAGAATATTTAAAGTAGTTATATCAGGTACTATTAAATATACAAATATACAAAATATATTATAAATATACAATAAAATTATCAAGCCTAATAGCGAAATTACTTCATTTATTTATAATATCATCTCTTCCTCTGAGTCGTCTCATTAAAATCATATCTTGAATTTGAAGAGTCACACGCTTTCCATGCTGTGACAATAATACACAATCTTCAAAGAATTGAACTAGATATGCTTCAGCAGCTTCTTGCAGTGCTTCAAGTGCAGATGGTTGTACTCTATGTACAAATTATAAAATTTATAGTATGAGATCTTTGATTTACTTTCAAAATACAAATATTTATATATTATTTTAAATATATATACTATAGATATGTATATATATATATATATTATATTATTAATAAATAAACTTCACCTGCTTACATCACTTCTAGGAAATAAATCTATCATAATTTCTTTAACTAGACGAGCAAAGGGTAGTTTTGGTATAAGCAATTTTACACTTTTTCTGAAATGCCGAATTTCTTTCAAAATTTGTGCCTTTCGAGTTTTGCGTCTGTCCACTAAAACGTCAGTCTAAGAAAAGTATGTAATAATTAATAAAAACGTTCTATACTTATTTATTTATTTAAAAAGATTTTTAAATAACATTAAATTTATAAAGCCATGCTGTGATTAGAAACTGTTTTTCTCAAAATATTCTTACCCTAGATTTATTACTGCCTGCTGTTCGCGAACTGCCAATTGATCTAAAACAATAACACTAAATTTTATAATAACATAAAATTATAATAACATAAAGTGTTAATATTTCACATAAAAATATTGCTTATAGTAATGTATACATCACGTGAATCTCATGTATTTGAAAATGACAAGTTCAAATGAAACAATTTAGGGATTTTTTTTACAATAATTTTTTCGACAATTAAATCCATAAAGACTATCATAAACGGTTTCAGATGTCCAGATTTCATTAAAAATCATCATTATCTAATATATTTCACTGTATGAAGTTTCTAATATTAATTACACAATATATCTGTGACTAACCTTGCACCAGATTTTCGGCGTACCATTTTTAATATTTGACTTCGCTTAAATTATGATGTACGTATGTTTTAAATACTTTTTACTATATTAGACTGTCTGTACTTTACTTAAATGAAAAGTTAAGTCATAAAAGAACATAAAAACAATTAAAAACAATTTTACTTAATGGCGCCAAAATGTGAAAAGCTTGGCGGGAATTCTACTACTTGAGACAGTGAACATTTATGGTTAGATGACTACTGTAGTAGTAAACCAATAGTAGTAAACCAATCCAATCTACTTCTAACTTTCTGTCACGGTTACCACAGAACAAAGACTCGATTAAAACAATGTATGCATATTTTTATGTGACTAATTTATGTGTTAATAATAACATGAACACAGCAACTTACCTACTTAGATACGGAGTTCCACATGCAGGCAAAAGGTAGTTGTTTTTAAGCACGTGGATATGCAACAGGTACTCTGGTAGTATAGTATCTATATCTATACTTACATACATACATAAATATACGTTAAAATAAATCGATGTATTGGCGAATGAAAATATTCAATTTTGCATAAAAAATAACATTTTATTAAAGACTTAACAAGTATATACTTAATTATTATTAAATATAACATAATTACATATATTTTGTTTTTCACATATTAAACAGAAATACATTAATAAGATATACTCTTTTATGATTTGATAAGTATCTTTTTTAACTGTACTTTTTTTACATATTTATTTATAAATTTTATTTTATTCTTTTCTTCTATTAACTCTGTTGATGTACTCAATGTATCCAGATCCCCGATAGATGGTAAACTAACAGTCTCTGAAATTGGTACATACTCCTTTCTATTATTTTCTTTTTTGGACCACTGTAAAAAATTCCTTTTTGTCCATTGTAAAAAATTATCTTTGGAATTGTCATTATCTTTCAACTTATGAACATTGTCAAATTTAGGAATTTTTGGATTCTCTTTTATATTAAGCATTTCTTTATTATTTTGAAGGTGAGGCTTTTGTACTTCAAAAGATTCTTTTGTACTTTCTTTATCTTTTTTACTTTCATTATTCGCATCGAAGTTGCTGAAATCTTTCACAGGAACAATGTTGGTATTTTCTTCTACTTTATTTACAACTTGTACAGAGTCTCTTAATTTTCCCCAGAAGTCATACAAACCCACTCTGTTATAATCTAATACAAACATATATTGTAGCTGTGGTGGCAATTTGCATTTTTCATACAAACATGGTATAACTTTCCTTTGTCGTTTATCTGATTAGAATAAATAGCATAATATGAGATTCAAATCATACAATCTACATTATTTAATGAATTCATATCAAAACTTACCAATGCCTAATGCTTGAGCATAGCTCAAAAAGAATTTGTTTGCTGGGCTTTTTAAAAAATTGTTTGATATTAGAACAATTAGTCTATTACAGCGTTCTGATATCAAAGTCATTACGGCTTCATGTTCGAATGTAACTCCAGCAATTAAATCCCGATCTTTTACACAAAGCTGAAAGACATTTTATTTACATTTTATTATTTTTTCATACACAATATTAGTTTTATCTCTTTACCTTCAAGTTATATTTATTTTCCAATTTTTCCAACATTTCAGTGGCCCAATTAACATCTTCATTGGCATACAATAAGAAAGCATCATAATATTGATTTTCTAATCCTTGTCTTAGTCTATGAATGTCATCTGTTAAAAAATAATATATATATCTAGTAACTTTTGATTACTTTACCTAACTATATCATATTATACTTTATATTACTTGCCTATAGTAAGGACCTTTTCATCAATGTCATTTGAAATTACTTCAGCCGATGTCTGAGACCTTTTCAATTGTTCTAGATATCTTTCACCATCTTTCTCTGTAATATTAATATGATAGGAAGAAAAGAAATTTAGATTTAGAGTCAAATGCATATGTAAAAAAATATAATTACATATTATAATTAGTACAAACCAAAAAGTTTTGATGTATCGTCTAAGATATCCCATCGTTCAATTTCTTCCAACACCGTCTGTAAATCCTTCAGCGTAATATTTTTTTCTTGCTGTTGCCAAGCTGTTAAAATATATGCAGTTGGATCTGGATGTGACGTCAATAGTGGTATTATTTCTCCACTTAATTTGCAAACGTGCGCGAGGCCTCTCCAATCTCTGAGAAATTGATAAAAATTGTTAACTATTAAGAGTTAACACAGAAAAACTGAAACTTTGAAACAGAGTTTATCAGATTAACAAAATCCGAATTACCTTGGTAATCCATTTTCAGAAGGCAAAATTTTCGGAGGATTTAATAATGACGAAATAACACATTTACTTTGGACGGATAAAGAAACAAGTGGTACTGCTGATAATTCAACCGTCATCTTTTATGTTTCAGGTTATGTTAACCTAATCTCAAAACTGATTTCTAAGAATCCGCGAAAGTGTCTCAAACCTGTTTATGTGATTGTATCGCGAAACGTGACTCTTCAATGACCAATTGAAGTTTGACGTTTGATAAAATCAAAGAAATTTATTTAAATATCAGACATTTCGTCATATTAATTTCACAAAAATTCGGTTATTATATCGAAAGCTTTAAATTAATATTCAAATCTTTATTTAATATAAAAATATATTGAATTTATTTCTTCATTGCTTTATGAAAAACGCAAACAGTAATAATACAGTAACGAAACTTGAAAACGTGTTGCTTGCAAATAGAAAAAGGTAGCAAATAAAGGTGATAATCAATCGTAAAAAACATTTATAAGAAAGGTTATAAAATATATGTTAATTATGTGAAAAAGATTGGACAGTGTGCGAGAGAGATTATCGATATAAATAATTACATTTAAATACAAGGAATATTGACAGAAAGTTACAAATTAATTCGCCAGCAAACCGTGATAGCGCTTCTGGCGCCAGTAATTGTCACTTTTCCGTTGACCGCCGTGTGAATTTGTGCGAATATTTCGCGGTGTTTGTTCGTGAACATAGTGATGTTTTAATTGTTACTTGTAAAATATGTTAATTGATTGTGCCCGAAAACATTACGTCATATTTAAATAAGGTATGATGTCTGTTCTTCTTTTCTTCTTAAACAATGAACTTTCATCTCAATGAGGTTAACTTTCCGTTTGACATTTTTTTAACGTCATAATATCCGTTTTCAAATGAAATTCATATTTTAACATGTTTTATTTTTATATGTGAACGTAATAGATCGTATTTTTATGCTTTTTAACAAGTGTCAAACATTTGTCATAATTATTACGTATTTTACTTAAGTGCGTGCGCAATTCAAGTTTTTGATTTCAACTTCAACGTACTTTAATGACTTCCCGATTATGATTTTTGAATTTTGAATGCGATACGAATATATTTTCTTTCGGAAAATCAATGTAAAACTAAATATAAATAAAGAATTGAAAGGCAATTAAGATGATTTAAGATTATTTTCATATTTATGACTAAAATTATTCTGTTATATATAGTATTGAATCCTGTAATTCGTAAAAAATTTTACCGTTGATATTTTGTATACCATAATATTTATATACTACTGTTACTCTACTAATATTCTATTAAAATATAGCAATGTATATCTATATCTTAGAATTTTTATTTTTTTATGTATGTAATACTTTTCCTTCAATTTTATTAACCCTTCATTTGCATGTTTCAGTGTTATATAACAGTGAGTGTATACATAAAAGATGACTGATCCAAAACCATCAGGAATAAGACCACCCTCAAAAATTGGTCGACCATGTAGCAATTTACCACCAAGACCAGCTGTTCCGCCATCACCTCCAAGACCATCAATGAGTGAGTCTTCTGTAAATTTATTTATTATATCACACTGTATATGCATGTTTTGGAAAAATTGATTTTATCCAATATTTTATTAGCTTCAGTGTCCAATATACTTTGTCTCTTATATGTAAAACATTACTTAATTTGAAGAAAATGTTTAAATATTTCAAGAAGCATCATATTTTAATTGTATACATAATGTATGAACAGGTTATAGAAATTCACTGGATAACATAATATCACCTGGAGATAGTATCTAATTATACAAATCTCCTTGAACTTTTCATAATCATAATATTATATGACTTATTGTATCATTTAGAATACAAATATTGTTTATTCTCTTATTTTATGTTCATAATGTTCTTTATAAATAGAGTAAGTAGAAAAGTCGATGTAAACATTTGTATTTATAGTCTATAATGGCAATAATTATAAAATCGACTTGAATTAATATGAATAACGAATCGTTGAATGTGATTCGTACTCAGCACACGTGTATATTAGTCGAGAAAACGATACAAATAAAGGGCTCCGTTAATTCCCCACGCCGCATAAACGAGTACGCCCACGAGACCCTGAGACGTGCGTGAACGAATGCTTTTACAAGCCCGACTTCTCGAACTTCTCGCGAGTCGTTCTTCCACCTCTCAACGCAACACATCTCGTCCAAGCGATCTGGTAAATATACCGATTTCTCACTAACAAACACTAAGATCGTTATCGAGTATCGTAAGCACTTTGTTTCATCGAAGAGATCAGTTGGAACGGTAAAGTGAATTCTATTTGATTTTAATGTTACTAATTAAACGATAGATCATTAATTAATTTGCTTTTTTCAATTAATTCGGTCGTGTTTGATAGACTTTTTCTTTAAATTTTTAATGGATATTTTTATAAGATTCTCTGTCAGGATTTATTGTCAGGTTGATTTTAATTAAGCCTTTATTCGCTGTTCTCCATTCATTTCAAAAACTCTATTTGTTTTTGAAAGTTGTAAAGAATATTTCAGACGTATTCTTATTTTACTTTATAACTCTACTCTCAGTTATTTCAAAGTAATGTTTGAATCAGTCAATTAAATTAACTATGCATAAATTAAGATGCAAAATCTTTATTTCTGTGAGTATTCTCCATTTTAAATCACTAAATGTCTCAGCCTTAAATTCTCATTTAAACCTAATGGTTATTTAATAATAACATTACATGTTTGACTTCTCAACTAAATTACCAAATATCATACATATCTCTTATTTCACAGAAGTGCATCGCATAAATCATTATATACTTACAGATCTGCTTTATAACTCTCAGATTCTCTCTCTCTCTCTCTCTCTCTCTCTCTCAGATTAAGCTCTATATTATCAAGTGATTTCCTCAAGAATCCTGATCATCCCTTGGCTGCTCCGAGTATCGCTTCAGCTCAAATATCATCACCACCTCTACAACCCCTAAAGACCTCTGAAGCATTAGTCACTTCAGTCCTAAAACCTTTCTTACAAGGGTATCCATTGATGATCAAAGACTAAACCTTGATGTTGTTCTAGAATAGTCGCGCAAGCGGCAAGATTCAGATAGTCTGTTCGATTATTCACGGGCGGGCGGAGCGGAAAGAGACGCTAGCCTCGTACAAAAGCGCCTGGTCTCGCATCGAGGGCAGCTATCTTGCCTTATTGGTTCATCCAGTGGCTCGGTTGTACCGTAGCTAGGAAGGGACTCGCAACGCGTGCAGTCGGTGCAATCATCGTCGCATGACGCACATTGCGTTATGCAATCCGCGTGTGTTTATTGTACGCTCAATTTCCAACTGTACGTTTCGTCTTTCCTCCCACGTGCTCGCCACGCTTTCCATTTCGGGCAGGGATTTTCACGGCGTCCACCTTGCAGCTATGATCGGCCGTGCGCGTAGCGCCGCTTCGGCTCGGGTGTCGCAACGCGATAGAAAAGCTCAAGGTAACAATGTGAATTTGCAAATTGCAAATTAGACGTGGATCTGATTTCCTGGTATCTGATATTCATCATTAAAGAGATTCTTTGTTAATAAAGGAGGAGGAAAACAAGATTGAGCGCACTTTGGTGTCCTTCGAATTGTATAGTTTTATTGCAGTTATCTAAGAGAGCGTGATAATAACGTATGGCGATTGAAATAGAGGATAGTTCATTCAGGGTTTGAACAAATTTGGAATATTCTATTGTTAAAATTTAAAAAACTGAGAATGTTGCAGTATGGATGATTTACCCTTTATCGGAAACCTAAAGAACTGAAAGTAGCCTTATTAATTTGAATAGGAGAAAAATCGGTGTTTTCTATGTATTAACCCTTTAACGATTGAAAAGCCGCCAGTTAAGGCCTCGAGTTATCTTTTATCATCCGCTCATTCTCTCACAATTTATTGCAGATATTAGTATGGCAAAGGTTAACAGTTGATGTTTCATGTATGATCGCATCAAGAATTCATCCCTATTGCTATTAATTATCTTCAATGTAGATCATTTAGATCATTAGATCATAGACACCTGTGTCTGATACCTAATGTGTCTTTCTACTTGTGGTTCACGGTGACTAATATTCGTAAAATTCTTTGGTCAAGTAGTTTGGTCAAGCACGCGTGATACCAACGTTACAAACACGTCATACAAATGTTTACACGTGTTTTTTTTCTCCGGATACCATTAGCATTCCTTCATAGGTCATGCTTAGTTTTTTAATCTTTCGTTCTGACGTAATCACGGTTTCATGATGTTCAATAACACCGTGTGGCACCATCGGCTAAATATGGTGGACGAGACCGAGGATGTTACTTGTTTTAGGCCTCTTTGATATTCACACCGGCAGTGGCAACCGGTTTTGAGATCAATTCACGAATTTCATCCACCAGCTTGTTGGCGCCAGTAACATAACACGGTGAATCGCATTCATTATCTCCTTTAATGGCTACACATCACTCGTTAATCGGATGTAGAATATAATTTCTTGCATGCATTACCAATACTCTCTTAAATAATTTCATTATACTTAAAGTTTAGGTACACCTTATTGGGTTAGGACTAAGTTTCTTTCCTTTAAATGCAAAGCATTTACGTTTTATACGTGAGATAGGAGGATTTGCATAAAAATTGTCTATTCTATAATCTTCCATAATAATGTTAGAAGGATTTTCAACTGTATACATTATTACCTATTCTTTTAAATAGAAGCTACAAATTTTAGGTTGCATTTTCATAATATTTAAACTTGTCAAATTACGGAAAAGTCTGTTTATATGAATTTCCAATTTCCATTAGAATTCATTTCCAAGATATGTAAAAGTGGAGTTTCTAGATTATCTAGCGTAGAGTTTCTTAAACAGCAACCGTAGCGTATAGATTCCATTTTCATGATATTTAAACTTCCGAAAATATTGAAGAACTTTTTTACGACCTTTCACAATTTTCATTAGAATTCGTCTCTAACAAATCAATCATGATCTAAAATTCAAATTTCCAGAAAAATGCAACTTCCAACTGCAGCTTCAAACTCTACAACGAGTATATCGTTCAATATTATTCAACAGAGTATGTACGCAGGAAAAATTGGATGCATCAGCGAGTGACTGGTTGAGCGTGATTGAAAATCGAATCGGTCACAGAGATTGTGAAGATCGCGTTACGCGGGATGTTCATTGGATTAGATTCCAGGAACAAATTGCCACCTGACCTTAATAGTAATCGAATCGCTACTACTATTAACCTTGTTTACATATGGATCGTCTACTTACATCCGTGCGGAACCCAAGTATCTTGGATCGTATGACTATTTGTACGGATCTAATCACAAAGCGTAGCACGTGTCAACCGGTCAAAGTGCTTGATACTATACAAAGTTTATTTTGGTAGCATCTTGTCTACTATATTTGTCACTAGAAGTAAATTAAAATAAGACTACTGCTTTATATAGCCATTTCATTATATGTAGGATTTACCTGAACTTAATTGGTCATCGGGCTTGCATGGTCTCTTCTCTGTACTTTTTTTCTGAATGACTCACGTGTGACGGTTCGAAGCGTTAGATAATGATGCATCGATCTTTATATAGTATGTATTTGGAAAGTAGAACTGCGTCGTAATCCTTTATGGTCGATTTCGAAATTATTTAGCCGATTTATACTTCAGTAGTTTGGGTTTGGTATTCATCTTGGGTTAGTTATCATTGTAATACAGTAATTATAATTATCTTACGATATATCCTATACGATTATTATATTGTTACAAATCGGTTAGTTACTATTGCAACGCAATAATTCTAATTATCTTGTAATATAATATTGTAACAATTATCATTATATAGGTTTACTTTATATTATTTTTAATTCTATACTTTTCACAAATTTGGAAAGGATTTCTAGAAATCTTACTTTATCGTTTCTTCTAGCTTCTTTTACTATTTATTTATTCATTTTCCTAATTCTAAAATTCATCCTATTTATATTCATTTTTCTTATCATACAGAAGATTGTACAATCTTCGCACATTGCAAGTATTATGTCCGAAAAATCTCATACGGAAAATTATCTTTAACCGTATCGTGCATGCATGATCCAATGTTCGATAGTTTCGCTCTAATCGCGAATTGATCTCGTAGAACAGAGGCTTCTACCCACACGACCGACCTACTACCATCGGCTCGCCCACAGATCGCTCATGAATAGTTAATTAAATCGCGAATCGCGACATTTTTCTCTAGTTTTTTACTAGAAGAGATCGCGAGCTACGAGATAACACGCTCGACCTGCGTTGTAATTAAATTATTGTCGAGACAGCTACGATACATATTTCTCTTTCATTCCATCTTCTTCCAATGATTAAATAATTTATATTGAAATAGAGTGAAATTGCCTAAAAAATGAATGAAGAAGAATATTTAAAAAATTCTTAAGTATCAAAACGAAGTTAAAATAGCAAAGTAGAAATACTTGCAGGAACCTACGATATACGATTGAATAGTGAAAGGATAATATTCGAGTACTCAATATATCCAGATTGTACGTAATTGAAATTGTAATTAAAATTTGTTAAATTTGTTCCCTGTTGATTAATTTATTCAGTATTTACTAAATATTCAATTACTGAAATTCGAATACACAGATACATGTTTCCGATTATTTCAAACTATATTTTTATTATATCTAATTATCAATATGAAATATATTTACTTGCACATTCATTAAACTCATAAATACAAAATTTTACAGCATCATCATCGATCGATTTGTACTTGAACACGCCTCGTTGATCCCTGTTTTACATAACTTTACGCTTAATAACTTGGCCCATAGGAAATGAACTTCCTGTCTTACGTATCAGCAAAGTGCAATTAAAAAAAAAAAACGTATTACGATTTGTGTTATCATGCGTAACACATGATACGAATCTTGATCTTCCACTACGCAATGTGACGTCCACTGTATCCACTTTAGTACTATAATTCTTTTTTTTTCCTTTTTTTAAATCGTATTTCGTGGCGTTCAACTCTTCAACGGAGTTGAAGACCAAATGAAGATAAACGAAGCTTGTTTGTCCCGTGAAAGCATGCTTTTTGTTTCGTTTGATTTGCATTGTTCTGCGTTGTTTTGCATGACCACAGACCAGATGGATCATCTCTGGGAAACGCACGGCCGTCGATTAAGCGAGGCTGGCCTGCGCAGAGGATCAGGTAGGTGCTTTGTTTCTTTTCTGTTTCTTTTTTCTTTTAGTCTTTTATGTTTTTGCTACAGTGAATGCAAGAAATAATCGTTAAATTTTTAGAGATTTAAATGATAAGATATTGACCCTGCCATGTCCTTTGGTCACTTTTTATCCAATCGCATTTCCCTATCAATAAATTATAATATTTATTAAAGTATTTAATACGAAGAAAGAAATAATTGAGTGCACCGCAGTGCAAAAAGTGTAGTGAATTTCGTATGACTTCATTCTTGCATCGACTGCGATAGAATTTCTGTTATCTTGGCATTCGTCCAGAAACTGTGATTCTCGCAGTACTTAAATCAACACACCCGTGACCTCAGATTCTTTTAGACCTGACTAATCTTTCTGAAAATGAGCGATTATTCTCGCATCGGTCCGCGATAACGATTACATACAATTACATCGTTTTTCCTGTGAATCTGTGTAGCTTTTGTTGCGTGTATGCCTGATGCCTAATGAACGAACTGTATAGCCGATGTTAACGTAAAAATTAAAAGGAAAAGGAATATTTCACCGACAGGAATCTTTGCCAACGTTATTAGAAAGAACGGGAAAAAAGAAGCGCTCGAATTAAAAACTCCACTCAACGAGTTTATCTTCCCCTGTAAAATAATAAAATAAAATTATTAAAAAAAAGAAAAAGGAAAATTTAGGATAAAAAATTCCATTCGACTAGTTTACCTCCTCTTCCTGAATATAATAAGAATAAAGAAGGGAACTCGTATTTAACGAGTTTGTCTTCTTTTCTAAAATAAATCGAAAAGAAAGGACCTGAACGAAAAACTGCGTTCCTAAAATATCGAATCGAGAAAAATTACAGCAGAAGAAAAGGCTCGATTTAGAGAATCCACTCAACGAACCTATTTTCCTCCCCGAAATAACAAATTAAAAGAGAAAAGAAAACACGCTCGAACAAAAAGCTCTAACGAAGCAAAGCAACCCAGCAGCGCAATTAAACACGCTTATATGTAATTCCACCCTGATTAGATAACAGCGTGGTTCTGACGGAGGACACGGACAGCTTCATAATAGGAGATCGAGTATGGGTCGGTGGCACGAAACCAGGCTCCATTGCTTATATCGGCGAAACTCAATTTGCCCCTGGAGATTGGGCTGGAGTGGTACTGGACGAACCTATTGGTAAGCTCTGATCGTCATCCTCGAGGAGGAAATCATCTTCGACGAAAATTAACGAACGAGTGGACGCTTCAGGCAAGAACGATGGATCCGTGGCTGGCAGTCGGTACTTCCAATGCGAACCAAAGCGAGGAATATTCTCTCGATTGACCAGACTGACCAGAGCACCGTTAACCGATATCATCGCTGCAACATCACCGATACAAAAGACACCTACTTCGCCAAGTGACAGCGCGAAAGGAAGCCTCAGCAAGTCCATGTCTCCGTCTCTAAGTAAGGAACACTGCAAGAGATATTCTCCTCGTCCGTAGTGTGCTTGAACTTTCCGTTTAAGAACGTTTGCAACGAGAACCGTACAAGAAGAATCTGAAAGAATTTGTTTCTTTTCTCTTTCCTCTTTTGGGTGTCTCCTCTCGGTAGAATCGTAGAATAGAAACGAGTTGTTCGTTTGCTGTTCGAGAATTTTGTAGGTTTAAGATGTACATTATAGAGTATCGTGTATATTGTACAGTATAAGTTGTGTTAGGTTGCTGCATAAGTTATATCTGCCAGAGTGGATCTTGCAGAAATCCGATGTACAAAATTGATCTACGTGGATCTTTCGTAACGCCTCTTTTATAAAGATCATTGAATTTATCGTTAATGAATTTATTGTATGTTGCATTTTAACGAGCTCAAAATTGTTTATTCGTTTATTCTTGGTACCATATTTGTCATCATACAAATTGAACGCCCTTTATTGTTTTTATTTTCCAGTTACTTTATTATAAGTTTGTTATTTCATTGAAATCACGTATCCCTTATAACGTAAAATTCTAAATCAGGTGATATATATTGGTTAAAATTTCTCAACAAATGTAACGAGTGAGTGTTCTAATATTTATGATGGACAGTGTATATGTATGGAATTGCCATATTTATTATAACATTGACTGCAACCTGTTTATGTAAATCAAGAATCAGAGAAAATTTATGCAACAACCTATTATTTGATAATCGTTGATTATTTCAGGATCGTTTAGGTAAGCAAATGGTCTCTGCAAAATTCTCTGTTAAATTATTTATGCTTTTTTGAGTGGACGTCCAGTTGCACGCTGTACAGCTTAAAGTTGCACCATGTAGACTGTTTTATTATCGTGTCTAATACGTAGCATGCTGTATAATATTCCCTGTTCTGTAGCGTTATCACCTAAACACTTAAAATTTTAAATCTCTCCAAATAGAACGACGTACTACTGTCTCTTCCATTATGCATCGTAGCGTAGTCTAGGTTTTTCGATGTCCGATTATTTATGTAATTAATTCTCCACGCAACGAGTTTTGTCTGTTTAATAAATAAATTTGGATACCGCTTCCTCACTTTCTTATCGTCGATTAAATTGTAAAAATTGTAAACGTAGAAACCGTGCATTTTTGGATTAACCCTCAACTAAGATTTGGATTTAAACGATCCTTACACATATATTATTTCTTTAAAAAATTCCTCGCTATCAAATTCCCAATGTTTACAGATTTTAATTAAATTGTCTGTAAAACTGTTAATGAGTTTCTTTCTTCATTTGTGTTCCTTATTTCGTTATTATTATTACTAATATTAGAAATATTTTAACATTCACATATCTATTCTATATCTTTTTAAAAACATCTTACGTTCAAAATATTCGTGATAGCATAACTATATGAACCTTACACTCATTAGGAATCTCGTTTCTAACTGTAGTTGAGGCTTAATTCCAATCGCCAGTATTTTAAACACCTTCTGACAAAGTGGTTTTACGTAATCTTATCTTAATGTTTCATGCATGTATTCTTCTACTCTAAAAAATTCATCTATTATAAGAAACGTATTGTAACTCGTCACGCAGACGCATCAACGACGAGTCTATCGTCCACGGTGTCGCAGAGGGATCTCAGGATAGGTGACAGGGTAATAGTATCGTCCAGTCAAGGCAGCAAAACCGGTGTCCTCAGGTACATCGGCATCACAGAGTTTGCACTTGGCGAATGGTGCGGTGTGGAACTAGATGAGCCGATTGGAAAGAACGATGGTTCCGTCAACGACAAGAGGTCTGCATCGATATTCGAAATTTATAGTCTGGACCAAAAATTTCAGTCGCCCGACATCTCTTCCCTAATCAATGCGCGATGGATTTTTCCCCATTTTAACAATTTTTTATGCCCTGAAGAGATATGTATCAGTCTTTACGTTTTTATTCTTGTCTGTCTGATTCATTTTGTTATTTAACATTTACGCATTCCTCGCTATTCCCTTGTTAACTTACAACGTGTTTGTCCAAGAAAATTAGATAAATTATTTTATTACTTTGGTGCTTGGATTTAAAAGAAAAAAAAAAAACTTTTCTATCTTCTTCTTAGATTCTTTGGACTCTTTATTATCTTTATTTTGTTTTTAGATCTTATCTTTGTTGAATTGTTTTATTTTTTGATAAATCTTATCTATGAAATATATTTTTTAATACCTCCGCAAGTCTAATCTATGATACATAGAGCGAAGGAACGGTATAGATTTTGAGCTGTAGAAATGTCTAATTCAGTTCATAATAGGGCACAGGTATTCGCAGCGTGGGAGTAGCGTTTTGTTCGATCGAGCTTCTCCCTAGATTCTGCAACTTCGAATTAATTAACTCGATTCGATCACGCCAATGGCTGTATTTATAACTTCGATTGCATACAAATGTAAACGGATAACGACGATAGCCTTGACATTTATTACCAGTATTCTCTTTTACTCTTGAAGAACGATCAGAAAAAAGATCAGACTAAATTTCCATTAGTCTCATTAATTACATAACAAGATGAATCGCACGACAACAGAGAAATCTGTGTGTTACTTAGAAAGTGGATAAAGTTTAAGAATAACAATGTAAAAAAATCAATTAGCTCCTGCTTTCTGCCTCTGCTTTGCTAATCAGTTTAGCATTCATTCAGGTACTTCGAGTGTCGACCTAAATACGGTCTGTTCGCACCCGCACACAAGGTCAGCCGGTCGCCGTCCAGCAAAAGGTCATCGTGCATAGTGCACAAGCCAACTGGCGCCGCCCTGAACACGTCCATGAGAAAGACCGGTTCCAGAGAGTCATTGCTCTCGATGTCGAGCATCATCAGCACCGCTAGCACAGCCACCAAGGCTGGTGTTAGCGCCGCGAGGGTAAGATTCACGATGCCAGAGTGAGGAAGATCGCCTGCAGCTTGTATCTTCTCTGCAGAACGCAGATTCCTGACTGTCCAATTTATTTGCCACTCCACTCGAACAATCAGGGGATTAAAAGAATAGATTTCTCATTTGGAACGATGATTGCGGATTTTCATACATTCGTGGGGAATTTAAAAACGCGTAAATGCGCTGAATGTGTGTATACGATATCTAGAGTACAAATTTTCGCTTAGGTTCCATTTCTTAATAAAATTTGAATCTCTATGAATATCCGCAGTCTATGTATTACGAACGCGTTCATGTTCAAAAATTTGGCTATCATGCACCATTTTGTAATTATATGTAATTGAAATTGTTAGTACTATATCTGGCTGTTTTGTTATATATTCTATGTATTTCTAAGATTTTGAATCTTTGCAAAAAGAAAAAAAGAAAGAAGAAAACAAGAAAGAAATAAAATTTTACTTTGATTATCCTGCAAAGATAAAAAAAAGAAACTCGAACAGATGGTGGCAATGGCCTTAAAATTTTGGAAAACGTGTATTTGCTTTGGTACCAGATTTGTACCTTAAGATTCAAAGTATTAGATACGCTTTTTTGTAGAATAAATAATTCTCTGATTATTCCAAGGAGTACAATGAACGCGTTTCTGCTAGTTTGTATGAATAAAGCAACACCTCCTTTAAACCTGCTTTGAAACGCGTTTGCGAGTGAAACTGCGAGTTGTTAGCTTGTTAGTCCCATAGTGACGTTGTTAGATTGATATAGACACACACACACACATACAGTACATACATATATATCTGTATGCGTGTGTGTTACATTTGTTATCGTTGCTGTTGTTCTTGTTAATAACATTGTCGATTGTCAGAGATTAGTTTAAGTCGAACCTAATTTACGATCCAAAGAGATGTCCAGTATTCCTAATCTTTGGACGTATTTAACTTTATAGAACGCTTAAAAAGAAAGTCATATATTCGTACAGTATTCTTTTCACAGAGTCTTTATATATTTTTGTTATCGAGAGAAAAATGATATATATATATATATATATTTATTTGTTGGAGGTAGGAGTTGAACGAATTAACTGTATGGCTGTTGCATGATATATTTTTGTTTTTTGTTGCATCTATAATTCCAGCGGCCTGGTTTTCGCACCTCAACACCTGCACGAATCACCCTGCAGGTGAGATTATGATCTAACATTTATTTCGGTTACTTATCAATACCCTCTTTAATTAGAAGTATAATAGATGATATCCTTCATACACTCCACGCAATAGAAATACATTAACAAATGTATTGTGACTATGTATTTGCATAATTTCAGTTATAATCAGTATGATTTGAAAGTTAATATTTGTCATGTTGATTCATTTAGAATTTAAAATATAATAGTGCGTTACCACTAGTTGTATAGTAGATAATAAGTAGCTTACAAAAGTATTTTGATACTTGTATGTGATGTTAATAAAATCATCCGTCCATTCCTCTTAATCTCCTTAAAAATCTCATTCCCACCTGGATGAGTATATAATTCTCTAGTAGATTAATTTTTTTTTCTTTTTTACTTTATTTGTTTAAACTGAACGAAAGCATTCTAAGTTACCAGTATTGTGAAATTGATCTTCAATCATTTATTTCGCTGCCATTTGTGATGCGACTCGTATTTATTTAATTAAACGTCATCAAATCAAGTGTGTAATAAATAATTCAACCTGCTCGGTTTACACGCTTTTGAGATTCGTGTTGAGAATAAGGTATTCGACGTGTATTTATCGTTAGCGACACAATGTCCTCGTTGTTGTATGTAGCGATAATTATGTATATTTAAGTTGCAAATTCTGTATCTGTGTAACGCTATGCGGTTTGCATTTTTATCGAGCAAACTTAGTTTGCTTTTCACGCATTCATCAAAAACCGGTTCTCGAGTAACGTAAGAATGGCGACAAAAATCTGCCAAGATAAAGAGCACGATATGAATAGAACAAACATGATCTTTGCATAAGTACATAGACACACAGTTTTGATGGCAATAATTAAATATTTGCTTTTGTTATAATCAACATAGAAAGTATTATTATGATATAAACTCGCTGGATTATGATATGAATTTCTTGATTAAATATGTATTGTAATGCTGCATTGAGAAATCCTTTCAATAGAGCATTCCTAATAAATATTCAAACGATATTTGCAATTTTTTTTTTTACGCATATCTCCACCATTTTTAGGAAACGTTAAAGGAGAAGCAACAGGAAATCGAGATTCTCCGGAAAGAGCGAGATTTAGAACGTGAACGAATTACGAAAGCCGCAAATCAAGCAGATCAGGCGGAACAGTCGCTTATCTCAGTAGTAAAAGAATATGAGCAGGTTGTAGTATTATCATGCGTAGTTTATTTAGTCGTTTAATATTATGATGATATTGAAAAGTGTCATTTCAATTTTAGTATCGCGAGAAAATGCAAAAAACCGTTACTGACGCGGAGGTTGCGTTTTCAAAATTACTCGAAGAGAAAAATGCACTTGCTTTACAATTGGAGGAAGAGAAGAGGAAGTGTGAAGATCTGCTGTTTCGTTTCGAGGAAGAATCGGTTAACAAGGATGATATTCAGGTACACATCTTGACTGTATACAGTTTTTATTCCAGACATAAAACGATATACATTAAAATATATTAATTTAATACGAGATATATTGTAAGGTAAGTGTGGACATTTTTAGGAAGAATTTTAGAAGTAGCTTAAACGAACGACAAAACACGAGGT
This sequence comes from Bombus pyrosoma, assembly GCF_014825855.1. NCBI lineage: Eukaryota > Metazoa > Arthropoda > Insecta > Hymenoptera > Apidae > Bombus > Bombus pyrosoma. The sequence goes on from NC_057772.1 coordinate 4,904,231, forward strand.
GGAGTAGAATAATATGTTCATAGTTTTTATATTTTTTCTTGTTTCACTTTGTTTTGCCAAATTTCTACTTCTGTTCTGAGATGTTTAACTATACATCGATTGCTTGGCAAAATTTCAAAGAACTACAGAACGTTAAAATTAGGGACTAGATTAACATGCTTTTCCTAGTATTAGGAGCTTGTACATAAAATGGTGATGGGCAAAGCTAGTATATACATAGTATATACGTATGTAACTCAATTCAAAACGATAAAGTGTTAAAATCCCCCCAAATCATTCGTAAGCGATAATTAAAACTTTGGAAAGTTATTTGAGTTTAAAAAGATAATTTACCAAAAATAAAAAATGAAAGATTTCGTATGGTATATGACAAAAGCTTGTTTCTAGGCTATGGGTTAACGTAAAAAACTTATCGTTTATTTTCAGAAAGAAAGAAGTGAGCAATGTGTGAGTATCCGATGGCAGCCATTTGGGATAGAGGAAGGGTTGATGATGCTGTTTTTCTGCACTGCTTCTCTTACCATCACTGTAGTCATGTCGTTTAGCATTTCATCACAAGTTTGTCAAAATGATATGTGATGTTGCAGTATCTCTTCGATGCTTTCCCCAACTAATTAATTCTCAATCTTCGTTGACATTAAATATTAAAGTTGAACTTATACTAGCACTATTTGATGCTCGTACGTAAATTACTTAGGGCATATGAAAGAAAAAGATAAAAGAAAAGATTATAGATTGAAGAAGTTAAATTTGTATCATGTAATGAATAGATTTTTATCTAATCGTTATGTACAATCCGTTAGAAAGGTGCGGGATTAACACGCTTTACGGTGCACTATGAACATAATTGCTATTTTCAGTATTGCTTTTATTCACGCCAAATTTGTGCTTTACGTATGAATCAATTATTAATACGTAGTAAATAATTAAATCATCGTACGATAAATTTAAGAATCAATGTAATTTTTTTTTATTTATTTGTTACTCTATTTATTTATTTATTTATTATCTATTTATTTCATAATTTGTATATTTTTGATTCCATTATGTTACACACGGTTGTATATTGTTATTCTGCAAAATCGAATAATATGTCTTACACTGTTGAAGCATACAAAAAAGGTTATATTGTGTATTTTATTGCACTCTCGCCTAAACCAACTTTATCGATAGAAAATTGATATTGTATATCTTAATGCACTTTGTGTTAGTTAATGTCTGTTTAAATTGATTTATTATTATACTAAACAAGTACGTTTGTGGTTAGGTGATAAATACTGTAAATGAAAATAAGATCAAAGATCTCGAAAAGCTGTTGCTGGAAGAAAGAGAACGTGTCGGTCAACTTGAAAGTGATAGCATCAAATTATTCGAAACGGAAGAAGAACTGACCCGTCTTCGCAATGAAGTTTCAAATGTTACTGCTCAAGAAACGCAGCAACTCGAAGGTACTCTGGGAAAGGATTTTATCATGTACTATTTTCTACAATTTATCTTAATCGCGAATTGATTTAGACTTACAGAGTCGGAATAAAATTTTGGAGGAAAGTAGAAACAATCTTGAGAATGAGGTGCAAGAGAAAAGAATACTTATAGAGCAATATATAAATCAAATAACTCAATTGCAATCAAAATTGAAAGAAAATCAACAAGAAAGCGCGGTTCATAAAGAATCAGAGACAAATTTGCGGACGGAAATAGAACGTGCGACGAAAGATTTGGAGAAAAAGAATACGTTGATAGAAGATATGAAAAAGGAATTTGAACACAGTACAAATACTTTGAAAGAACAGTTGCAAAAGGCTACAGAAACGATAGAAAATATTAAAAAGGAAAGTACAAGTGAAAAAGAATTATTAAAGTCAAAGTATGATAAGATAGTCGAAGAGAAGGAAAATCTTTTGAAAGCAAAAACAGAAGAATTAGAAGTACAATCAAAAAAACAGTTAGAAGTACAAAATGTTGCATTGGAGAATCTTAAGACTGAGAATATGAAGCAAATTAGCAAACTTTCAGAGTCTTTCAATGAACAATTAAATATGAAAGACTCGAAGATTAAAGAAGTTTCTACTAAGCTTGATCAAAAAATATCTGAGACTGAAAAACTGATGGTTGAACTATCCACGCAAATTGATATAAATAAGAAAAAAGATGAAGAATTATCTGTTGCTTTAAAGAAACTGGAAGGTATGTTCACAATACAAGATATCTAAGTACCAGATTAAAAAAATGTGTAATCTTAACTTATATCACGTAAATTAATTTACAGAACTAAACGAAAAGCTCAAGTTAATGGAAGAAAAGAATTATTTGCTTTCTAAACAAATCCAAGAGTACGAAAAAATTGCTGATGATAGCTTTAAAATAGTCCAGGAAAAGCAAAAGTTGGTAAGTACTTCTTTCTATAAATGTTATGTTCTACCACCAAATATAATTGTTTTTACTACTTTAGGAACATGATATCGCTTCCTTAATGGCTACCGAGGCCAATTCCTCAGTCCAATTGAAGAAATTAAGCGAAGAGTTGAAAGTGAAAGAAAAGGAACTATCGGAACTTCGTTCAACAACAGCAGCTGAAATAGAAGAATTAACTAAACGTTATCAGGGTCAGATTGAAGAGAAAGCAAAATGTATAGAAGAAGCAAATGCTTATATATCTCAGAAATCATTATTACTCAGTAAATTAGAAAATGATGTCCTTGAATTGAAATCGATTCTTGCCAATAAAGATGAAGAAATAAAAAATCTCATACAAAAGACTTTAGGTAAAACATATAAATATCAAATTTCAGTAATTGTATCACTAAATTAAGATTATTGTTGTCTATATTTCAGATTTACAAAATGCACTTACTTTATCAGAACAAGCTAAGACAAATCTGGAGAATGAATTCCAAGGACTTCAAAGCGATATAGAACAATTAAATCAACAAGTTGCTGGTACAGAAAATAAACTGTCGCAAGTCACTTTTCAAAAGGAAAAATTGGTAAATAGTTACTTTATTTAAAGTTTAAAAGATGTAATTTTTAGATGTAAAATATTTAATTATTCGTTTTATATTTAGGAAGCTGATATTGCAAATTTGTTAAGTACTTCCGCTGATTCATCGGAGCAACTTATGAAATACAATGAGGATTTACGAACAAAAGAAAAAGAACTTGATGAATTTAAAGATAAAGCATTCAAGAATGAAACTATGCTCAAATCATTAGAGTTGAAGTTGATTAATATCGAAACAGAATTAAACAAAGCTAATACATTAATTCAAGAACAATGCTCAGAATTAGAAAATAATAAATCTGAATTGGAAAAAGAGAAAAAATTGAACGTGGAGTTATCTAGCAAAATAAAAGGATTTGAAACAGAAAATGTAGAACTTGAAAAACAAATAAAAGAAAATGATTACATTAAAGACGAACTTAAAGAAAGAACTCAAGAATCATTGAATCTTTCAAATGAACTAAAAAATAACAAAGAGGAAATTCTTAATCTACAAAAACAATATGAAACTTTAAAAAATTCACATAAAGAGGAGGTATCTTCTCTTCAGAAAGTGATTGATAACATAAAGACGGAATTAACTACTTCTCAAGAGACAACAAAGACTTTGCAAAAGATCAAATCTAAGTTAGAAGCTAATCAAAGTGCCAATCGTTGGACAATTGAAGAATTGACAGAAAAACTCGAAGCTGAAGCAACAAACCGTACGAAATTAGAATCATTAATGACAGAAAAAGAATCTAATCTGCATGAGTTACAAAAGAAATATGAAGAATTACAGAAAACGAACGAAGCTTTGATAGCTAATCAAAAAGCTACTGACAAAAATCTTACTACGTCGTTAGATAGTATGTCCAGTGAAGTAAAAGAATTGAGGGATAAACTAGATGTTGCTGCAGAAATGATTAAAGTCAAAGAAGATGCTCTTGTACAAATGAAAAAGGAAACTGAACAAGCTGAAACACAAATTTTGAAGCTTAATGACACTGTTGCATCTATTCAAAGGGAACAAACGGATAATGTAGAGGAAATGAAAAAATTACAAGAAATGCTATCAAAGAAGGAAAAGGAAATATCTAACATCACGGAAACAAAAATTTCTTTAGAAAATAATCTAAAATCTGTAGAATCAAAATTAGAAGAAAATATAAAAACTTTAGAATCACAGTTGAAGACCGTACAAAATGAGCTAGATGTAAAAAATAACATGCTTCAGGAATCAGAACATATAATAAAAGAATTGAAAAGCTCCAAAGAAGAATCTGTGATGAAATTACAAAATACTTTAGAATGTGAAATGAAAGCTAAACAAACTGAGCTTGAATTTGCAATGCAGAAAAATTCTGAATTACAAAAACATCAACAATCGCTTCAAGATACGATAGAAAAACAAGTTAATGATTTGAATAACAAAGAAGTAACAATCGATAAATTAACAGCACAAATTAAAGCCTTAGAAGATGCACAAATGAAAAAATTGAAAACGGATGAACAGATGCAAAATGAAGAAGTTAAACTTATGCAAAGTAAGCTAAGTGAGGCGATTAAAGAAAACAGAAATCTAGTTGACAGTAAAGAATCTCTTGAAAAATTACTTGTAGAACAGAAAAAGAAAATTGAAATGTTAACAAATACCATACAAACTAAAGAAAAAGAAACTGAGAAAAATATTCAAAATTTGGTAGAGAAATTAAACCTTGTATCCACGGAATCTGCACAGTTAAAAGAAGCACAAAGTAATTTGTAGGTACACAAAAAATAGTTTCATACTTTTCTAATACTTCTCACGTTTATATGGACTTTACATTTCAGGGAAAGAGAAAATAAACAAATTACTGCTAAATGGACAGAAGCAACGAGTCAATTAAAACTTACTCGTGAAAACATAAAGAATAATTACGATGTAAGTACTTGATTTTCAATTTAATGTAAATTTGCTACAAATAAATATATAATATATCTAGATTTTCATTTATATTATAGGTAGCAGGAGGTGATATGAAACAACATATGGGTAAAATTTATTTAAAATTAATTAATCTCCTTTGTTGATTTTTCAATTCTATTGTAAAGCTAAATTATTAATTTCAGTTGATAAAGACATTGACATGATAAAGTTAAAAGAGGAATATGAAACAGCAAAAAGTCAAATAGATTTCTTAAATTCTGTAATAGTGGAGATGCAACGTAAAAACGAAGCTTTACTATGTAAAGTTGAAGTTCTTGAAATAGGAGTACCTGCCAATGAAGCTGATGAGTATACCAAGTTCGTAATATTTAATTTTTAAATAAGCCTATGTTATAACAATGATATGATATCCATTAATTAATTCTAGAACCACATTAGAAAAACGAATGGCTGCGCCACGTATGTTCTGTGATATTTGTGAACAATTTGATTTACACGAAACGGAAGATTGTCCACGACAAGCTCAAGACTTTCTAGACACGGAAAAGGTTGTAAAGCCCCCGAAGAAAACATCGGTGGAAAGACCGTACTGCGAAAACTGTGAAAGTAAGAATTTATTCTTCAAATCTTCGCGAATTGCAATTTTCTCCATATCCATCTATAATATTCTTTTTCCTAGGAACAAAAGCAAGCGTTTAAAATTCTTTCAAATGATATTTTTAATTCCTAGAAAATATTAGTTAAAAACTGGATAAATACCTTAACACAGACTAATACAACGTTATTATTTTAAGTATACACTGAATATTTCACACTAATCCATCTAACAATTTTTCGTATTTCTATCCAGTTCCATTTACGATTGTTTTACCTGTTTTACAGTGTTTGGACATGATACTCGTGATTGCGATGATGCTGAAACCTTTTAATGGCGTGTTGTCATTTGTTGACCTATTTCATTGCTTCTCAAAGATCTTAGATACAAAAGAAAAGACCTGTTAAAATTTTTGCAGAGTATATTTTTATATAAAAGAATTTAATGCTACAGTTCTGTGCATGTCTTCCTGCATAGGAATATGTGTGTCCATTTAAAATACATCGACAATTCGATGAGAAATGTGTGCTCCTCGTGTTAAATTTATGATTTGAAAGTCTATATATGTTCACCAGAATGTTTTTCTGTGTATATTCGTTGCGCTTCCATGTGATTGTTAAAGTACAAAGTCATATACCAGTTCTATTACCACTTACGACTAAGTTATTTTATGATACATTGCTGAATTATATTATAGAATGGGAGCATAGTTTATTATTTGTATAATGAACAGTTAAACGTATACCATGCGAAACTTCGAAGAAACGTTCGAAAGTCAAATGTAATTATGTACATACTAGTTATTTATGTCAACCTGTAACTGTATTTAATAATTTATTTAGTATCAAAAAACGTCACACATTTAATAATAGTTCCTTTAATTGACAAACTCAATGATCGAGCCATTAGAATTAGTTCACAGTGTTTCTTCACAATGTCTCAGAATTTATATCAACATGATTGGTAGTACATTTTTCTGAAAAAAATTTGTACTGAAATATAATGAAAGTAAGTATTTATTATTTTGTATGTATGTTTTCTTTGCCATTAATCTTTGTACAAAATTCGTTTCAGCAGAATTGTACTACTATGACTTACCGTTGTCTTGCCTTCTAACTTTAAGCTTTAATACAGGGTTGATATCTCATCTCAAATCTGAATCTTGTCTTGAAATGTACATTTAATAAATTATAACTAAACTTTGTAGTTAAAAAAAAATAAAATTGTAAGAGACTGATCTTAGCATTTTGCATAAATTTATTTAAATTACACAGCAACGACTTACTTTAAATAACAACAACTGATTTTTTATTATATGTTTCCTATTTTTTGAAAGAAAAATTGATTTAAGATAAAGAGTGAAATCTTTTTTTTTTGTTTTTATTTACTTATTCATATGTACAAATACCATTTATTTTCAGTGTACTTATTAAAGTAAATCAGTTCTTAATAATCTAAAAACTTGAGATACATATTAATTCCTTACATATATACAATAATAAATATAAAAGAAAAAAGATACGACTTAATCTAGTCCTTCCTTTTTCTCCTTAATAGCTTCCTGAAATATTACATACACAATATTATAGTCACATAACAAATCATGATATATATTTATCCTTTACCTTAAAACGTTCTTCAAATAGTGAGAGTTCTGCTATGAGATCTGTAATAGCATGCATAAAAGCATCATGTGGCGTATAGTCTGATGTAGTTTGGATTCTAATTACAAATTTGTGTTCTAATGGATGTGGAACTTTATATCCAGCGAACAAGACTTGAGGATCTTTCAGTAGCTGACTAATGAACAATTGAAACTGCTAGTATGATATATCCATATTATAAAAATTATATAAATTTTTGTGAAATTGCAAAGATGTACTTACTTGCGGATCATGTTTCCAAGGGTATGATCTTCCTTATTAACAGTGAAAATCGCGGCATTGGGAACTTTAGTGTCTTGTTCTTTGATTATTCTATAAATACAGGAAAAATCATATGCATGTATTTCATTTTAATGAAAGCCTTTAAATTGGTTAACCAGTGGTTTGTAATACTTACTTTTTTTCTCCTTCGTATAAAAGGAACGATTCGAAGGTCGGAGGCGCATTCATATTGTAGTTTAATTATATTTAATGTTTTATAGCTCTGGAGGATTCCTTTTATAAAATTTAATTATTAATACAAAACCACACAATAACACAGCAACGACAGATCGCAAACTGAAAATTCGTCACAGTTTAAATCACTATAGATGAGAAAGTTAATTGCATTGTAACTGTAGCGCTCTCTACATTGCCAATGTTATTTTACATATTTCAAAGCTGCATGATTCAGCAATAAAATAAAAAAAGAAAACTTAACGATATACATATATTTATGTATAAAAATTTCTATAGAGAAATCAAGCAAGCAAGTAAAGAAAGAACAATTGCTATTTTAAACTTTCTATTGTTCCGACATTTTTTAATATAACAATGTATTTATAACAGAAAAGAATTCAATATTTGAACGATATCGAAATTCATAGCAATCAGATTAGAAAGAAGAAGAAGACAGATCGTTTCTGAAATCTCATGATCGATGATCGAATACTTTCAAGATTTCCAAGACAAGACTTTCCGAAACTTTCAATACTTTTGGAAGCTTTGGGGTACCAAATCCCATTCGAAGTGCTTGATAACCGATCACTAGGTAGCACTACTGTAACACGTAAAATTCCTTCGTAAGTCGATCTAATCGCAATGTCGTTCGTGACCAGTCGGCTACGAAGCAGGACTTGTTCTGACTTCGCCGGAGCCGCAAAATAGTTGTCAAAATGGCGGGTGAAGGTTCTGCAAGTGCGAATCCAAATTGCGAAGTCGTTCGTGGACAAACGTTCGAGGTTGGGCCACGATATACGAATTTATCGTACATGGGCGAGGGTGCCTACGGGATGGTCGTGTAAGTGTCTTCGAGTCAATTTCTCTCGTTATTTCTGAAAACATTCGATCTCGTATTGACTAGCTGACAGGCCGAAAGATAAACAATCAAAAATACAGTCATCGAGTGAATTTACGATTTTATGACTAGATTTTCGCTCCATGATGCGTACGAAAGATTTTGATTTTGCCCCGATATCGTCTGTAGCCGCTATTGAGTGCTTTTCATCGTAATGTATCGTCGTCTTTTGGCGCCAGTTTTGAATACGGTTGTCACACCCTTTCAAACCCTTGTCCACTTGCGTGTTAATGTTACGACTTCCTTGTTTTCCATCGCTTATCTCTCACTTATCGGTCTTATCATTGTACCGTTAATGAGATGACGAATAATATCTTCGTAGAAGCGGCCAACTTTCATGCGCAAAATTTTTCAAATTGTCTTTGTTGAGCATTCTTTTACTGTTCCATTATGACCACTTAATTAAATTTTATATTTTATTTTTATTTTCAATATTTTGGAGCTGTAACTTGTAATCTTGATAACATTTTGGGAATTAAATTCCAGCATATGTTTAATTTTTAAAAAGGAGATCTTTTAAATATTGTAGAACCATTTCCTGTATTGTGGTTTCAGATTAGGAGATACCAGTATATTGTATATAGGTTGCAGTGTAGATACTACCATCCTTTGTTATTGATGTTGCTATGTTTTGTATGCATAATATTGAAATAGGTTTTAATGAAGAAAAAAAAAAGTTGTGAGTAATTTCTCAAATGTTGTTTCAAATGTTGGTTCAAATGTTGGAATTTATTTTTACAGATCTGCTTATGATAATGTAACAAACACAAAGGTAGCTATAAAAAAAATTTCTCCCTTTGAGCATCAAACATATAGTCAAAGAACATTAAGGGAAATAAAAATTTTGACTAGGTTTAAGCATGAAAATGTGAGTAACTTGATGTATATATGTATGTATTAGCTGGTTATATATATATATATATATATATATATATATATAACTATTCTAAATATATACTTTCACTTTACATTTTCCTTTTAGATAATAGATATAAGGGATATATTAAGGGCACCTACTATAGAACAAATGAAAGATGTATATATTGTTCAATGTCTAATGGAAACTGATCTATATAAACTTCTCAAAACACAGGTCAGCATAATAAATGACTATGAGTAAAGCTATTTAAAGGAACATTAATATACTTAAACATGTTTTATTTTCAGGCTATTAGTAATGATCACATATGCTATTTTCTTTACCAAATATTAAGAGGATTAAAGTACATTCATTCTGCAAATGTACTACACAGAGACTTGAAGCCAAGCAACTTGCTATTAAATACCACATGTGACCTTAAAATCTGTGATTTTGGTTTAGCTAGAGTTGCTGATCCAGAACATAATCATGCTGGTTTTCTTACTGAATATGTAGCAACAAGGTGGTATAGAGCTCCAGAAATAATGCTTAATTCCAAGGTAAATAAATAATGGATCGTTCAATTTCAATTTAGAATGAATGTAACAAGATATTAAATCTCATTTCAATTTTGCAGGGCTATACTAAGTCTATAGACATTTGGTCAGTTGGTTGCATTCTTGCAGAAATGCTTTCAAGGAGAGCAATATTTCCTGGCAAACACTACTTAGACCAACTGAACCATATATTAGGAGTTCTTGGATCACCATCTCCTGAGGATCTTGAGTGCATCATAAATGAAAAAGTATTAATTGTTTCTTTATGTTTAGTAATTCTTTTGTGTTTAATATCATTTTGTTTCACTGAGAAAATGATATAGATTGCATTGAATAATTATATTTTAGGCACGAAATTATCTTCAATCATTACCATTTAAACCAAAGGTTCCATGGACAAGTTTATTTCCAGATGCTGATCTTCGAGCTTTGGATTTGTTAGATAAAATGTTGACATTTAATCCTAACAAACGGATTGTTGTGGAAGATGCACTTGCGCATCCGTATTTAGAGCAATATTACGATCCAGATGATGAAGTATATATCTTTTACCAGTAAACACCAATGTACAAATAACAAAGATAACTTTATAATACACCCAATTTTTAGCCGGTTGCAGCGGAACCGTTTAAGTTTGACATGGAGCTAGATGATCTTCCAAAAGAAGTGTTGAAACAATACATCTTCGAAGAAACTCTATTATTCCAAAAGAATCATCAAGAAAACGTTATGTAGTCTACTGGTATTTACTCTCTTTTTGATCACTGTCGAACCCCGAATGAAACAACAAGTGATCAATATATGTTAAAACGATCAATAACGTTTCAGCTGCGGCGAGCCTGCAGGACGACCGAAAAGGAGGCGAAGGTGTGACGTCAGAGTAACAGAAGTGTACTTCTTTTACAGTTATCTACAATGGAAGCAAGAAAGAAAAAAGAAAAACAAAGAAGACAGAACAAAATGAAACTTTTACGAAAACGTTTTATCGGAGCATGGCTTAAAAGTCGAGCTACAAGACATACACACAGGCGAATTTGAGAAGGGAGCGGTGAATGAGGTAAAGAAATAAATAAACCGCAGTGTCCGTGCATATACTTGTACATTCGCATGTCTTTACCGGAGAAAAAAAAAGAAACAAAAATACAGTGTCCTTTTTTGTTATAATTGAATGCATAATATTAATTTGTACAATAACTTTTATTTATCCCGAATTATATATAGGTAACGCTAGTTGACGATTTATTGTTAATCACCGTATCATACACATTGTCTGTGATTTAATTGCCGAGCGAGTGACGTGGTTGGTGTAATGTGCGAGATATTCTAAGCCACGTAACGCGGCGACCGATAAAATGAATGTAAGTACGTAGAGAGAAAAAGAGGGGGAAAATGAGAGTGAGAGAATACAACAGCGAGAGAGTAAAAGAGAACTTGTAACTGCGTGTATATACACGCGTGTGCGTGCGAATACACATACATACAGTATATTTTGAACAGCCATTAAATTCACTGAAATATTTGCTGATAGTAGTTCTTTTATTAATATTATCTTTTTTTCTATCAACTTCATTCTACTATTGTGGTTTTAAAGATCATACGACAGGTTTTTGTTTATCAGGTGATATGTTCTTCTGTTACTATTGCAGCATGTTTATGATTATTGCTGCTGTCATAGGTATTACTGCCTTTTGTATGTTTGAGTGAACGTGTGTGTATAGGACTATTGCGACTATTGTTACTGCCTTTTGTTTCCAGAGCTGTCTCATTTCTATTATTAATTTCATGATCTTTTTCTGTTCTTTTTGTACAATATTTGTATTATTCGGTACTGCGATTCTCTTCTTTTATGATTTTGTTTTTGTAGACTATTTTCGTCTGTGTTTGACATTTCCGCGACTTCTTCCTTTATTTTTTGCAATTTATATGCGTTGTATCTGTTATTTCTAATCACGACTTTTTTTCTGGTCGATGAATCTTTGCTACGTAATGACGTCTTGCAGTTGCGGGTACTGTTACTGTGTAGTAGCGTTGCATGACGGTTCTATTCATTTGGTGTGTCCATGTCATACGTTGCTTTGATTAATTAGCTTTGGTGATTGACAGTTGTTCTACCAAAGCTAGGTTTGGGAATGTTGTGTTGGTATCTTTTGGTTTCGGTTATAGAGTATTCGGATATATTGGTTAATGCCCATTTATACACCAACCTAACACTACCGGTTTGCATATTGTTATTTCTAACAGTAGCTCCAGGGGTACCCTAGTAATCTTTTCTAGCGATTTTTACTTCGGATCTCTATTTTTAAATAAGTTTCTCTTTTAGTCGTCTTTTGCGACACGCAGGAATTACGTTAGATCTATTCTTTTCCCAAATCCACAGGAAGGATAAGGATATTATGCATTAAACTCCAATCATTAGAATTGGAATTGTGCATTATATCCAGTTACCTAATTTCATATGCCGAACCATCTCTGATTATGAGCACAAACTTGAAATCCCAGAAGCTAGACTGAGACCCTGATAAGATAACAGAGAGCTTAACCGTAATAGCAATGAAGTTATCTTGCATAAAAATCTGAAAGATGCTCGATTTAGCCAAATTGACTAAATTGTTATCTTCTACCAAAATATATGCACTCTGATCTATTCTTTCATTAATATTCCTCCAGAGCTTAACAAGCTTCTTGTAAAAGTAGAGATCTCAATGAACAGATCTGAGTTGTGACTTTTGTTGACCTAGGTTTCAGTGGTTATACCAAAGAGTTTGTTGTGAATATCACCTATGAAATGAATTACTTTCCTTCTTCTCTGGTGGATTGTCTAAGGAATTCATGTCATTGATGACAGTATAATTAAAATATCTTGCTTGAGTTTATTGTAATAAGTAAGTTGTGGGAAGTAGTGTCATCTACACAGATCAGTGTCTATACCCAAAAATCTATTTACAAGTTTACTGGCTCCACATTAACAGATGTGGCTCATAATCTTTTCAAAGGTGGTGTGAAATCTTAACAAGACAAGAACACTGTAGGAATAAATACATGACCGGCACATCTATGTAAGAAAGGTCATCTGCAAATCTATGTTATTGAACAATTCTAATTTAATAAAAAGTTGCTATTATTATCTCCTGTTCTTCTATTCTCAGAGCGACGAGTATAGACTAAGACGCAAACTGGTTTTAGGGCATTTAATATCTTATGTAGTACACTTCATTCAATGTCGCACGTCTTTAGTATCATTGTTTTTTGTATTGTGTGTTTTATTGCGGTATTCAGGAGTTGGTTTATTTTATTAATGAATGTATGTAGTGGTTGATATTATGAATGATGCAATCTTTCATATCTCTCAATTTCTATAGCTAGTGATTACTAGCTAGTGATTACTATTAATACCATTATTATTAATTTTAATTATTATTATTATTATTATTATTATATAATATTCAGTGTCATTCTTATAGTAGTTATGTACCTCGCAGAAATTCTATTCTGCCTCTATCAAATTTAGTTTGTAGACGAACGAGAGGAAGCGAGAAAGACATAAAAGGAAATAGATGACACAACGAGCGAATGAATGCATGTATGAGAAGGAGCAAATGAAAAAGTGAAAAAGAGAGCAAGATACTCGAGAAAAACGTTTAATTCATAGTTAATTGCATTCGATCCAGCTTCCAGTTCTTCTAAGCAGTTTAATTACTTCTTGTTTCACGATCTACAGGTATTATTACACTGATACTGCCATTCTTGTGCAACAGAGCGCATGGTGTCTGTTTGAATATTACAATATGTAAACTTTTCTATTTTTTACATTTCCAGTGTTTTTATTATACTGTACTATGTGTCGTCTTTCACTTGTTTTACTTCTTTTGATTTCTTCTGTTATTAACAGATGTTTCGAGAAATAATTGCTTGTTGTTCACAAATAGCTTAAATTATGTCTTGTTCTTATGTCATTTACGCATTCTTGTTTTATTTAAAAGCCAATAAAAAACATTCTTCATATAATCCACTTCTCTGAATTCAAACACTCACCATGTTAATTAAATTGATAATGTGAACGTTCTTGTTTCGATTCGTGTTTTTCACTCTAAATGTACGCGTATATTTAAACGATTCTTTTTTTATATTCAATATAATATATATCCCTAGTTGATACATCTTCCCCGAAGAAACATGTCGTGGCAAATGGGTAAAATAATAATCGAGCTAGGTACACGAACGTGTCGTCGATGGTGAATGACGAGAAATCCGATTGTGATAGCTAGACTGCGGATTATTTATACATTTATGGGAAATTTAAGGATGCAAAAATGTATAATATATCCAAAATGCATTACTTAAATTATAACGATTAACAGGTGAGACAAATATCTGCTTAGATTCCATTTTTTCAGTTATACTTGCAAAAATATTATTTTACTGCATAAATATCCGCAGTCCAGTGATAACTTAGGGACGAATTCGAGCGATATCGAGGCACAAATAAGAGACGAGCAATTTACTTCATCATCTACTTTTATTTTTCTAAAAATCATAATTAAAGAAACAAAAAATCTCTTGTATGAGACGAGTATGTTTCATCATATTCCAATGACAATCGGATGATTTTCAAGATGGCGAGGACACGCTTAGAATACTTATTTAAAGAACAAAAAGAGGAACCAGTACTATTCTTGTCTTCGAAATTAAAGTCGAAATCAAAGACAAGAAAGTAAGCGGTTAAAATCTTATTAAATAAGTGGAAGAGAGATAATGTAAGCGAGAATGAGATACCAAGAAAGCGATAGAAAAGTTAATATAGAAAGAGAGCGCAAAACGAACGATCCAGAGTGTAAAACACTATTTGCCTCCCTCGATTATCAGATCTCACGTTCTTCGATATAATCTAATAAAATAATTCTCCATTAATAAACACATGTCAGTGGTATGTTGTATATTCATAAAATAATTTACTCGAAGCAGAAAGAGATAGGCATCGATGCGTTTGTTTCCCTCAAAGTTAAGAAGTTTCATCTGTGGAAATAACGAAGACTCTTCGTTGCCTTCGATTTCGAGTATCCTTTTTCACGATTTAACTAACTCGAGAGAGAAAGAAAGAGAGGAAGAATGTTGTATTATTCTCCTCGAGTGTCCTTTTCCATTTCTCAGCATATTTTTATGCTTTACAGAGCATTGAAGGATTTATCGGATTATCGATTTAGCCTTGTCGCTGCTTTTATATCCGGAACCTTGTGAGAAATAACAATCTACCGAAGGAGAATTTAATATTTCATTGTAGTCAAAGAGATATTACAGGAATTTTCATATGAGACTTCTAATAATTTACGATTGATCTTCGTAGCTTGAAATTTGGAATTTTCACAAGCATATGAAATTTTTCGTTTAAAAATAATAATGAATAGTCAGAATTTGATCAAAAGTTTCAATAAATGTATAATTGAAAGGTAATGAGATTATCCTTTGTCTTATTCCAGGAAAACAAAAATATACTCTAGCCATTTTTAATTTCTGTCAAGTATAATTCAATCAATTTTAACAAACTATTTATTATATTATACAGTTGTAAATGTGTGTGCATTATATCATAGAAGATCTAACGTCTTTAATTTCTGTTTAATACGTCACAATTTTTGCAATTGTAAAAATGATTATAAATATATCTGTAATTATATCATAGAAGATTTAACTGTTCAATATATTTCAGTACACTTCAATTTTCTAAATTTCTCTTCATTTTAGGCTTGCTTTTATTTTTAATTATATCATATTAAAATCTTCCCGTTTAATCATAAGGTTGCATTACAAAATCATAAAACCAACGAAAATGTACTTATTACATTTTTCTCCTCTAATCTTTATATTCAGACAAAGTTTCTGTGTGTTCAAATATCTTCGTGAATCACTGTAGTTACAGAGAAGAATCTAATCTGATATCTCTTTACAATTCCGCGTCCTTGTGACTGCAACTATATCTTTGATGTCGTACAAATCTTTCAACGGTGATTTCACCGATGTAAATTAACAATCAACCGATTACGTGTCATACGTTTTTCATGCTGGGAAAATTCCTTCGTTTACTAGTTTTCCGCGCAAGCGAGAAATCTCGAAGAGGACATTCGTTCGTTTGAAATATGTATACCGTTCATATTAAATCCTCAATGTGAAACGTTCCACTCCGTGCTCACAATATGCCTGATGATACTGAGAATTTATTTAATTTCACTCTTCGATGAATTTACTATCTGTCAAATACACACGAATTTCTCTAAAATAACTAACTTAATTCATTAAATTGTCAGTATCTCCGCATGTTTCGAGCAATAGTCTAGCAAAACAAGTTCATTCAATACAAAAAAAAAGATTTCGGAGATGTCTGTGGCTCTTGTTCACGTTTCTACATTCTGCCTCCCTTAATGAATTGTGCAATAAATTTCTATAAAAAGAATAAATCATCGTCTATCGAAATTATAAAAAAAGAAAAAGAAAAAGGAAAGTGATGGACACAAAAGAAATATAATGTTCCCTCAAAGCTTCATTAATTTCTTATAAAAAATATAAATTAAAGAATAATTCATATATAATCTTCCCTCCCTCGTATGCATTTCGATTTTATCTTCGAAGCTTAAATAAATAAAGAAATATCTTCAAGCGTTACACGCGTGAAGCTGATTTTTGAAAGACGTTTATATATGTCCGAATCTTTCTGCGTGTACAGTTGCTATGTGTCCGAATTTCGTAACTCAATCTGTGTATGTATTTAAGACGTTAATTCTCAGAGTCTCAAAAAGTAGATGCGAACGATTAGCGAACCGCGAAATGTTTGTCGAATAATTTTCACGAGCTACCTCGATAGACCGAGGGGACATTGTAACGAGTCGGCTGGCTGACTATGACGATATCGGTGTTCCAAATTCGTTTCCAACGTGAAAATTGACTTAAACAAACAAAAATGGAAAACTGATAAAAAAAAGAGGAAAAACTTACAAGTCAGAGTATAAGCATAAAGTTCAGACATTATCAAACGAAACAACAAAACTAGATTGACTTGTAAGTTTTCATTACAATTTATATTATACTGTTCATCTAATAAGCGGTGAGACGAATCTTTAAAGATCTTTCTGTTCGTTTATATACGTAAGAAGGACGAGATCAATATCAAACGTGAAGTATTAATGAAATGTATTAAGAAACAAAGTTGCGATGCATTTAAATTCCACAAAGTTTCGAGTTCGTGTCTGTTCTCTTCTCGGTATATGAAATTTGATGTTTAATTAAGAACGATTAATAAATGCAAGAAATATTGTACATTTGCTGTGATCGTGTATCAAGTATCGTACCTTGTGCAAACGTACAAATTTCACGGGACGTCATCAAATGTAAACCTGTTGTCGGATATTCTTAAGAATCCATAACGGCTGCTGATGTAATTAAAAAAATATCATTAAAAAATGAGGAGGAAAAAATTTTGATAACATTGGGACACCATTATCGCGAAGAAAGAGACACATAGGATGCAAGTAAAATGCGAGCAACGATAGATTGTAGCGTTTAATATACATTGATAGAATTATTATCAATACCATCAGGCCTAATATACTTAAACGTTGCGTGTATTTGTTGTTGTTGCCGATTCATATCTTATATATCCGAATATAAAAAGAATATTTCGTCTATGGATTTTAAATGTTATACGTCATTTATGAGAAAACAAAAAGAATAAAAAAAGAGAAGAAAAAGAAGAAACAAGACGAAGAGAATGAAAAAAAGAGTACGAAAGTAATACGAAGAAAGCGAAAATGGCGTTTATCGATTGGCTTAACAAAGGGAAAAGTATTAAATTAAAAAATACATCAACAGTTTTTATGTAGGATAGACGAAAGGGATCCTCGATATCTTGCACGATTGCCTTTTAGCAAACGAGATTGATATTTCTGATTCTGAAGCAAACAAGGAGAAATGAATATTAGTTGGCGAGAACTAGTTCACGAATCTAGTAGATCTTACACGTGATGAAACATATAAAAATGTAGATATAATAATATTAGATAAATTCAAGTCACGGTTAGCAAATGTAGTTACCAAATGGTTTTCACACGATTTTAGATAAATATGTAAGTTAAAAAAAACTGTCACACGCTTTAATAGCGTCAAAAATATCGCATCTCGTTTGTTAATGCATTAAATTACCTCGTGCCTCCAAGCTGCATTCATAGAATCTATCATTTTCAATATTTTGAGCTTCCATTTAGTCATTTGTAATGTGATTAATTATTTTTCTTGGAATCCTTTTAAATATTTTTTATTTAATATATTGCAGTAGAATAATTTTTATTTGAGACCGTAAGCAGTACAAAAGTGAGATTAAATTAACGTAGAGAATCAAAGTAGCGGCTAGAAACCTATGAATGCGGCTAAAAGAATATTCCGATAATCCACTGTGTTCTTCGAACGATAAATCTTTCTTTTTTTTTTTCTTATTTTTCTTTCTCAAATTACTTCAGCCGAATATTTCTCTGACTAATTGTTATTTGTGTAAATGATAAATATATATATATATATATATTATACATATATATGTACTGAAATCATAATTATCGATTATTGTATTTTAAAATGACTATTCAAAGTATTATCGTGCTAATATAAAAGCGGCTTTATTGGTCAATTATTCGGAATCGATGTCATAATTATTCTTATCCCTATTTCTTCTAAACTCGAAGATACAGAATATTCATATAATTTTGTCCATTTGTCATATTTTTTACATTTTGTTGGATATGTGCAAAAATTACACAATGGTCATTAATTATTACGCAACAAAAATTTCATTCTATAATTGAAATCAAAGAGGGCTGGTTAACTGGCATTATAAAATTGCATCTCTTTTTCATTTAATGTTCACGTCTAAGAAATCACAGCTTTCGAAACATTTTATTAGTTATTACGTACGTAAGGAAAATATATTTTAAATGCTTAGCACGTATAGTCTCGGTACAAGGTATTAGTATTAGTCTCGTACAATTTTATTTTTATTTACAACCGTTCGAGTATTTTTCCTCACTTTTCATTGGCTTTTTTAGCTGATGTAATCACCGAAGACAAAACAGATTATAAAACCACTATATATCGTTTCGATGTGCAATTAATTAAATATTCGTTTGCAGAATTTCTTTTTGTACGATAAGGTATAAATTTATTTCTCTGTTAATTATGAGGTATCCGAAAATATCTTTTTTTTTCAATTGCAATTATAAAATGCACGATTCTCAGCAAAAGTGTTAATTGTACAAACGAATATTTAAAAATATGTCCTATCTTTCTCAGTACGCAATGTGTTAATCGAAAAACTTTTTTATTATTATCTATATCCTAGATAATATTTATATACACTCCAGGAAGCACCCATTACCCGCTAATTTATATTTTATCGCATTTTAAAAATAGGAAGATGATACTTGATTATCAATATGTGCAAAATGTTAACATTAGTCGTATTAAAAGATTAATGTACGATCCATACTTATAATTGTGTAATATGAATAAAAAATATGGGGAGATTTTATACCCAGAAATATCTATACAATATATATTCTCTTAGAATATTTGTACTTAAACATAAAATTTTAAATTCTTACACGCACAGAAACTTGGTCTATTCTGGTAGTGCAAGATACATAATCAATTAAGGCTAAAAATATACATTGTTTCAAATTTCATGTTCCATTATTCAATTGTATATCAAAAAGATTTTTTCCGCATATATCTTATTAGCATAAATAAATATATTCACGATTAAAATATGACTTTGTGTAATTTTAGGGCATCATTAATTTAAACAAGAACGTATGAGTTAAATGAAGTTGTAATAGATTCGGTGTAATGAGTGCATTTTCTATACTTTTATACATCAGTTATGAAGTTTGCACCATATCATACTCTTCCACTGAAACAACACCACAACCATATTTCACATTTTTGCCACAATTCGTTCGACTAATCGACAATTATTCTGTTTCACTTCCTTCGGTATATTTGTCATTTTTCACTTCTATCCTTAAAGGAGAGCGACCTCTTGTATGATTTCTGATTCGAGACCGAAGATCGCCTTTTAATGTATTTCTTAGATCTCGTATTCTTGGTTGCCTTTAAAATGTTGTTATATGTTATTTCCAAATGTTATTCACAATTCATATAAACATTAATATTGATTTGTTTCAATACTTACCTGTCTTTAATGGAGTTATCAACAATTTCACTTTTTACATTGTTCAGTCTCGCCCATACTGTAGAAGCAACACGAGGTTTATGTTGAACTACTTTTATTACACTGCCCTTAGGTCCTTGAACTTCTTTTGCAGGTTTGTCACTATCCTCATCACTATAGTCTTCGTCCTCGTCTTCTTCTTCCTGTTCTTTTTCATCAGACCCTTGCCATTCGCCCTCTTCCTTTTCCTGGCTCTCATTATCTTCAATAATTTCACCGTCTTCCTCCTATATGCCATAAATAAAACCAGTATCCAACGATTTGTACTAAATGTATGCAAATAATGCATAATGAAATTAAGTTTCTAACAATAACTACCTCTGAGTCATTAAGCTTTAAAGAATTCGACTTTGTTGCAGTTGTATTTGTTACAACTACTTGAATTGCATCACGAAATTGCGTTCCTTTCCTCGGAGCGCTAAGCCTCGATCGCAAATCATTGCCTCTAGTTAAGTTATTTAACATAGTCTGCAAATGTATCGTAATAAATACAATAAATAAATAAATTCCTTTATTGTATAAAATTTATTTAGCTAATAGTAAAATTTACTGACTTGTCGAAGTTTCGCACGTCGTTTGTGTATCTTCTCTTCTTCATCGTCCGCATGCATTCGCATTCGCAACACTTTACTTCTTTTACACCATTCATCTTCACTATCACTGCTCGAATTACTTTGTTGTTCTTCAGCGTGTGTAGTTTCCTTTGGAGGATATTTTACCCCTAATCTTTCCTTTACACTACGCCCTTGATCTTTAGGTTCATTTCTGGTGCCAAACTCACTTTCTATAGCATCATTGAGTCCCCAACTTTCAGACAATGCACCCCAGGGGTTCTTCACACGCCTTCTATCTTCAACATCTTCTTGCGGCTCTTCTTTGAATTTTCTTTTATTTTGTCTAATTTGTTTGTACATCCGTTTTCGAGACTCAGTTAAAATTCCTTTAATACCTGCATGAAATAATATTATTTAATGTTTGGATAGGACATTTTGATAACGTTTGTAATAATACCTCCAAAATTGGGGTTTCCATATTTTTTATAATATTCACTCATTTTCTCTGCATTAGGTTGTTTTTTATCAGCTCTGGTAGCAAATCTAAGGAGTATTGCTTTAGATTTAGGATAATCTATCCCTTTCCTCCACAAGCCAGGAGGTAATGGGCAATTAATATCCTTGATACTTATATAATCTTCTCTTGTCTCCTTTGTAGTGTTTGTGATCTCATTATCTTCGTCCATTTCAATGATAGAATCATCATTAGTTACATTGTTTTCTTCATCAGGATTACCATCAAGTGATTTTGTAGTTTGTTGCTTTTCCAAACCAATAATCCTTTTTGATAATCCCAATATAGCTCTAGCTGCTGATAAATTATCTAACCATACCACGTTACCTATATTGTAAATAAAGAACAAGAAATTTATAAATAATTCAATCTTTTAGAATCATTGATAGTTATGTTAATAAAATTTATGGATTTAAATTGTTCTTACATGAAACATCATTGATCCATTCAATGGAGGCTGGAGCATAATCTTCAAAATATTTAAAGACATCTTTGGTACTCATTTCTTCTGTGCCTCTCATGTGTATTACATTTAGTCTGATATTTTTTGTATTTTCACTATCTTCTACAATGCCCATACTAAAAATTAAAACAACCTATGCTATATATATATCTGAATTATTTTACATTATCTATGAAGCAAATATTTCTCAGTGTCTTCACCTAGAATACAAATCTTGTTCTGGATTTGATAAATTATTCTTTATCTTGTCAGTTAATCCAAAACGTTTGGCTCTTTCTTCCATTTTCAATTTTTCTTCCTTACTAAATATATCTATGCCTGTCATGAAAGTACCACCACGATTCTCATAACGGCTATCTAACTGTATCTGTTTGAATATAAAATATAATGCATTAATATCTAATTTCATAATTCAGTGAATACATAACACTTTTACAATTCAAGATTGTAAAGTGATCCTTAGTCAAAGCAAGAAATCAACGAACTCATTATATGTATATATCATCCACGTTTATGTCTCATTTGAAACAAAATAACAATCAGAAAATTTATAAAACATGCACATTAATCATGAAAATTGATTATATTTAATATTTTTTTTACTTCTGGTTGTTGCACGTTGTTTGAATTAAAAGTTTTTACATCGGTTTGCTCAGAATCAACATTTTTGGCATCATCGGTAACTGGGATCATTTCCACGTCCATAGGTTCACCCAGTTCATCCATTTTAGATATTTATCCAATACTTTTTCACAAAATTTCAGAAAAATTCAAAAGACTCATGAAATACGTGTTATTAGGGCGTCTATTTACGAGTAAGAAGAAATAATACGATAGGTTATGATACACAGCTTTGGCTATATAAATATTGAGGTTACATATTCTATAGTTTTCAAAAACACAGGCGCCTCCATTATTCTGGCGGGAGAATCAAATTCTTACGGAATTAACAATTTTAGAATCTTCGTAAGCGCTTATGACGTTTATTCCTATTTCGATTTATATTTCTGTAAATAATTTATCAAGTTTTTTATCAGATAACGTTACGGAAATTATTTAATTTTCTAGAAAGATATAGTGATCCTTGGTTATAGAGAGTCCAATAAAATGAAAAAATAAGAATATTTGTGATCTCAAACATTATCATTTGCGGTCTCAAGTCCGATTTTATTGCACTTTATCAAAACCACGGATGATCAAAATCATATCTACATCTCTACAAACAGTACGATGTGATAGAATTTTGTTTTTACGCTTACATTGCATTATTAATTTATTGTGAAAAGGTGTACATAAAATAATAGCTTGGATTTAAACTCTCATTTGATGGATAACCGCTTTCAGAAATTGCTCATCAACGTCGAATAACTTATTCCAACAGATTTCGGTTCGAAATATAGAAGTTAATAAAAATATAAAAAATTATAAAATTTATACTACACGTATAGTATCAAATTTGAAAACTATTTCCAGCCACTGAATAATCGATAAAGCGTTGATCAATGATCTATTTAATAAAATCGATAGTATCATATAGATTCATCAGTACCCTTTCCCTCAAATTCGGCCCAGACTATAGATAATGTTATTTTTATCAATACGGATTTATACACGCGAGATTCCTTGGCAAGTAATTGATATGTACTCTCTCAGACAATTTAATTTTACAATCCATGCGCACTACGATCGCAACACGATCGCAACAAACAAATTAAAATTAATTAAGAGATACAAGTACATTGTCTTTGAACAGATCCAGCCTTAGAATAGCCTTAGAATTATTTGACAATCTTTTTTATTTACAAACAAAGCGCTATTTTGAGAAGCTTTCCTATTTGATTTTTTCATCGACGTTATGAGACTTCTTTTTCTTTTAAATACGTGTTTTGCGTTGTATCGAATAACGGGGTCAATAGCGATGACGTTATGAGACACATTTTTATCTATTTTAAATTTTAATTACCGCCAATTAGTCGCCTCTGTAATTATGAATTTTCAGCGAAATTTCGCTGGTTGTGTCTGTTGTCTAGGTCAAAAAATCTGACATCGAGTAATTCCTGGTTTCGAAGTAGTCATATAGGGATAAATTAAAGAGCAATGTCGTCTATTGATACAGTTCGTTGTTAACGTCGGTTTAACGTGGACGCGTGGTCGTCGAAGTTCGAAGAGTTTTCGCTATATTTCCGCGGTTCCTGCAGGATCGTTTGGAGCTTCTTATAATTGTGGATCGCTGAATTTTTATTATTGTAGTGCTGTAGAGTATATTAATTGTATTCCGTGTCCGTAAACAGAATAATTTCAATATGCCTGAAAATGGAATACAGATGACCGAAATAGTAAGTGACTGAGTAAACGGCGTTCGATGGAATGAAATTAAATTTTAAACAATTCTTTGTTCTTTCTTTGATTGATTGTCTTTCATAATATTTATAATATTATAAATTTGATTGTCTTTCATCATATTTACAATATAATATTATAACTCTTATAATAAAGAGATTTTTATTGATTCGAATGTCAATTGCATAAAATAATTGGATTTAATGGTACGTTGTTTATTAAAGTAGTTGGAGGAATATCCAATTAAATAATTCATTGTTCGATAATGTTTAATGATGGTTTGATATCTTCACAGTTTGTATAGCTCTTGATTTCTAATACTATGTGTACTAATGTAGAATTAACGATAGTATAGTATTTTGTTTGTATTTTTCGGCTTTACAACGCGGAACGGGGACTTGGTTTACGTATTTCTAACTCTCACTCATTCCTATACGAATTAATAATAAACATTCGTATATATATATAAAAATCTAATATTTGTTACTTGTATTTATTTAATTAATCACTTAAAAATATCGGTTAAAATTTAATTTAAAAAGTCGGTTATTCTATATTCTATATTGTTTCGGTATTCCACAGTTCAGTATTCTACTAATAGAGATTTTCAATTCGAAGAACCGTATTTATATCGTGTGATTTCTATTCTTCAAACTATATTTATGTGAGTAGATGAATAGTGACTCTCAGATTATTAATTGGAATTTAATGTCATCGTATCAAGCGTAATGCAATTTAAAATATAAATCATCATTATTGTTTCTTTTAAAGTTTTTATTAGTAATCATCAAATGTTGCTGGGTATATTTGGATCATAAAAATTTTTGGCGCAAGTGTATTTCTATGCTAAAAATCGCTGAGAGGCACTGTGTACACTTAAGACGTAAAATTGACTGTGAACTTGAATGGTTGTGTTGTTGAGAAAGGATAGTATTGATATATAACGTATATATTTAGATTCTAATTGACGCTTAAGAACACTGGCTACGTCGTGGATCGAGTAAATCGTAATTAGAGATTCAAGATTGCGAGATACATTCTATTTTACCAGTAAAAAGTATAGACATCCTCCCACCTCGAGTGGACTTTTGCATTTATACAGTATTGATATTGGAATATTAGAATCTAATCGCATTATACTACATTCTCCGGCAAATATTTTGAAATAAGAAAGAATAACAATCGGAGTTATCGATCGTTGATAATTAACGCTAAAATATTAGACAGATAGAAAATTCGGATGGTGAAGATAATAAAACGGTAAATTAAGTAAAAGGCGCTTAAAACATTTACATAGGAAAAACCGATGAAAAAAATTTTTTCTTTAATTGAATTACCTTTTTTCAATGTGTTATTTAATAAAACAATATATTATTGTCTTAATGAACACTATGATACAATTATTCCTGGCGAGTTGGTTCTCCAACGTAATTACGTAACCGAGCTTATTATAAAAAATATATTCTACTGTACGCGACGATGCTGCTTATACCTTTTCAGAGTTTTAAATTCTGGTTGCTTCTAGCAAAAAAGGACAAATTACGGTTTCATTAAAAATCCTCCGCTCCTCCTAAAAAAAAAAAAAAAACGTAAAGAAAAAATAGGCAACCCTCATAAAATCTAGAAAGGGTTTCAGTACAAACAATCTTTAAAAATCTGAACAAATTACAGTACAATCTTTTGTCAGAATTAATACTGCATGCGGTTTCAAATATGCTACAAAGTCAAAGAAAATCGTTTAAAGCTGGTATTATGCAGCGTGCACCTGTTTATTATTTCAGAATCTAGAAAATTCAACATTACAGCTGTCGGACACTAAAACTGCTGGTAATAACAGGAGCACGAATCTCAATTATGGCATCGACGATGTCCCGCCCTGGTATCTTTGCTTATTTATGGCTTTACAGGTACTTTTTATTGTAATAAATTAAGCGTAAAATATTCTTGTAGGAAGAAAACCACCTGTACATCTTATATTTAACATCAAGGAAACGCGAAACTAATTTAATCCTTATCAGGTCTGTTTACTCGCTTACACGTAAAATTCAAACCTGTTTCATTTAAAAAATGTTCCACGTTGCTCAAATTCCTCAAGGATACAGAAAAGTATAGATATAAACTAAAACTGATGATGATGTTTGAATCAGATAACTCATTTGAGATAAGCACGT
The DNA here is from genome assembly GCF_014825855.1 of Bombus pyrosoma. Taxonomy (NCBI): domain Eukaryota; kingdom Metazoa; phylum Arthropoda; class Insecta; order Hymenoptera; family Apidae; genus Bombus; species Bombus pyrosoma. Next base: position 4,930,458 of record NC_057772.1, read on the forward strand.
TCTGAAAGTCAAGGGAAGGTGGACAGATTTATTTTCCTATTTACTTGCCTATTTATATAATTTGTCTTGATAAGATATTCGACTATGTTCATCCAAGATCGATCAAGATTACCATAATCATTTAATGAGCTCTAAGTCTAGTTAATTCTCTGATATCATCAAAATTTTTCCATAACCGTTAAATTTCTTACCTCTTATTGTTAACATCATTTACGAAAAGAATATGTTTTTCAGCATTATCTAACGATGATAGGTGCAATAGTCTCGATTCCCTTCATCCTTACTCCAGCATTGTGCATGGCGGAGGATGATCCATCGAGAAGTTACATAATTTCCACCATGATCTTCGTCACAGGACTGGTCACTTTCTTCCAAACCGTCATAGGATGCAGGTAATTAAATTAGCAAAAATTTGTCTTTGTCAATCTAGACGATATAAATGATTCGTAATTCATATTTAACTTCGTCGTTATTAAAGTCGTTTCAAAAGTAATACAGTAAATTAATCCTTTTTTATAGAGCCTCTTCAATTTATGAGAGCATTTTTGTACATTCGATTCAAATTACCGCAAATTATTCTAGCTAGAGCATTAAATTGATAAGTGACGCTTGATAGACGCCAAAGGAGGCACGAGATGGCATTTACAATTACCATTACAAATACCGTGAAACCATTACGTATATGAATCTTGAGCAATTCGTTACGGATATAAGCTTCGTTGAGCTACTATGTGTCATTGTTATTGATATATATAGAAATTCTTAAAGAATTCGTCTTGAAACAAGAGTATTCGTAATAAGTAGAAAGTTCATGCATTTATAAGAAATTTAAAGATACAAAAATATACATTATGCATATACATAGATAGTACCCATTAAAATATTTAGCATGAGAAAGAAATTTTTATTTAAGTTTTACATTTTTCACAAAGTGCTATTTAGTAATAAGAATGAAGCCACTGAAAAGCTTTTCCAGTTTACAAAATTTTAAGAAAATAAGAGAAAGATAATTCATCTCTAAACGACAAAATTTGCACTTTTGCTTTATTTCTTCTATGTTTATCTTTCAATAAGTAGAAAAATTAAAGTCGTCTTTTTTTTCCCATTTATGATCTTTTATGCTAAAGATCTTATCATGACGATAACGAGTATATCAGTGTTTCAATATTATTACATATTATTATCGCGTAATAAAAGAGTAATATTTGCATTTAAATGAATGACGAGAGCAATTAGAAACGCTATCGTAAAGGCACACGTGTTAATTTATGTACGTGCATGAATTCGAGGATCAAGGCTGGATAGTGGAATTATCTTCACAGCCGATATTTATGCATGTTTCATACTTGGTAACTCCTGTCTACAGCTTGTTCTAATGCTAATTTTTGTGACTTTATTGCTGCTGGATCATTTTGAACTCTTGTTTAACAAGATTTATAGATCGTTAACTATTCCCAACAGCTTCCGGGAAAAATAATATTCGTTTATTACTTCAAACTATATGATTAAAATTATAGTTGTAATAGTAGGAAATCTTCTCTTTAATTAGTCTTTTAAATTATGTATATTTCTTAGATCTATTTTGCAATATATAAATATTCTACTCAGTATCTTTCCAGACTCTAGAATTCCGATATAGCAGTACTTACTCCTACATCGCAATATTTCAATATATTTTCGACACGAAAATTTGTTGAAATTTTGCCATTTTACATATTTGATTCTGTATTATTTTAACGGAAGCTATAACTTTATTACTATCGACGCGAATACATCACGATTAACTAGTAATTGTTGATAGCTAATTGTACAATTTAGTTCCTGACCAAATCAATACTCTAATATGTAATCGATACTATATTTCTTATTTTTCCTATCCTTTGCCATAATAGGTTGCCGCTAGTTCAAGGAGGAACTATATCCTTTTTAGTCCCAACATTGGCAATACTAAATTTACCACAATGGAAGTGTCCAGAGCCGGAAGTTTTAAACCAAATGTCTCCGGAGAACCGCACAGAACTATGGCAAATTAGAATGAGGGAACTTTCAGGAGCCATCGCTGTATCCGCTTTGTTCCAAGTAGTCATTGGATTTGGAGGTATTGTAATCATTGATCATAGCCAAAATATTCTTTGGCTATTAAATCTTCTTTCCCTAATGGAATCTTTCTGAATAGGTATTATTGGATATTTGTTGAAATTTATTACGCCACTGACTATTGTGCCAACTGTCTCTCTCGTTGGAATATCTCTCTTTGAAAATGCAGCTGACGCTGCGTCTCAACATTGGGGTATAGCAGCTGGGTAAGCTTATCTTTTTTGTATTTATATAGTGATGATATTATAACGTGTAAATTGATGTATACATATTTTCTCTTTTTACATCGATAATGTTGTTCATATAATTTAATCAACGAATAAAGTAATAAATTTAACACGTAACGAGGAAAGTGTATGATGTGTACATAACTTCTTGTATATTGATCTTGCAGAACAATATTGATGTTAACATTGTATTCTCAAATACTTGTTAATGTTCCATTCCCGATATTGATATACCGTAAGGGTCAGGGAATAAGCATCGTGTGGTTTGAATTATTTAAGCTATTCCCGGTAATTATTTCACGTTTATTCTTCTTTATATTCTATACGTTTGTATTTTTAGTACAAACTTTCCTTCATTCAAGTTTTTATCATTTTTGTCTTTATTTCTTTTTTGTATTAGGTACTGTTAACAATAGTAGTCATGTGGATAATTTGCACGATTTTAACCGTGACGGATGCTTTGCCAGTCGGTCATCCAGCCAGAGCAGATAGTAAATTAAAGATTATCAATGATTCTCCGTGGTTTCGCGTCCCATATCCTGGTCAATGGGGTACACCGACCGTAACCCTGTCTGGTGTACTTGGCATGTTAGCTGGTGTATTAGCGTGTACGGTGGAATCTATCAGTTATTATCCAACTACCTCCAGGATGTGCGGTAAATATAATTCAAGAACTGCAATTACATTGCTCAATATAATACGAGTAATTATTCCACTAATTAAATATGAATATTTCAGCAAAATATGTTTTGCTCAAGATCAGTTACTTGTGTTTAACTTATGTAATACATAATAGCATTGGAGATACCGGATATCTCATCCAAAATGAATGATAAAGTTTTTAAAACAAGTGGTACTCTAATTTAAGTCCAATTTCAAAATGGCAGATAAATATAACTGTCTAAAAATTTAAAAACTTAGACATTTAAAAGTTTGAAAATTAAAGGATTTAAGAATCTAAATATTAAAAGATGCGAAAATTACAAAATTGAAAAATGAAAAAATTCAGAAATTATGGAGTTTAAATTTTGAAGTTAATATTTTTTGAAATTCCATTTTCAGGCGCACCACCTCCGCCGGTTCACGCCATTAACCGAGGTATCGGCATGGAAGGGCTTGGTACGATGTTAGCTGGACTTTGGGGTAGCGGAAACGGTACAAACACGTTTGGAGAAAATGTGGGAACTATTGGTAAATCGCTTGATTTTCCTAAAAAAAGAAAAAATATCAAAGAATACGAGTTTTTTTGCGTTTATAAGTGATTTATAGCGATTTAAGTATGGTGTTTTAAATTCATTGTTTAAACGAAACATTATCAGGTGTTACGAAAGTAGGCAGTCGCAGAGTTATTCAGTGGGCATGTGTCTTGATGATCCTCCAAGGATTGATTAGCAAATTTGGCGCTGTTTTTATCATTATCCCCGAACCAATAGTCGGCGGAATATTTTGCGTGATGTTTGGAATGATCACTGCTTTTGGTATATTAAAATATATCTTTTAAAATAAAATTACTCTAAGGCCAAAGTAAAAAATATTTAAATATATGGTTCTTTTAGGCCTCTCTGCATTACAATACGTAAATTTAAATTCAGCAAGGAATTTGTACATTCTTGGATTCTCCATTTTCTTTCCACTGGTAAAGTTATTTTTAATTAAATGTTTATCAATTTCAGTTTTTTCTTAATTGTTTAAGTTACGTATAATTCACGATTATATAGCAGTAGCGTAATTGTTCGAAGTAGTATTTGAACTTGATTTACGATACCAATTGAAATCTAAATTGTCTTCATGAATTTTCAGGTATTATCTAAGTGGATGATCAATCACTCAGATGTAATAAAAACCGGAAATGACATAGTCGACAGTGTATTTACCGTGTTACTTAGTACGACTATCTTGGTGGGGGGTGTAATAGGATGTTTATTAGATAATATTATACCAGGTATAACTTGTATAAAAATCATATTATCTTTAGTTCGTGAATTTTCAATTGTTTTGCTTTATAAAACAATAAAATATTTCCTATGCATTTACTATTATCAATTTTTTAAGGTACCCCTGAGGAACGTGGGCTCATTGCTTGGTCAAAGGAAATGGAATTACATACCGAAAGGGACGAGAAAGAAGACCAAGAGTATATATTCAATACGTTTGATTTTCCATTCGGAATGGATGCTTTACGAAGGTGAAGCTTTTTTAAATAATATCTTCTTAACATTTTTTAATTCTCCAAATGATTTATCAACTTGTTTCATTTTTCTGCAGATGGAAATGGACACAATACGTACCATTTTTACCGACATATAAACCTGGAATTTATTCATGTAGTCAGAAAAAACAATGAGATTCACTTTGATTTTATATTTTCAATGCATTGCATAATTGCATAGCATTGTTAATCACCATGAGGAAACTTGGAATGCAATAATGTGAATGTTGAATGAGAATTACCTTGCAAACAGCGAACTATTAATTGAATGCAAAAGAGGATTGTATTAAATACAAATATAAAAGAACTTTTATATAAAAAATAATGAATTTGATTTTTTATCATTTTTATCCACTAAATATGCACTTTGAAAGCATAAGATTCCTAAAATCTCGGGAGATACTGCTAGGGAGAAAATTTCTTTTTTTCAGGGGAAAATGCTAGGGAGATTATTTTGTTGTGGTGGTAAACATTACAACTTAATTTGTGTATAAAGCGCGAAATAAGTAATCGCAGTTATACTTTCATAAATGTTATTTCTAACAATTCACGTAAACTCAAATAAATACGGACATGGCTGCATCCTCAGACGTTGCTACGGTATTGCATACGTGTATTATAGTTTATAAATGTTTAACTTGTAAATTTTGTTGTCATAATATAACCTAACCTCAACGTAACAATTCTTAACTGATTTGTTTGAAATAACTTAACAGAACATTTATTCAATAAAATAATACAATTTGCTTTCTATTGATTAAAAATGTATCATTTTCTGTAAATAAATTGATATAAAAAATATTGTATATATTTTATCTTTGCGTAACTGTATTATACAAATATACGTAATATGTATATAATGTATTTTAAATAAAGTAATGGTAATAGAACTGATAAAATTTATATAATACATTGCTCTAAAAATTCTATTAGTATTTATAAGTTAGATCTATATAAGTTAATTCAATGACTGCATTATTATCTAATTTAGTTCATTAATTAATATATAGATCAAACTACAAAGATACATAAATATGCCATTGGTACAAAGATGCAAGGAAATAGCAACGCTGATAGATGAATCAAGCACAACAGAATTGCAACATGTATTTTCCATATTAGTAGACTCGTTGTTCGGGATAACTGATAACATTGGTTGGGGACTACATAGCATCACTTTTAAGAAAAATCCACAGGAGCATGAAACACTTTGTAACTTTCTTAATCCACAAGGACCAGTTTTTTCTTTATGTTATAAGTTATTGCCAGATTGTTACTTGAAATACAACTTTCCAGTTTCATTTTTACCTGTACGTAAAAATAGATCTATACATTATTGATAATTATAAAATAAGTAAAAATTAAGTTTCATATATGTTTTTTTATTTCAGGTAAAGATACGTTCGATGTTAGAGGAAGGAGTAATACCCCCATTTTATCTAGACAAAATCAGAGATGACCAGGGTACACGTGGTGTATCTGCTTTAAATATGAGTATCCTTTTTATATTTCTGTTTAATAATTTCATCAAATATTTTCAAAAATTTGTGTAAGATAAATCTTTAACAATTTACAATGTATTTAATACATATCCCTTTGAATATTACATCTTCCACTTTGCATATCATTTGACAAACCCCTGGCTGCAGGTGCAGCAACAGGAGAATATCTGGATCAATTGGGAAACTGTTTATGTTCAATTAGCACACTGTTACTTATATCATTTTCTACCTAAAGATAATTCTCCAGTTCTGCCAATAATTAGTCCATACATTAGGAAAACACCTCAACGGAAATTAGTACAATCACCCGAATCTAAAAGGTATTCTTGGAGCAAAACAAAAGATACTTTAATAAGGGATATGTAAATAGAAAGGCACTTATTTAGAACTAGACAATAAGTAAAAAATCAGAAATTATTACAGAATACAAACACCGCGACTTTTGAGAACGTCGATATTATCACCGGGATCTCCGAATTCTACAACGAGCGTTCCACAGCAACAATGTTTACCGCAAGTTTGGAGAAGTGAAACCGTAGTTCAAGTATTTCTCGACTTCTGGGTAGAATACATAGAAGATGATCAATTAAATCCACGATTAAGCACATCATATTCTGCGTCCGTTCCACGTCGAGTAAGTTTACATTTGAAATGTTTTCGTAAAATATATATATATACATTTGCATGTAACTTTAATTACAGCACAGCATCCATTCCGGAGAGCATATACGTTTAGTGCGAGCATTTATAAAAACTTTGCATGAATTTGCAAATAGCGCGATAGGCGACAGAAGTGCGATGGATGAACTTAAACGGTATATACATATTCAAAAAATAATTAAACAACAATTAAATATTATACTAATACTATAATCTATACTTTTACCATTTCAGAATTATTTTGCCTTCTGTTCAAGGCAAAATCTACACATTCCTTCGGAAAGCCATACATCATTGGCCATTAGATAGTTCCTTTAGATTGATTCTTGAAGCTTGGTTAAGTTTTATCCAACCATGGAGATATTTCCCTGGTATAACGTATACTAAGGAAGGGTATGTATATATAGTAAAAGATCTGTTGAGAAATTATTATTACAAATTATTTTACTTTTTTACAGTAAAGCAGAAGAGGAAGAGAGGGGAAAGATACATGATGCATATAGATGGATGCCTTTCATAGCATATAATCTACTAGCTTATACAGCAATATTTCAACAATTACTTCCACGATTTATGAGAACAGATCTTGTAGCTCCAAAGAATGCGTTAATGTTATTCAGAGTTACAAAAGTATGCTAAGTTTTTGTAGATATGTGGATTGTCCAAGAAATGACGTATTTATCAAACTTATACTTCTCAGGTTTTTTCGCAACCGTATTTAGCAAAAATAATATGCGAAATTGAAAGTCACATGGATGATGTTGGATTAAGCAGAAGTCGAGTATCTACAAATCAATGGACTTCAACTGTACGACAACAAATTTTAGAGCTTGAAGGACCGACATACCAATACGTTTTAATGTTTTCTACGGCTACTATTTCACAGGTACGCGAAACGTAAAATACATGCCTAAAGTATTTAATTATTTTTTAATTTCTATCTTAGGTCGTATGTCTATTAGGCACAATTAAACAAGCACATTTAACAGCAACTAGTTTAATCGACGCATTGGAAAAGAAAAGAAAAAACAGACCATTTCTGTTAGCACTATGGGAATTTTTTAATGGTGAAGATTATTCTTCGGATGATATTGGTATAGAGGAAAGGCGTCGTGTCCCTGTTTATCTAGCGAATGCACAGCAACAGTTAATTGATATTTTCGAGGTAATAAAAGACGGTAGATTCCCTAATTTTAAATATCGTATGATTTGGTTTAAACATAATTTTTACAGATTAAAGTAGAAGACATTCCTCAGGTAGCTATTGAAGCTGACCAAGAATACCATGAGAGTATTCTATCGACATCCTTCTGTCACCAATCACAAGTATAAAACTGATTATCTAAAGAATCTTATTATAGTAGAAAAATCCTAACTCATTAATTTTTTAGATGGATTCTAGTTTAGATACAAGCAAACCAGGTGTTTTTGTACCTAATCAGAAAGATAGACAGACATGTCAATATATTGAATACATGGGAGATCCGGAATTGCAACCAGTTCGAAGTAACGAATGCGCGTTACTTGTTAGAAATTTATATAAACTCTGTACATACATAAATGTGAAGGTAAATATACATTTAATAACATTTTAAAATCGAATTATTAAGTTACATTAACTTCATTTTTGAAATTATATAATCGTGTATTTTGAACAGTACCGACATAAGATAACTAAGATGTACCATCGACGTGGTTTCTTCGGCAGCATTTGCCGACAGATATTACAATCACCAACGAAAGTCGTGAAGCTACCAAAACGAACACAAACTGGGTTGTCCAGCGGGTACGAGGAACGTATTCCGCCTCGACTTAGTTTACGTCCGTTAGCTAATTATAGTCTACTCGTAATCATAAGTTTTGGAACATTTATTGCCTGGTTTACAAAGTATGAGACATCCTTAATCTAAGTTATGATTATTTTGGTAGCCAAGGTGATTGCAGTAGTATAACATTGATTTATTTGCAGCTATGGAGTCTTCACGGTCCTTGGGTTCGCCTTTGCTCTATGGTTCGTATACATAATAATACGAGCAACGTTGGAACCATGGACACGATCAAACAGAAACACATTCAGGGCTAATACTACGGCATTTTCTATGAACTAATCAATCATACAATTATTCTATTGTATACAAATTAACTTGCATCACTGTACAATATTCCATGCAATTCCAAATATCTATATAAAAATATATAATGTTTGAAATTTTGATAATTTAAAAGTAATTTAAAGAATATGACATACATGATTTTTTTAAGACGTAAAAAATTGTTGTTTTTTATACTTCCTTTTTAAATGATAATATTATATGTGTGATTAAAAATAAAATTAATATTTTAAAAACAATTAAAATTCAGCAGAAGTTGCCATAGGTTAGCAAAATGAAATTCATAATATCAGCGTTGTAAATTAGCTTTTCAAATCTAATTGCGAGTACTGATAGAGTTGTTATTATTTAATCAATATGACATACAGATAACTGATCATTTTTGTCGATCGAGTGGAGCATACATTGCTTCGCGTAAGTACGAAGGGGTTCGTTAACGTTGATATTGTGAATCGGAAAATTGATATTGGACAGAGGCAGGAACGTAATCGAGCTAAATTCCAGATGAAAGGAACATATAGAAGAAAATCGAAAGATAGAATTAATAATTTTCTTTCATTCCATATTAACCTTTTTTCTCAATCGCCCCTTAAAAGTATAATTTTAAGAAATTTAAGATAACTTTTTTCTTAAACACATTTTATACAAAATATCAAGAGAACTCTACACCACGCATATACCGTATAAAATAACTGTCCTTTTAATTGGATCCCGCTAGTCGTCACAAGGCTTTAGCAATATGTTTTGCGTTCCCCTAGGTGGAGACCACCTGAATTATCACACCAAGTTAACACTACTACACACCTATATAGAGCAGCCATAATAAAGCGTACTACACAACGAAGTCAATTGAACCTTGTTGACCAATTAATTATAATTTCATTGCAATTTCTCAACCAAAAGCTTTCAGTCCGTTTATTATTCATTGATCACTTATAATTTTATCAAAAAATCAATTTCTATAATTCTTCCCACCCGTAATACCAATTTCTTACTTAAAAAAGGAACAAAAATTCATTAGAAAAAATGTTACTTACTAAAACTATAAAATTAAAAAGCATGAGAATATTTTTGTCAAAAAAGATAAAATGAAATATTTCTATTTTCTTAAGTTTTTCACATTTTGTTACCTAATCAGGAAATTCATGTTCATATTTGTGCCACTTTGGCTTCCATAGTTTCTCATCCACTTTCAATCACATTAGTCGCATTAAGTCGTTAGATAGTTTAATTGCACGGGTGTGTTTACACGTCCCGTGCAGCATGACCCGTTTTCGATTCAGATAAATGCAAATTCGCATACCTAGCGTCGTCTAGCCACGATTCATTCAACTTTGCATCACAATCAAGGATCCTTTCATGCGATCTCAAACGATCTGTTATGCGCCTGTTACATACAATAAAGCAAATTCGAATTACTGAGAATAGACTCGTTTACAATTCGTTAAGACCTCTCCGTTTTAAGAAGATGTCTTTCAACAGTTGAGATCAGTCAGTTTGAGTTATTCTATTGAAGAGGATTGATTCATTAAAATCCCCAAAATCAGGGATTATTCAAATAATTCTTTCCTTTAAATTACTTGTTATCCCAATAAAATGTTCAATTCAAAGCTCGATTACGTCAACATTGACCTGGACTGGAGAAAAACAGTAACTGGTTAATTACGTAATAAATGTTAAATTGATATCAGTTTAATCGAGTGTTGATCACAATTATCGATCATTCAACCAACCCATGTGGATTTGAGACAATCAGTGCGTTGCAATTACTTCTTTTTTATACAGAAGACAATTATATTCCACGACAAAGAATCGAGAATCTATTAACCAACATTCGACACAGAAATGCTTTCAAGCTAAAGCACAAGTTCCACACCAAAGAAGTTCTCTTCGTTCCATTTGTAGATTACTTTGAAAATTGACGCGAGAAATAATTCCATAAATCATTTGTCTAATCGGATTGAAATATGCGAAGGCGGCAAATAACTTATGATTAGTTTACGATATTGAAATTGAAATTCAATGTTATTAAGTTAATATTACTGGATACATTGTTAAATCTATAAAAAGACTAACGAAGATTCATTTACCCGTGTTATTCATTACACATATAATTACATTAACGTCGAAAACATTACGTAAATTGTAAAATTAAAATATTGATTGCAACATAGGAGGAATAACATGAATAACCTTGAGATATCCATGATCTCCACCCACAGCTTATATCTTCTTACACCATCGAGAAGGAAACGCGTTCCATCGATTGAGCTGTACGTTTCCTTTTAAAAATTCATCGTTTTTATAATATATGTATAGTTAAGAAATTCATAGAAGCCGATGGTTCTCACTGCGTGTCGGACTAATTACGTAATTGCCAGTTATTAGAACAGTGTAATAACAGGCAAAGGTCGAAGACATGTTTAAGGCCACCCCAGCAATTAAGATTCATCGCTAATTCTATCACACCCTATAATTTTCTCGCATCGTCGGTTCAACCATTAACACGGTAATCGTTAGAACAGTAATTTACAGGAAAATTAAAAAATATATATCCTAGGAAAGAACGTTATTAGATATAGAAGAAAATCAATCCACCACGTAAGATACACTTTTCAATAAAATTGTATCCCCAGAAACTTACTCAGAACTCGATTTCTCACTTCAAACGAACTTCTATACATAGACACATATACAGACATCGGATATATAACCACCTTCTGGAAAGGGAGAACGAAAAATGCGCAGACCCATTTGTCTGGTTAGCCTTGGCAGTAATCCGATCCTGTCTAATGTCGAACGGAATAACAAATACCCGCTTGTTTGCAAGAGGATCTGATTCGATTAATAGTACACGCAGTAAATAGTCTATTCCTACGATTTCCATCAATTATCCAATTGGACTAAATTTTCAGTATTACCATACAGCAGTTCGTCGAATCTTACTGGATTTAAATAAGATAGAAGATCCGCTGACATTTACATCGATATAAATAACGATGTTGAAGAAGAAATGGGGTTCTCTATTTTCGTGACCAATATTTAAGCATGGAACGCACGCGCGTGGTTAATTATGCGACCGTTTGTCTTGTCGAATTTCTCAAGACAAGAAACACCTTGGCCGATATTAGCGAAGGGCGCGTCGTGCAAGCACGTGAAATTAGATTTGGAAGGTCTAATTAAGCGAAACAACTTTTCTTTTACGCTCTTAATTCGATAATCATCGTAATGGTGTTAGTGTTTCAACACTATTGCACGTTCCTTCCATCGAGCTCCATTAAGAAAACATTGCCCTCCAATGTTGTCTTGTAATTTCTATTGAGCATACATGTATGGACTTCCTAAGAAAATATACACAGATCTACTCAAATTGAAACGTTCAATATAACAAATTACAATTGAGAAACTCGACAAGTTAGTAAAGTTAGTAAAAAAAAGAAATAGGCCATAAAGTATCCCGCGACATAGAGTTCATAAAATATTACAAAAAGTTCCAGAGGCGGAACGGGACTTTTAATTTCGCCAAGAGGAAGCTAAACTAATTTGTACTACTTACTCGCGCAAGGAGAGTTTTATTCCGTCTTTGACAATTTCACGCATGCTGCGTCTCGTACTTACGTACCCTCCTCTCTTACCTATGCGTATATTCCAGATATGCCATTGAATCTTCATTCGTGGTACGCTTATCCAATTACAAATCTCGTAAGATACGCTTGCAGGAATGCTACCGCAACATATGTAGATTAACTGCATCCACAGTATCAAATTGTGAAACGCTGCTTCAGTCAATTTTCTGTAAAAATCGAAGAAAATATTAGAGGACGTGAAATCCATCAGAAGTAAAGAAGAACATGCGAAATATATACAAATGAATTCTGCATATATCAATATTTTAAATCAAGATAGTCGACCATGATAAAAAGATTCAAAGTTTGATGAACAAGACAAAAAATATTTAATATCGATTAAGATGCGTAGATTTATGTGATTTCAAATCTAAATTACCTCCGTTTTCAAGAGTTACACCTAATAGATTATATCTACATAAAATACAGAAACATAGATATATAATCGCCGATTTTCTTCTCCAGTCTACCACTACCACCATAATCTACGACCGCGTCTATTCCACCTCCACCGTCGCAGTGTCCCTGTGTGTCACGAAGAGGAACTCAGTTACGCGCCACGGGGTTGAGAAGCCGGACGTGTTCCCTGGGTGCGTTTCATTCACGCCAAATCTTCGATTTAACCCGGAAGTTTCGAGAAATCGCGACAATTCACATCGATCGCTAATCAATTAGTGTTTGTTTGAAAAAAAGCGCGCAGTGACATTGATTGACGTTGATTGGTTGGGTAAATATCGGCGTCATTCTGATTGGTTACTGAACGAGTTCGAATCGGTTTTTCCTCGAATATACGATCTACAGAAATTTAAACTAATCGGAATTAAGATTAATCGGAATTAAAATTAATCGGAATTGAAATTTGAATTAAGTAAATACTACTTGATATTCTTTCATAAAAAATAAGATGAAAATATCGTGTTTTGTATTAGAAAATAGTATGGCCGTAACATCTTAGATAAAATATTATAATGATGATCGGCAAGTGATATGCTAAGCCTCTATAAATAAGAATAGGCGTAAAAGCTGAGAATAGAGTATCGGCGTACATGATGATATTAAAATACAATTTATGACGACTTTTACTGCCTTTGACTTTGTTCTCGACACCCTAAGTCGTATTTCATTCCTTCAACGGCTTTGTCAGATATTGCTCTAATCATAACAATAGAGACAAACGTCTGGTCAAAAATCAAAGTAGAGATACGAAAATATTGATACAACCTAAAATTCCAATTACAAATATATGTTGAATGTTTCAGTATTTTAAAATGGATATCAAGGACATTTGTCGATCGAAGGTTCAATAACTTTTAGCCAAGTCGCGGCGCACTTGATAATTTTTCCGTCAGTCGTACCGAAAGGAAAAAAGCTTTGAAATTGCGTCACGATGTCAACGCGATTGAAACGGTCGGCGTTGATTCTTCTTTCATTAAATTTAACTTCCTCGAAGATAGCACCGTCACATCGCCATGAAATTAAAAGTTTAATCTGTTTTTGTTCTTGAAGAGGACCAGTAGTTTAATTACGCCACTGTGAGTCAAGCGATAAAGGATATTCTGCAATATTACACTGAGTCAGATATTAGGAAACGAAAAAGTGTTTCTAAAGAAGAACCCTTTGTATGTTCGGAAACTTATGCATTTTAATGTATGTCGAAAAACACTGTTGTGAACACTGAAGATGAAAAGGCTGACACGCTCGCAATCTCCTCACTGCAAATTAAGTTTGGTAAATAAATACAAAAAATGGATACTTTTAGGAATATTCTAAGAGAGATTAAATTTATAAGGGAAAATAAAAGATAAAGTAGCATTTAATAGAAACAATATCTGTGCCCGATTGTCTATCGAAGGAGAAAGTTAACAAGAATCTAATCGGTTAAATTACTACCAGTCGCATCCATTCTTTCCGCGTGATTTCAGTTGAAGTGAAAAGAAGATTCGTCAACTTCTGCGGACGAGGGTGGGGATAATTGAAAAACTAGGAAAAGAACTTCTCAAAGTTCAAACTGTTCAATATTGAAGATTGAAGATTCGATTTTTAGACTTATAATAAAAACTCATGTTTAACCCGAATACAGTTGCAGACGTAATCAAAGGCACGCGTACCGGTGGAAGTTGAATTACCTCCTGATGAACATGCGCCGGAAGGTCGTATCTTGCAATAAATTTCGCAAGTACGCGATCAAAACGTGGTTGGACTCGAAATGTCCACTTAATGAACTCGATCGCTCGCAATCTCGAGATTTCCGGCTATCCTGTTTCTCAATGGACGATTCATTGTTCCTTGATAAAATGTGAGTCTTCAGAGATATCTTAAATTACCTGGAAACATAGTTGAAAAGCTCGATTACTTCTGGACAAGTGTAACGAGAATTTAAGTCTCATTAAATATACTATATTGAGCTTCCTGCTATACATAATCTACTTGTGGCCATTTGGAAAGAAGATCGAGGAATAGAAGTATTGACGTAATGATGATTTTTGATCTTCGAATGATTGATGACTTTCAGGCAGATATTTTTGCCTACTTGGAAATATAATAAAATATAATAAAATAGCCATAGAAGGCTTGGTACTTTGTATAATTTTTGATTTATTCTTTGCTCCCGATAAGAATCGTAAATCGTGCGCGTTTTATCAGAGATATATATCAGAGAATTGTGCATTTCAAGTAAATTAGTAGGTACTACTAAACGACACGATAGAAACAAAGCTCGTTGCGTGAAAAGTGGTACAAATATCGTTAATCGTCGCGACACGTCCATACAAATAAACGACCATGCTTCCTTTTTCCGGTCTGCCCGTACGTGTCAATGTCCTTCTCTTAAAATAAGATCGATTGTCTACCATCGAGCGTGACATGGTCATCGAACAATCCTTAACGGTGACTCGAAAGATTCTTGAAACAGAAAGGAAGCAGAAGATGACCGATTTTGTTTTCATTCCGTTGACATGCTATTTGCTATTTACGTCCCCTCCACATTAAGAAAGTAAGATGTATTCAAGGAACGTGCTCGCGTGACATATCGAGCATCATGGATATTCTGTATAAAGAAATTAAGGGGATTCATTAAAAACACTAAGAGAACCGCTAGTCACGCGATTTCCATTTACTACCACATTCGTTACATAAACCTACGATGAAGAACAAACGAATATTAATGAGTCATCAACTTGATATACATCAACAAACATCAACTATATAAAAATACCAAAAAATTATCTCTACAATCTCCATTTTCCTCGATAATCTGCATTTCTTTCGATAAACTACGTTGATAAATGTATCATTAAGCTAATCATCAGGATCAGATCGACAGAGGTTAGATGACGATTGCGTTCAGAGTATCAGCGTTCATCGTGATGGAATTTCCATCAAATGCCAGCGAGTTGGCTAGTAATTCGACTGTAACAGCGGTGAATGCGTCGACCCATTCGGAACTCAATCTACCGTATACAGTTTGCGAGATCCTGGTGGCAGTGTGTGCGGTGTTTGGTAACGGCTTGGTGATCACAGTCTTCAGCAAAGAGAGGAAACTTCGTCGACGAACTAATTATTACATCATCTCTCTAGCCACGGCCGATCTCTTGGTCGGCTTGTTCGCTATACCTTTCGCCATTTTGGCCAGCATCGGTTTACCGACGAATTTACACGCCTGCCTGTTCACCGTTTCAGTGCTTATCGTCCTCTGCACGATCAGTATCTTCTGTCTGGTGGCGGTGTCCATAGATCGTTACTGGGCGATACTTCATCCCATGGGATACTCACGCACCGTACGCACTAAAACTGCCATAGGTAAGAATTAATAAGGACGATGAACTTGAACCAATATTATAATAAATGATCTAAAGCTGGTTTCATTTTTAAACTCATAAGGATTCGTTTATTTAACAGTTTTGAGTCTCTAAATTTTTAAAGTAGAAATTATTTCTTAAGTAGTTTTATTAAATGTTAGTAAATGAGTTTTTAAGTCGAGAAGTTCCTCTACTTTGCAATTTCTGTAATTTAAGTTAGCGGATGAATTTCATCATGGATACGCATAATAATTTAAAGCATTTCCCAGGACATCCACATTAACCGCAGAAATTAAAAAAAAAATCTATCAATCATCAGAAATGTTTTATAACGCTTTAATACGCTTTATTCGAATATTAAATTCTGTTTTGTCTGTTTTTACAAATACGATATAAGTGTTTGATATATCGAACGAAGATAATTCGTGAAGATAAACAAGAGAAAATTTACCATGAACGGAATCGTCGATGTGCAAGTAGTACGAGTCGATAATTGAGTGAGCTCGGGAAAAGTTCGAAGAAACGCAAAGATAAATCGAGTAATTGTTAGCTACGTCGTTACTGTTGTACAATCCGATGATCCAATTAAAACCACCTCTTCTTAGAAGCGTTCTGGATGAAACGCATAACCATTTAATCGAGCTGCGATAAAACAACACCGAGGCGCAAACCACGTAATTATATTTTGCGAAATTGTTTGTTCGAGTGGACCTGTTATTCAACTCTTCATATATTTCGAACCTTGTTTTTCATCTATATCGAGTGTTTCAGTTTATGCAAAATAGACATAAAATATCGAATGTTTCAGTTTATGCAAAGTATGCAGCTTATACCGAAACGACTAGTAAGTTCGCATGTAAAAAGTACTTCAATGTTCTGTAATGTTTTTAATAATAAAGGACATATAGTCTTAAGGACATCGAAGGTAGACTTCTTTGTTTTTTTAGACAACACATTTTATGATAATTTGAAATACAAAAAGCTCCAAGCTATTTATAAGTCATCGAACTTTGCTTGAAATCAAATACGTATATATAAATATATGAAATTTTATAAAATGACAACTATATTTCTATTGCTGTATAATATATAACTACACGTGGTAGCATATGTTTATCACGTTCTGTTCTACGAGAATGTAGGACATCAAAGAGTGACAATGCTGATTAGACAATATTGTGCAGATATATTCTTAGACCATTGTTACCATGATTTGGTCTTAATTTCACTGTAATATTACGGTGAATATATGTGAAAGTTCTTTTATCTTACATTAATGTATGTTTATTTTTATCACTTACGCTGGTTTTCCCAAAGAAATTACATCATAATCCTCCGTGGAACTGAATCGATGAGATGTAACAGAATGCACTTTAGATGGCAACAGGTGGTATCCTCTGCGCATATTTTAATAACGTATATAATAGAAGTTTGTCGTGCATATTCTTAAGAAATTTAACTTGAAGTTAATCGATACATTAAATATTAAATTTCTTACTTGCGATCGATTAGTGAATTTCTTATTATACTTGGGATATTTAAGTATCAATATACTTGTTCTTTGCAAAAATGTTCATCTTTGTAATTACGTTATATAAAAACTCTTATGTAACTTTAGTTAGTAGCTTATAGTAAATAAGAAACGATTTTTTCTCTAAAGTGAAACGTATTTTCTTTTATAATAGTTTTTTAGAATATCTCTTTGCGCGTGTTACTTTTCCTCATTCATAAAAGTAGGTAATATGATAATGTATTGATTTCGTAATATATAATCCCCACGATAATTATGTAATTAGTAGAGTAACTGAAAAAATTCCACCTGCATTCGGTGCATTTCAATGATGTTAATATATAGCATAGAGTATGAAATACATATCACATATCCATTCGCCCGATTTCCCAAAGGATTTTCCTTCCTTCTTGCGATGAAATTGATGGAAATCGCATTTCCCTGCCTCCGAGAAAAAGCACATATGCGTAGAAAGAGAAACGAAAAAGGAAAACCGCGAGGCTCTAAAAAAATTCCATGGAGAAACATGAAATAACATAGAAATTCATTAAAATCAGACTTCGATAAGAAAATTTCGTTTTTTAAATATAATTCACGTAAAACGCGCGAAATTGCATTGGAGGATCAGAGAGACTCGTGAAAAAATTAATGACACGGTTAGACGTTTCTCATTTCACTGCCAGGCTACCTAGCCATGATTAATTTAAGCATTTCGCCTGTTTATGGTACGAGTGATTTTAATTACGAGCCCACTGACTGATACCATTTCTCCAACGAGGGGAAAAGGTGCGTTTATTGCCGTACTTTCCAATCGATAACGTTCACATGCACGTCTATCATCGACTCCTTTGACCGACTTTTCATTCTCTTCTTCTATAGCGGAATCTCTATAAATCTTTCCATTTCTTGTCCAAAACACTCTCCTTGCTGCATACCTATATATCACCGTTCCATACAATCGCTCTTCGGTAAAAACTGTAAGGACGAGAATTTTTAACATTTTCAGTGATCTCTTCTTTATGTTTTTACATATTATTATTCCATATTACCTAGTAATAATTCATCTGGAACAGTTGAAACAAAAATATAAAGATTAAAAGTTGGTTCCGTTCTTTTAGGTATAATCTGTGTGTGTTGGATCGCTGGCACATTGGTCGGTTTCCTGCCGCTTTTAGGTTGGAACGCGGGCAAAAAATCCAATGAGAAATGCATCTTCACCGAGGTGATGGATTACGATTACTTAGTGTTCCTGTACTTCGCCACGATCATCTTTCCCGCGCTATTAATTGCAGCCTTCTACACCCATATATACCGAGTGGTCGTAAAGCAGGTCAGACACTTTTACCGTAAATATACGGGCAGAATATGCGTACTAGTGTGAGTATGCGGATATACGGTGTGCAAACAGGACAATGAATTAGCGAAGACAAGGTCCTGTTTGCTGACCCTCGAAATTTATCTTTTTTAATTTATCAAATTTGTGCATCGTCATTTTTCTTAAATACCTTCATCTGGTTTTTCGTCGGTTACAGTTCTTAAATAAAGCGATCTTCTTGGTGACAAAGTAATTATGGTGCTGAGAATAAACGATTGTAGTGGCTTTCATTTATATAATCTTTTGAGAATTTCATATATAAATTACTTTAGAGGTGCATTATTCGTTCTTCCTCTACTATTTTAAAGAAGAGTTACCACGTTACATCTGATAAATTCTCGTGAAAAAGATATATTGAATATTTCTCTAATTATATTATTTATTATTGCACTGAACAATGTTCTTGCAGCTGCAACAAATTGTAACAATGAATCCGGGTCGCCGTACCGGAAATCAGACAACGGGAACCATGCTGCGATTACTTGGGGCCGCCAGGAAGCGTGAAGTGAAGGCGACGCAAAATCTATCGCGAATCGTGATCTTTTTCATTATTTGCTGGTTCCCTCTTTACACCATCAACTGTGTGATGGCGTTCTGTCCAAGGTGTAGGGTGCACGATGTCCTGATGAATTTTTGCATAATCCTGTCGCACTTGAACTCAGCTGGCAATCCATTGCTCTACGCTTACCATCTGAAGGACTTCCGTGCGGCGCTTAAGAATTTCATGTGGAGACTTCTATTTCCGCACAGTGACGTGAAATCTAGCGTAGTTAGCGTGATTCACGATCGTGGTTCTTTGGTTGGTTCCCAGAGACAATTCCTGAGGCAAACAGGTGGACAGCCGTCTGCGAGGGTAATCAGGTCGGATTTACTGCGTCAGGTACGGTGTGATAGATTTTTAATTAAAGGTAGATCTCGATTAACGTGAGCTTAAATAGTGCGATATTCGATTTGGTGCGAATTATAAAATGATGCGAGGTTGCATTTAATGCGAATAAAAATTCGGTTAATGCGAGGTTTGCGAGTCTTTTTTCATCCGGTATAACTGTGGAAACAATTAGTCTTCTCTTTTAATTTTATCTTTAAACTTCTGTTTCGTCGGGACGATGCGAAAATCGTCTCTGAACTTCTTCTATTTTATAGTCATGACGCGACGCGAAACAAAAAATTACGGATGCCGATCCAAACATGGGTCGAAGCATGCAAGTTAACAGAGGCTCGAAGAAAGTACTGCTGGCTTATGGCCACATATACGATGATATAAAAAAGCAGAAGAAAGTGCGACCAACTTAAAATACTTTGAGAAATAATAATCATGTTTGTGCCATAGTTTAATGAAATACATATGAAAAGGTATATTTAACAATTTTTATTGTATACTTTCCTTAAATTAGAACCAATTCCTATATTTCAAATATTCGAATAGTGCGAATTCGAATAACGTAATCAATTTCTGGGATTTACTACTCGCACTAATCGAGACCTACCTGTATTAGTCTCTTATGAACATAACTAGAAAAATAGAACGTACACGAATAGAAATTTCTTCATACACGCTATAATAAGTGTCTTACTTTGAATATTTTATATATATTTCTGGATGTTATATGCGTTCTGTAGATGTTTGCTCTATTAAATTTCCCAAAAATGCATAAAAATCCGCTAATTATATTATCAGTCATAAAATGACTCTCTGTTGTAATCTCTGCTATCAGGCCTTTACAGCTGCAGTCGATTAATTTTTCTAGAGATAAGATTGTCACTTTACTCTGAAAATTATTGGAAATATATCTTATTTTATCGATCGAATTTTAATTACAGGTAACTGACGTTAGATCTAGAGGATCATTCTCGAGTCCTCGAAACGTTACGATTCGAGAAAACGATGCAGGAAACACATCAAGCTCATCGAGTGATAGACAGGAAAATGACAACGCGAGTCAAAACAGCAATGATCTGCAACGAAATGAAAATGACAATTTTGGAAATGACAGAATCAACTCGAGATCGCCCTGTGTTACCTCACTGGAATTACAGACTTACAAACCTTTAATGCCGCTTCTTCCCGCGGAAGTGGATCACGTCGAGGAGACGCCACCGGCGTCTATTTTCGTCATTGAAGTAGATGTAAATCACGTGGAATCCGTTCACGAAAAACTGGATGAGGAATTGATGGAAAATAAAGACAAAGGTTGATGAACTTCTTCGGCATTTCTGATCGTGAATAAATTAATCAAAATTGAATCTCGATTCAATTAGAAATTGGTGGATATCAATTTCACTATTGATAATAAATTAATGATAAGAAGAAGTATGGTAATTATCTTTTACCATAAATAAATCATTGAAATTGCAAAATAAGGTGTTAATAATAAGTTTACAAAACGTGATGTATTTTTGGTGTTTAGTGTGTTATAATTCGATGTATAATAATCTGAATCCTGATATTATTTAATACTCGATATAAAGTGCGAAGAAACTGTATTGCATTAAGTTTTGTTAAAGCACTGAATATTTGACTGAGCGTATTTCCACATTACATTTTCTGTTTTAATGGTGATCAATGGTAATTAAAAGAAATTTAGTGTATGTCCAAAAAAAGACATTTCTTTAGAATAAATTATAATGAATATATAGAAACTGAAAAATTAATAATCATTTCTACTGACTATGAATAATATTATTTCGAAAACAAAATAAATACATTCTTCAAATAATAAATTCATTGTTAATGACAATTAGACACGAATAAATATATAACATATCTGCACGAACATATCTACAATGGGAAACGACAGTCTCATACAGATTACATATAATGGATACGTAATTTGCATGAAAATAATGTGAAATGTATGTTAAACATAGAAATATGAATCCCATATAAACGAATTAAAGTAGATAAGGGAACCGATATTTGAATTTTCAAATATTAAAAAGTTATTTTAAAACAGCCTATATCTTAATGTCCATTCCATATTCTGTGTATCACACGACGGTCTAAATAAATGTCACAAAAATAATCATCTATATCCACTAAAATATACTATTGTCTAATAAGCTAATACTACCTGACAATTAAATAGTTCCAGCACAAACGTCTTTGTCTTGGTTTAACATCTTTTGTAACGTAACATATTCATTTTTTTTTAAATAAAACATTATTTTTACAAATGGATCGCTAAACTGACCAAACGAACAGAACTTAGTTGAAACTAATTCCGAACTTCGATATATCGAATTAATATCGTGCATGCGCTTTACATACATCCGAAGTTAACGTAGCGAGCAACAGGTAGCGTTTCAAACATGGAAGGGTACTGTGTACGCAAGTTTCCCGCCAAAACTTAGTCTTACTGTCGCATCAGATGTAATCGTTGGGTCTGCTTGGAAGATGTTAAAATTTATTTAATAAACATTGTTCATCATAAAATATTAAACGCTGAACAATGGATCCGAGTGAAGTGGAATTTCTCGGTGAAAAAGAATTAGTCACCATTGTGCCGAATTTTAGTTTTGACATGATTCATTTAATTTCGGGATCTGTGGGCCCTTTTCGAGCCGGTCTACCTGTAAAAGTTCCGATTTGGTTGGCTGTAAACCTGAAACAGCAACAAAAGTGTCGAATCGTTAATCAAGACTGGATGGACGTTGATGGCTTAAATGAGACGAAGGAGGAAGAAAAGTTATCCAAGTAAGTAAATGTGCTTCTTTCATCCCTTATGATAAAATATTTTTTCGTATAAATAAATTGTTATTTTAGGTTGTTTATAAAAATGCCCAGTAATCATTACATGGAAGAAGCACAGCTTTTACTGAATGTTGGTAGTGATGATATACCTGATGCGGACAGGATAAAGACAGCAGTGAAGGTAATAAATATAAATGTAAGTATACCTTTTAATGCTAATGTATTAATTAATTTTTAGGATATATGGGACATAAGAATGTCAAAGCTTCGTACATCGATAGATGCATTCCTTAAAAGCGAAGGTTTACACGCTAAGCTGGACCATTTAACTGCCATGGAAATCAACAGTGTTCGTCCATTATTACCACATGCTCTGGATCAAATGCTAAGGATTCAAACCATATCTGTACTCCATACGATAATAATTCTATTACGAGAAAATCTTTTTTATGCTTTCTGAAACAAACTTTATATTTTTTAGGATGGAAAACTGACACAATCTCATACTGGGACATCACAATAGACTGAACACTAGATGATGTTTTTCTTTTTCATGTATAATCTATCATAATTTTTAGATTGTAAATATACATGTATATATTGAGTATTGATATGAAGTATTTATAATACATTTTTATTGATTTCGTGTAACGAAACAAAGAAAATGGGGAATAAAATAATATGTTCATAGTATGTAATATACGAATGCGATATAATAGTTTTATTATTTCTTATTCTTAGATCATTACATACAGTCACTAGCATCTCAATCACAATTTCTCATTATCACTAATATAAAGTAAACTTATATTTACATCGGTAGATCCGTCGCTTCGACTAATTAACTCGCATCTCGTTCGGCGCTATGTTTCTTTTTTTCACAATATTTACATCTCTTAAGCTTATAATACACAGTCCTTTAATAATCTTTGATTTGAATTGTTAAGGTAGATATCGTTTTAACAAACTTAACGTTGACCGGTTTAACCTAATGTGCTGAAAAATTTGATCTACTCAAATTTCAGTCAAAATTGTAATCTCCAACCTCGTGTTAAGTTTGTAAATCGAATTATGTACGTACGTACGTATGTTACAAAATAAAAGATGAGAATAATTGGGAACTGCAGTCATAGGATGGGTCTGATGCTACAAGTGAGAACTTACAAAATTTCGGTGTTCGATATATGTACACATGTTCAATCAGCTCCCGTTTAATCGAGAGATATATTGCTTCAGATAATTAGAGGATCGCCTGTTCATGTTATTAATATATCCTAAAATCTTCAAAATTATGTATAAAGGATAGTCAACGTAAATATCAATGTGCTAAAACCAGAACTCTGTTCGTAATAGAAATTCAAATAATTCTCCGAATTTAGATCCTCCAAATGTTTCGCACAACAGTCGTTTTGTTTTGTAAGTCGCTATTGCTTTCTATTTTGTTCTACTCGGTTTTACATTAGTTTACTTTCAGTGTAACGACATAAGTACCATGCGCTTCATATGTAAAGTACTTCGACCTATCACACCAAGTACACAATTAATAAATATCAAGTATCATTAATCGTTTACTGGACTGACGATACGTGTAAAAGTAAAAAATATGTATAGACCATGTCAAGAAACATGTGTGTGCGGCGTAACAATATTAAATGTGTTACGTGGAACGATAGTAATTGAGTTAGTATGATACAACGTATTTAATAAAAATACGGGTCGATGTTATCTTTTCAGACAGCAACTATTTTGCTAGGATCGACCTTTACTCGGATGAACATAGTATTATCTTTGACAAAATGCCGTTTCTTCACCATTTCGTGAGAGAGAAATCTTGGGAAGCCAAAACCGAGAGAATCGGGCTCACGACTGGGCCTCTGGAAGTTCTTCCATGTTGGATCCGGTATAAAGCTTTCTACGATATTGCACGCCTTTTCCGCGACCACCGTCTGGTCGAATATGGTGAAGGACACGCTGTGGGAAAATGGCCATCGCAACAGAGCATCATACTCTCCGGGAAGAATCTTTATGTATATTGAAATATGACTTCCTTCGCCGGTTCCATTTCCGTTTAAGAAAACTGACGCCTGGAATATTCAATATTTTTATATTGTAAGTAAGTAAGTATATGTACTCGTGTTTCTACCTGTAGTAGAGTTCTTAAAACTTAGATTAAAGGAGAACAATATAGAATCAATATTAAGTATTGCCTACCTGTAGCTTGTAACCATATTGACTAGTGTAAAAAGGAGGGCTGACGAGTTCCATTCCTTCCTTGGCTTTCGCCTCGGACATTTTAGCGCTGTAATCCGTAATTTTCCATATTAGTGTGCCCGTGTAATTTAACGATAGTTTGCTAATGGCGGATTTCAGGCTGGTTATCTGGTGCTGCTGTTTTGTTACTACACTGCACATCAAGCTTAAATGCATCTTTGCTGATTCCTCCAAATGTTTGTCCAACGAAAAGCGATTTCCCTGTGACAAAAAATAGTATTTTGATATTAATCTTATAAAATGAAAAGAAGACAGAGAGTGAATGTAACTTAAAGCAATAAATTGATGTACCTTAAAACGACAGCCAGCATCCTTGAAAGTACAAGATAACAGGTGTGTAGTGCAGTGATCTTTCAAGTGAACTTCGAGATCTTCTCTTGGTAAGACGGCAGTTTCACAACGGTGTGGACAGGCGACTGGAAAGCGGCCACACTTGGCGTGATGAGCGCCGAGTGTGTCAAAAACGAACTCTTTGTTGCAGTAACGACAGGCCACCAGTCTTTTCGCGCACTCGCCCAACTTGTGTTGACTGAGATGCCTTCGCTGCACCTTCATGCCACACTTGTTCTCGCAGTAGAGTGGTTCATAGCCACACGTCCCTGTGTGTTTCTGTAGATAAAGAGCAGAATCGTTAGCGATATCCTTAAATAGTTGATTAAATTATAAACATATAGACACATAATAGAAAATTTGGAAATAATACCAGCTAAATTATAATGAATACAGAGTAACAATTTGAAAGTATATATAAAAGTATCAAAGATGGTTTCACTGAATATAGTAACTTGTTAATATAATGAATAATATAAATATTTTTCTGCGAATTATATATACCTGGATTAAATATCTCGTAGCTACTGTATACGTTTTTAAATTGGCTTCAAACGTTGCTAATATAATTATGATAATTGCGCTTCATTACGATGTTAATAAGACTTCGTTAGAATGTTTCGTATAACACGGATAATACGTTCATAAGAAGTTTCTATGAAAGTTCAAATACTTTCGTGAGCAACTGTAATCATTCATCCATGACTAAATGAATATTAAACAAAAGGAAAAAGAATTCGAGAAATTTCGTTTGAACTCATGGTGCTTTCGCTTGCATCCGTTCCCACTATAGTACAGTTAACGGCTGGCACTCGATCGCGATTCTTCTAATTAATGCAGTGGCGGTTACCTCGAGCGTGTGACCGGTGAATTCTTTGGCACAGAAGTCGCAGCGTGCTCGCCGCTGAGCGCAAGTGTACTTTAAATGGTCCTCCATCAGCACACGCGGGATCATCGCGCCACACTTATTGCTGCAGGGGACCGCGTCGTGCTTGCAGGTATTCAGGTGAGCCTAAACAGGATATAATGCGATTTTTACATCGGTGAGACTTGAACGGCGCATTCCTTCTACTCCGATCGGATCGTTCTCTTCGGATTTATGTTCGTATTGCGACAATCGGGGAAACTCGGGTGAACGAACCGCATACCGGAGATTAAAGAAATAGTAATAACGTCTACGGTAGCGTGTAAAAGCATTATGTTAATATATGTAGGTTAAAATTTCTTCTGTGAGAATTATATGGGCAGTTTTTTCGTTTGAAATGTGCTTGATTCTAATTTTTAATTTATTCGATATTTCTTAATACCACGACAAATTCGAATTTTTAGAGTACGTTTTCGAAAGTTTCTCTGATGATTCTTAAAAGTGTAGAATTTTATTGATTCTAACTTCTAATTACTAATCCTTTGTATTCCGGTGTAAAAAAATTTAACATAATTTGTGTATATAGAATTATTAAAAAATCATATCAAATTTATTTCGAGGTCAATCTTGTAGCTCCTTATAATGTTTTCCGACAGTGGGATTTTCCCATTACTGATTACGATAGGAAGAATTGCGAAGCCATTTATAGCCATTTGTAGCATATATGGACTATTTTTAATTCGTAACTTGACAAGAGATCATGTAAGAATTGATATGTTAATGACGGTAAGAAGAGCCGATAATTGTTCTTATAATTGAGCGGAAAACCAGCACAAGTTATCCGCAAGCTGTGTGGGAGTTAACCGTGCCGGGACCAGTTCAACGACCTATCAACGCAAGGTCGCTCATGATCAGAAATGCATAATGAAACGATCTCGAGAACGTATTTTTACACATCCAAAATTTCGACTAATTTTATAAAGAACAATTAGAAGACCTGTAGATAGTCTTGACACTTTCACGTATCAGCCGTGAAGCTTTCTGAGAAAAGAACCCGTCGGGCAAAATTTTTAGTTGTATAATACCTTAGCTGTGAAGATTTTAGTTCGAGTTTTCAAATACTATAAAGTTACTATAAAGTTTTTTTTCTTAAATAGTTACCAATTCAAACGTAACTAATACTAGAAAACTAGAACTAAACAACTTGAAGAACTTGTCCTTTTTGTATTCCCAACACGAATAGAAGCTTCATAGTAATTTAACTATTTTACTAGAAAATAGGAAACCTACAAGCCCTTTGTTCACGAAACTCTTCAACTATCTGAACAACATACAGTACCGTCTTCACCATATAAAACGTAATAATTGTGGTACGCAGATCGAAACTAACAAAAGAAAAGAAAAATATAACGTTACCTTCAACTTTCGAAGTTCGTCGGACCATTTGCAGCCATCCTTATGATGTATGCAATACACAATGGAGCCCATTATTGCCTTCTCAGCTTCCAGGTCCTGGAAATTCTGCAACACACGAAAAGAACAGATCTTATTTACTGTCCTTTCTATTCTCTAACGTCCGCTATTCCATTCAAAAAAGCACACCTATCGAATTATTTCAATTTAACAAAGGAAACCAGGTCGATAAACACGAAACTTTTAACAACACCAGGAATATTTCGTATCCAGCAAGCAGTGAATCGAATAATTGCGTCCGACCTTTTGCAACGTAAACGAATAGGTTCCTGAATTGTTTGGTTTCCATCAAAGGCTACGGTCGAGTGGAACTGGACCTCTTAGAACGTGGGTAGCGATTAATTGGGTAACAGGTAGTCGTTACCAAGCGGCCCTGTCTACGAAACGAGTGTGCACTGGGTCTCATACCCCATAAACAAGCCGTGTGGCGTTCCAACTACCGCCACGATGAAATATGGTAATGAATTTTCAGCGACACGACTCTTCACCGTAGAGTTCGGAACCTACATTTCACCTGGGTGGGTACATTTCAGATGTACGATTTGATCTAAGTGAATTCTCTTCCTGAACACTGTTTTATAATCGGTAGATAGTAAAGGTTGATAAAGGTCGAGATAGTGGATCAAGATCCACAACAAGTTGTTCGGAGGTTCCTCGGAATCGTCGAGTTTTATGAGAAGAATTGGTTGTAGGTTTCGATACAAGGTAATATTACAGATTCGTAAGTCATGTATAATTAATGTTGAATATTTTTTTATTCTAAATATCGATATTTTATTCCGCTTATTTCGTTTCACTTAGTAGAGTAGAGAATTAAATCGTTTTTGATCGTATTAGATAATATTCGTCAATCGTATGGGCTTATACTTATCTATAGTAAGTATTAACTTATTATAAATAATTAACCATGTCACTGCGCCACGCCAGAGAAAATTACTGAAAATTCTCAATGCGAGAATTGATCGTAAATTAATAAAAAATAAAAAAAAATCGTATGGATAATCCTGTAAGTTATCAGACATTTGACGAAGTTTAATATTAGATCTTTAAAGTGATAAAAATTACAAATAGGATAATAGGATATGTAATATTCTCCGGCCTGTCAATAATAATAATTCCTTTTTTCTCTTAGTATATTCGCGATATTGGTATCCGGTATCAGTAAAGTTATCAGATACTTGTGAAAGTTGCTTCCTAGATCTTTGAAGTAATATAAACTACAAACAAAATAGTACGTACTATGTAAAATCCTTAAATCTTTCAATAACGATAATAAATAATTAATCTTCCCTCTTATCCTTACTATATTCGCCATATTGATATACATTATCAAGTGTGCAGTAAATATAATTCCTTTTAAAGCTTCGAGATTAATATAAACTGCGCAAATAGAATAATACCTTTAAATGTCTCGATAATAACAACAAATAATTCCTCCTTCTGCGAAGGATTTACATACTATTACATTCTGCGAAAAATAAAACTCGAAACTCGCGTCTTCGTAACTCGAGGTCTGCGAAATACCTAAGTAACACATTTCAAACAAAGAATTAACGCTACAAACTCCATGTGTATACGACAAGTTATTTGCTCTTGATAACGCCAGTTGGAATCACAGGATCGCGAAGAAGTCTCGAGTTTGCGAATCGTATTCTCGAACTGTGTGACAACGATTTTATCGTTGACACCGAACACTATTAGGCTCATCTTCGATGCCAGAACAAATCTTTGTTAATATATTAAACGTGTTGTATGAAAAATGTTCAGTCTTCCATGGTAAGTGACCAAATATTTTCGCGAACCACTGTAGAGAAACCTGAGCGCTCCTGTACAATCGAATTACGTAATATTATTAGCAAATCGTACAAATTACAATTTGCTAATTACTAGAAAGTGACATGCTCGATAACAAACCAAATGCAACGTCACAAGTAAGCTTTACAAACTACAAGTCATCTGATAATATCATTCGATATAAGATCGTTAAGTTATAAATTATAAAGGAGTCTATAATTTGTTATTTGTAACTTGTTAATTCGCTGATATTATTAATTAGTAAATTATTGTGTAAAAGAGTTCAAGCATCAATCGATGAAGTTCACTGAGTCTAGTTCGTATAGAACAAACTTTCTTCGCAGACCCGTGCCACGAAACATAGAAACACATTGGGAATTCAGATTGGCTATAGAACAATGTATGTAATTGGTTACCTAATCTTTCATTATTAAGTG
Source organism: Bombus pyrosoma (assembly GCF_014825855.1). Taxonomy (NCBI): domain Eukaryota; kingdom Metazoa; phylum Arthropoda; class Insecta; order Hymenoptera; family Apidae; genus Bombus; species Bombus pyrosoma. The sequence goes on from NC_057772.1 coordinate 4,960,433, forward strand.
GTTGCTGGTAATTTCTCGTCAGCGATTCTTACGATGCCGCTTAAATGATAGACTCTACCGATAAATACATGGTTCCATTGTTTGTATGCTAAACGATGAACCCATTAGCGTCCGAACGGTTCCATCAATGGTACTTTATGGTTACAACGACCACTGTTCCATTCGTGCTCTGAAAATTACGCTCTGGCGAATCTAATTTCAGCTCGCTATCACCCACATAATCACTGACATTACATCTATATAGTTTCTTTATGTCGACAAATCACGATTCTTTGTAGGGATAATTTTTCTGCATCGGAATTTGCTCTCTGCATCGGTTGCCCATGTTATTATGTCGCTAAGCTTGGTAGGCTACTGTTAAGAGCTTATGTCAACGTTGTTTTTTTGTAGATTTAAATCCTCGCAATGCTAATTTAATCTCAGCATAGTGCGCATGAAAAAAATTTGCGATTCTTATACAGCTTTTCATTTCCATATCAAAATAAGAATTTTCGAAAAATTGAAATAAAGATATTTGAGTTTTATATTTGAATGCAAAGTTAAACTCGTTAGCCGATGGACACTTAGTGGATGCGTTACACGTATAAAGTAGACGCGCGATAAAACGGCTGAAAATACACGGGAAAATAAACGATGGACAGTGTGTAACAACTGTCTAATAAATCTAAATCCGTCCGTGGAAGACTTTCTCCGAGCTCAAAGGTGGCATGGATGCAACATAACATGGGAGACGGCGGCATTCCGATCCTTTTAGAATTTTCATGCCACGTTGTTTCTTCCAGGAAGAACTGTCGACCACGGCAAACTGACGATGGAGTCGTGACGGTTTTCGGAAATAGCGATGTTCAATAATAACCCTGATGCAGGAGGTGAACCCGTACCGAGAACCATGCGGGAGGCGAGGAACCAGAATAAATTTAACGCGTTACGTCGTGCGTGGAAATAATTATTGCCTCTATTAATACGTGTTTCGAGTTCTGATACGTTGCTGTAAAATCGATAGCGCCGTTGATTTTATTTTATCTTTGATCATTCTTCTCAGGGATATAATTTAATCTTTGCATCTATTCCTACATCATGGTATTCAATACTATTTTGAATTTGTTCTTCGATGGCATGATTACTGCGACGACGCTAACAATTAATTTTATTTATTTTATTTCTTACTGTTCTTGCGAAGGAAGTTCTGGGAAATGTTCATATAACGTGATATCCAATACTATTCTGAATTTGCTCTTTAATGGCAGTTTCAAGAAGAACTGACAAACGCAATTTCCTGCAAAACAAGTATTCATTCAACCTGGAATCAAACATTTCCACACAGGTACACCCGGTATAGATGTGGAGGTCCGATGCCTGCGAGTTGAAACCTGCACGACCGGCAAGGTCGAGGAATCTAACGCAACCAGCCACTGCCGTTGAGATATAAACACCGCCGGGAATGGAAGAGACAGATCTACCTTTTCAGCTTCGAGATTGCAAGAAAACAACAAAACAAAAAAAGAACGAACACGAAGACATAAGAACACCGACCGCATCATGATATCGAGAATAAAAATACACTTGCACTGACCGTGATCGAGGCTTCATTTCACTTCGATCTCCTCCATTATAATTCGTTCATGGTCGATCGCTTCTTATTGCAAAATTGAAAAACCCTTGCTTCGTAAACGTCCTATTAAGATCTTAATTTTTAATTTTCTATCGAGGATTCCGTGATTTTCCACTAATATTTAAAACAAACATCTTTAAGCAAGAAAGATCGTTTTCTGCGATGAGTCTAAATAGAGATTGATAAATTGGCTTCCTGGCAGTGAACTTGGTGCATTACGTTTAATTGGCACGATAATAATTCTGTATGACACGACTCCGACTTCATTGGTGAAGCGTGTGCCATTAAGAAGAGTTGGAAACAATCGAAAAGAAGGCCGGCGGCGAGTTAATTAAAACAAAGAGCTGCCAATTAAGCCGCGGGGGCCAACGATCTCGCGTTGCGCAAGTTCCGTAATATCGTCAAAACGAGACGGTGCTTTCACCGGGGAAACTAAGCGGCGCAACAGCAACGGAAAATCATATTACCGAAAGCGTCGGTTACGTAAGCTCGAAAGTTCGATAATACGACGATGCGTCTTGAAATATCAATTACAACGATTCAAGAAATCCTCTTGATCGCATCTTTTTTTTTCCAACCAATGATAAACGATGTTTCTCTGACTGTACAAACGACGACGAACAGGCGAATGCAAATGGATTCGAGGCTTCGGCTGATGTTCTTTATTCTAGGAAACACCATAACGCTCTAATCGGCGAATTAGAATACCGACATGGAGCATCGCGAGGCTGATATCACTGCTAGTCGTCTCTCTCCATGGCGCTGTTACAGCGGTTACAAGTCGTCGTGACGTCACGGCGAAATAACGGACACTATCTTCGCGTACGTTCCACTTATTCTCGAGGACGACCATCATCTCCGCGGCCCTGCAGGAATTTTCTAACCCGGTCCGCCATACGAAAATCCCCTAGAAACGAGTGGCCGTTCTAATATCGACGAATGAAAAATAAGAGTCGAATTTCCTTGAAAAATTCGCCTTGATTTGTCTATCTCAATGTTTTTCACTATTCTACTTTATCTGTTCGATCGTTCGTATATTCGAGATCCTTGGAATTTTGCAAATTCGATGTTTTTGATCACTTTGGTATTTTTCCTTGATACTTCACCTTTGCGTGTAGTTGTTTATCTATATTTCGAAACGAATCTTCGATAGAAAGTTTAAAAAAATCTTACGTACAAAGAATTCTGGCCAGAAATAGGTAAGAATCGTTGTATTATTGCCCAGGGTTTCTCAAAATGTTAAAAGATCTTAAAAAGTGTAGGATAGGAATGGTTTCGGTTGTTGGAGGAAAAGTATCGGAGGACCAACACATCGGACAAGAACTCGCAGTATTTTAATGAAACGGAAAGCAGTTGGACGAGAGTGTCCGGTATTCGAAAAATCCTCTGCTGATGTTAGCGATGCATGGATGTGACGGTTACGCATTTCGAATCCAACGGACGAATCTCATTTTTTCCGTTGGCATGAAACCGCGCGACCTTGACAACTCGATGACCAAGGATTAACATATACATAGAATCTTCCGAATTCCTGCTCCCGTTGATCCGTTTCGAAATCGTGAAGAAATTTCATCGATTTCGTAAAACTCGCTATTTCGATATAGACCAAATATTTTGGTTATCAAATTATCATTGAAACAAATTTTAGTGAAAATTACATTTGCAACGGTTGAATTTTTTTTAGCCCGAAACTTTTTCTCTCTTTTATTGAGAAAACAAGAATGACAAAGGAAGCATGAAATTACACGATGAAACAAAGAATTTCTCAACTTCTCACTCAATCGCAATAATTAGTATTTCTGCAATATTATACGCTATGAATGATACATTACGAAATCACATCTCAAGGATTTACAAATCGCCTCTTTAACTATCGCAATCAATATACGTATACGTACAATACCATGTACAAACTTTAGACCATCAATCAAATGGATATACTTGAATACTAAAATTTAATATCAATTTAAATGTGTTACTCGTTAAAGGGTATTTGATTCAAGAAGTATTGTAAATTTGTTAAAAATATATTTGTATAATTTGAGAAAAACAATACGTATTTTGTATAGATTTCTTTCGTAGTAGTATAATAACGAAAATAATTAACAATTTGTCTCTCGAAACGTGTTTTAAAAATACGATGAATTATCCTCACGAGATTGTGTGGATAGCTTAAAACTTCTGTATAGAATAGACTCTATTCTCGTCTTCTTCCGCGAAGCAAACGAATAATATAGATTTCTGTGTTCTGTGATCGAGATGTGCAAGAGTTCAACGATTACGAATCGTCCGGTTGATTTTAAATTTGCCGTAGCTATTTGCGGATCGATCACACGGATCAGAGCAAGACACGATCGCGTGCGAAAGGAAAACTTCCTGTCGGCTACGAAATGGTCTCTGGGCTCGGCCGTACACCGACAACACTTCGAATCCCATAAATTAGCGGTCGTGGGGATGGCACTCTACGATTTCCGAGTAATTCTCGTGACCCGTGAATTTCGCACGATGTCATGTCCCGTTTTTTTTCCAGAAATGTCCTTCGTTCTAGTTACCATCCTTTCAGATTGGAATTGTTTCGCGAATCTCTTTTCACAGTTGCAAGCGTATCTACTGCGTACTTTGCGAATCCGACAAAATCTATTGTTTGTAGAAAGTATTATCGATTTGATTGTAGTATTTAATAAAGTCCTTGAATTTCTTGATAATAGCATTGGATGATAAATTGTATTGTAGAAGATACTGATTCAAAGGTTTGTTTAGTTATCGCTCTGTTTGTTTAGTTACAATGTATCGCTGGATAAATATACGATGAGAAAGTATAGACAAGATATTGTCAAGATTATTTACAAGGCCAAATATGTTTTTCTTTTCTTCAAACAAACTTTGTGCTTCTAAACTTAAATTAAAGAATTAAACACAACGAAGCTTGACCTTTTTCAATCTTCGTCGAACACGTTATTTCATTGGAAGATAATAGAAAAAGGCAACGTATTGAAATAAATAATTCAACTTGGTTATTGAGAGAGTCGAAAAAAAAAGGAAATTCTATTTGTTTCTATGATGCTTTAAAACACGAATCAAACATACAATGGATCGTCGCAATTAACATCAGACTCACTGGTTTCTTTACTGAAACGAGGAAAGTCAGTGGAAAGAGGAAAGTTTCATTTCTCCTGCTAGATACCTCTCTCGGTATTAGAAAAATGGGACATTCGTTTCTTTGTTTCTACGGCTTTTAGACCGAACGAAGAATTCTAACGTGGGATCTAAGGGCTCCAAGAGTTCACGACCCGTGAACCAGCACAACTAGAATTTCAACGAGACCATTTCAATTTCAAACGGACCGGTTCCTCCAAATAGTTGTTGCACCTCCCCAGTTTAATGATTTAGTATCCTCCTCCACTAGGAAAGTATTAATTCTAATCGGTAATATCATCGAAATGATTCTCCTTGGAAAGAACAATAACGTTTCAACATAATACTGTAATAAAAAAAGAACAATCTCACGATCGTTTGCGGAACTCATTTCTTAAATTATTGTTTCGTTAGGTTGATAATAAACGTTGATAAGTAATTAACTGTCTTCGATATACTTAAGCCTTGCATGAGCCAGACTAGTCAGGCACACGTAGCAAGCTACGGTGTGTACCATAATGTTCAATTTAAGAAAGACAATGACTTGTTTCCATAAGTTTATTTATCGCTTCTAATGAATTAATAAATACATATGTATGTACTTTGTTTCTCGTATATATTCAGCGAGTGTATTTCGACTATAACATTATGCCGATGCTGTGTTGAAGAATGTTCGAATGATAGAATTCCGAGTAAAAACGCTACCGATAGCCTTTCATATCTCGTACACGCCTTTCTGCTATCTTATCGAACCATAGAAATCTACGAACTTTTAAATTCCAACCGAATGTTATATGGCTCGCTCTGATCTGTAATTTCAGCTCAGGGAGGATCTATCGCTTTGTCTTTCCGCGTAATCTCGACAATTAAAACAAATATATATGCATGCTCCGCGTTAAAACGCAGCGTCGTTGGAGATATCAACGGCCGTTCCAATAGTTACGTAAATAAGCAAAGAAGATAACAGTCGTTAAGAGAATCGACTACTGAAAATTATCTACCATTGATTTTCCAGTATCTGTGTTTAGACAAACTACAAATCCTTGAAAAAAAAGGGAGCGATTAGAATTTCGTTGATTTAAAAATTGTACGTTGTGACTCAAATAATTATATACCAAAATTATATACACGTATAATTACTTTTACGTTATACTAATCTAGAAGCAATATTTCCACAATACTAACGATCCTCAACGTTAATTACTCCACGAACTGTCTTCGACATATGTATAACGGCGAAAGACAGTGGCATCGTTATATTTAAAAAGCATGCATTCATAGTTCCCAATTAGAAGGATAAAAACATTACGGAACTCCCGGGTAACAATACCAAAGAGCCGGTTGAAAAGTATCCGGAAAAGAACTGGTGATCGCACTCGAGGAGCCCTGTTAAACGTAATTTCTATCGCGATCACCGACTGTCTCGTACGCCTATTTTCTAAAGCCACGCGGAACCAAAGAGGAGTAGAGAGAGGGAGAGAGAAAAAAGACCTCTCATTACAATGGAATGCGCGGAGGGAACAATACTTGAAGGAACAAACACCATAGTAACTTCCGGCCACGACGAAGGCGGTGGCCTCCATGGGAAGGCTGGCGGGGACCTGCTTTTAAATTAACACGCGGTAATTACAACGACTTGTAAGCATCCGCGTTATCTCGCATTCCTGAACAAGAGCCAGGAGTCACTTTCCACGCGTAGCTTAATAAGAGCTGATTGGAGACGGTCCTTAATTCACGAAAGACTAATTTGGTGGTATTACCCAAAGCCAATTACTCTGACGGAAGAAGCAACTAAGCGGTCAATGTCATTAGGTCTATAATTTTTTATACAATTCCTATGGAGATCTCATAGAGATAATCCTCTGAGTTCTTTTTAGTATTTCTTTAATAAGAAACACGAACAAAAATGTTGCGCATAGGTTGTAGATTTTATTAAGATTAGAGATTTGTTTTCTAACGAATAGAGCAAGAAAAGGAATAGAAACAAAGATACAGTTGATAAAAATAAAAATACAAAATAGAATGTCATTTATAGGTTTACTAAAGGCTTAAAAATTTGTTTTTAGATAAAAAAGATTCTATTAAATTTGTATTTTCTCTGTCTTTATTTCTCTATTTATGTCCAACTAAAGTTGATGATGCAATGAAAAACGATATCTTGGATCACTCTGATTTAGTATACAAATTATAGAACAATCGCAACATTTGCAACTAAACGGTTAACTAAATATATAGTGACGGTAGTTCTCACCACAATTGGTTCTTTCTTTTGAATACGAATATCTTTAAAGCTCCCTGACACTCTAGAACACGAGCTCATAGCTTTTCCTGACAGTTAGCTGGATTCACAATATAAGAGAGCAACTGAGAAATTCTTGTAATGTGTTCGTATACAAATGCAGCACGATAATATCGAGTTTTATTAATCTGTTTCAATGATCCATAAGTCAGAGAACCACTGTGATAAAAGATAACTAACATGATGTGACACAATCACAATCATCTCCATGTCCGTGCTATGTATTTCCGGAAGATTATTTGCTCGCAACGCTTTCTGGCACGATTTCCTGTATTGTCATCATTCTCTAATATCTAGAATTTCGCGACGGTCTGATTAAGCTCGTTAGAACGCAAATTATTTAAAAGTAGTTCTATTGTTGGAGTCTACTATAATATTATTTCAATTTTACTGAATATAAATTCAAAAGGTTAATTTCTAATATTACATAATGTCTGAAATTGATAAAATTTTAATTTTTAAATCTGTAACATCTAATTGTTTAACCGTTGTGTTTGAAGTACAATCTAATTTTTAATATTTGTCATGTGCATTTTTCGTTACTACTAACACGTTTATACAACTGCATTCGAAACGTGTTAAAGAGTGTCTGGATATTTTCTGAGACCTTACTGGTGCGCAGCATCGGGTTAAGTGCTAAGGTTGCCGGCTTGTGCACGTGTGTTAGCCGTTCATATATCTTCTATTGCACTTTTTGTTTTGCATCGTTACCCTCTTAACCTATTCTCCACTCTCAATCGAACGGTATGTATGTATATGCTTCGTAAGTCAATTATATAACCCTATTTCTCCTGATATCATTTAACCGTCTATATATGACTTACAATGACAGTAAAAATGTTACAATCTGTTATTGGATCAAATCCTCTAGAATATTGCGTTTATGCAACCTTCGTTATTTCTCTGTTTAGTTCTTAATGGATTAAGAGTACCCTTTGAATACTTTTTCTTTAAAAAATGAAGAACTTGCGAATACTTTGTTAGTGAACATACACTGACATAATTGACTTCTCAATTCGGTAATAGGTGAAAAAAATCAGATTGGTTTTCCCAATGTTAAAAATAATGATACGGGAATAGATTGACGAATCTATTTTTTGCAGGAATCGAGTTGCATCGATACATAGAGCGTACGAAATGCGCGAGAACGGAAAGCAGAGTCGATGCCACGGAGGTGCACGAAGGAGGCCGAGCGGGTTCGGAAGCAGCCGAGGCCATCTGTTACGCTCGGTTCCCACGCTTCCGCCGTCGCCTTTCCCCGCCTTTGGACCAGTCCTCATCGGTCCTTTTCTTGCCCCCTCCTTCGCCGACACTGCCGGCTCTCGCCGTCGCTTTATTTTATATAGCCGGAGAATGCTTGGACGTCTTTAACCGCGAGTCCGCGTTTTCTGTTACGAACTTACGAGGCAAAACTTTTGTCCATTATCGCGAAATTTCTGCTCGTCGTAGTTTCCGTTTGGCTCGGTCTCGAAGCGTTAAGTAAAAGTTGTACGACTAGTCTTGTAAGGATAGGACCGGCCAAAATTTATCTCTTTCGGTCCCGTTCTGTGTACGTCACAACGAAAACAAATGTTCCAAGATGTTGCTTACCTATTTTACTTTCTTATTTTCGTTTGAAATAAATCGAATGTTTTACAGCAAAATTCGTTGCCTTATTTCCTTAATATCTACTTAAGCAAGCGTTAGCTATTCAATGTTGTTAGATGACATAATATTGAAGTGTTATATGAAATGATACATAATTTCTGTTCATGACTCCCACATTTAAGAATTAAAACTGAGGTTAGAATTCCAGTTAATCTTTCTTGCGAGTGCAGTCTATTTTTACTGAATCGAAACTATAATCTCTGTTACCAGCATAGCTCAATGTTATAAGCAAGAGATTAAGTACGTTATGTATTTCAGATTTCTCTTAAATGTGAACGTTTCCGTGGGAGCAGTTAGATAAATTCAGCCGGGCGGCTTCGCTTTCTCCAGTTTGTTCATCAAGCAAGCCGACTGCGATACTTGAAACTGGTCCATGTAAGTACAAGTATCTATCTAGGAGAACTTAGAAAGAGGTCGTTTTTCTATCAGAAGAAAACTCGAGTACAGATTGATCTTCCTTTCTAATACAATTTTGCTATTACAATTATCAAACTTTCCATGTTAAATGCATTATTGGTAATTACTACGAATATACTGTTTTACTTATTATTCTGATAGATATTATTGCAATCCGATATATTTAGTTACGCCAGTGGCACGAATTAGCCTGCCAAAGAAAAAAAAAGTTGCTTTCAACGTGGGGCACGTGCCGTCTGCAGTCGCGCCGCTATTGTCATCTTCTCAGAGGCTGTGTTTACACAAACGCATTCCCCCAATCGCCCCCTGCGGAAAGTTGGCACTCCCGACCACCAGCCACTGCGTACAGAGAACGTTCTTAAATGTGTTCGTACAAAAGGAATCGTAAACGGCGCGCACGTGTGTTGACGACGCGTCGTCGAGGGGGCTGGAACGATTAAACCGACCGCAAAAAGAGATGGACTCGATTCTTTAAATACATGGTCGATATGACAGGGGGAGCGACCATGGTGACAATGTCGAGTGACTTCCAGCGACCCCTTGTTTACCTATGAATAAATTGCATTTACTTCGTTACATAAAAACATGAGGATAAAAGGTCGAAAACATAGCCAATAGATTACATATTTGAACAAAGTTGATCCCAAATATTATATATAGTAGCTCACTGAAGTATTCGTACACTTATTACGAATGTATGCGTATTTCTGTGCTATATGAAACATTTTGAAACTTTGAAAATTTACATAGAAGCTACAAAATATTTAATGTAAGTGTATGTATATACATAATTAAAAGTTCCCAGTAATTTTAAAACAATTCGCCGAACAATTTAAAGAATGTAGGGGGCGGTGATCGTGAGCAAACGATTACATTGAACCTAGCTCGAGACAGATGATTTTATGGCGCAGTAATCGTCGCGGTATGCAATCGATAATAAAGGGACGATCGACCCTGTGAACGAAGCCAGGTTCGGAAACCTTTGTGCATGATGAACAATTTGAAACGTGTTGCTGGTTGTCGTGGCATAAATCAGTCGCTCTGTCGGCATGATTAGAAACTCTTTGGAAAATACGCGGCGAACAGTAGAGGGAACGGCGTGGTTTCGGTTCTGTTGAAACAGGCTGTCTGTCGCGTCTCATGGCAACGCGACCTTTTCTTTAGGTTATGTTATGTGATTGTTTTAACCAAAGAACATCGTACATAACATGAAACTATGTTACATAACCTAAATGAATTTTTGCAGTTTGTTGTAATATAGTAACGGGTAATATAATCACTTGCTATAATACAATACTTATTCTGTGCATATATTAGGTCGATGCATATGAAATGTCCTCTCAAATGAAACTAATCACGTGTAGGTTCTTCAAAGCATCATGTCTATGTTGAACTGATAATTCTCAGAAATCTAATATAACTAAATTATTCTTTAGGAAAGGATATCATGCAGAAATTACTTTGATTAAATTTACATGTAATGCATTGAAGAATCTATATAGTATATGCGGTTAAGTTTCATTTCAAAAAGAACATTTCATATACACCAATCTAATACATAGAAAAGAAATATTGGTGGAGAAGCATGTTTTTAGAAAATATAATACAATATTACTAAAGCTATAATAAAGTATCGTTTATCTTTGGAATAGATTGTACAAATGCACTCGAGGAACGGATACTGAAATCCCTTCTTTCTTTTGGTGTTCAAGATTTATATGTTTTGTTCTGGCAGTTTTAAATGAATCCTCGCGGTTCGATAGCCACGAATGCGTGTATTTGGTTCGATAAGAGAGTTAATATGCAACGTATTGCGACAGGGGCGCGTACGCAAAAGACGAAGACTGTGCCAACAACGCTTGCAACGATATAGAATCATGAATGGTACTCTTGTAAACGATATCGAAACGCAACCCTCTGTTTCCGTTTTGTCCAATAATAGATTTCCCCCATTCTGCGGTTTCCCTTTATTCGCATGAAGATTATGTTACACGCCTGTTCGGCACGGTTAGTCGCGAAGCTGAATGTAACGAACGATAAACCTAACCTAAATTAAGCGGAAGTAAAATTTATTTTTCAAAAATAAAAAATACGTGTTTTTTTTATAATACCTGTTCTATAAATATTATTAAAAGATTAGGGATGCTTCAAATTAATTTAATGGTCGTCTAGAACTTCTTTTTTTAACACAAACAAACAAAAGTAAACAATCACGCGGGCCACTGGTTACAAATATAAATGCATGGAGAACTGAAACGCATAACCGGCGATTAACCGTAGCTGCTCGAAGCGTATAGCAACAGACCGTTATCTGAAACACGTATGACGATAAACTTGAAACTCTGCTCCAGTATATTCGAGGAATGACCTACGTGGAAGTTGGCATGTCTTGATTCGTTTGCAAATTAAACAACATATAAAAACACTTTCTGATATTTCATTGAAAGGAGTTTCTAATCTACCCTACAAAAATTAAAACGTCATTGACTCACGTAGGATGTTTACATACTCGTAACTCAAGAAAGTATACGAACATTTATGGTAACCTTATATGAATATATTACATATATATGTTATACGAAACATCTCGAAATTTCATTAGCAACGTAATGAGATAGATTGATAAAGTGAAACAAATCTGGAAATGTAAATACATATAGAAGCTGCAAGATACTACATCACAGAAGTATTTAAAGAATCAATATTTAGTGAGGCTATTTTTAACACTTGTTACGTGTTTAAAACAGCTATTCATGCTATGATATTAATTTTTTACTAAATATTGTATGCTTACAGTATACATCTTGTAATTTCTACATGCATTTTGATCGACCAATATAATAAACAATAAACGAGCCTTATGACAGCGCTAATGAAATTTCAAAATGTTTTACATGACACATATAATATATATATAGAAAAGTTTTCTATGGTAAGTACTTGAATTCTTTCATGAGCTACTGTAAATAAACACAACACAATGCCAGTTTTCCCTCTTACGAACCAACCTATTATTATTGCAAGGATTAAGCTTTCAAAGCATTACTACAAACCGCGACAAGCAATGTTAGAAATAAAAAAAAAGATATAATCTAACCTCATCCGTAATAATCGGCGCCTTGTCCATGTTGTCGTTGATCGGGCTGGGTGGCGACGTGGGGCTAGCACTGGGGCTCACATGAAACCCCTTCGACTCCTTGGCAGGCCTCTGGGGGGACACCCTCGCGGGGAAGCTCAAGGTTTTCGTCCACTGCGACAGACCACGCACCATCTTTTTTTTCTTCTCGTCCAAAATTTCAACGATACAATATGCAATAATACTACTACATTCGTATATGCGTCTCTAAACGAGTGAGTTCAATGCGCGACGATGCTTCGACACTGTCGCAACTGTTTTAAAAAACGCGTAAAACACACAAGAAAACAATACGACGATGAACCGATATCGGCATTTGTTCCAGCGCGAATCTCAATCTTCACGAACCTCAGGGAAAAATTCACTTCGAAGAGTTAACTGGCCGCTTATAAATATTAATAAGCGTTCCGAGAGATCGGCTGGCGTTGTATCCGTGTCGTGACACGCATGGAAACGGTCCGCTAGCACGCGCGCCAGCCAACGCACGCCACGAAGTTTACTGACAGACTGTTCGCAGTCCGGTCGGTCGGTTCTCTCTGCGGAACGGTCGCGTCATGCCCGCTGGACCAAGCGCGCTGATTGGCGGATCCGATAGAAAGCGACAGGCGATGAGCGCGCAACGAGGACAGACACAATGGAAAATGGCCAATGGGGTGGTTCGTTATGCGAGATGGAACGAGACAAAATCAGCAGGATTCGCGCGAGATGAACCGCGACCGCGATATAATTTTCAGAGATGTAAACTCCTGTCCGTCGAGGGAGTCCGTTGCCTTCTTGTCTCTTTCTTCGTTCCAGTGAACGAAGGGAAGGCAGAGAACGAGAGAAGCCTAATAGTATCCGCGGGACAAGGACAGAGACCAGGGAGAGACGGTGAATGAAGGAACGTGTGAAAGAGATTATCGGATATGTGGCACAAGTACAGTCGCCGCTGACTTCATGGATCGCGGTTTAGAAATCGTTTAAGGTTACCTGGGACGTTCGCAACGGCTTGATAAAATGCCCAATAAAAGTCATTCTTATATCAGAATATCATATAATATATACAACAAACTACGATATCCTTGAATCTTCTTCAAATATCATTTATCTTTTACAGGAGATTTCAACGAAAGAATCATTTTTCTACAGAATTCAAATATGTAGATTCAATAATAAATTTCAATGGAAGATAAGATCCAGTGATAAAGAAAATAAATCTTTATAAAGTATGTCACAAACTGTAAGTTCTACTAAGATAAGTGTCTTCATAGAAAAGATTACCTGAGTTTCCCTTTGCGTTACAGCTCTCAATCTAACGACTAATCAAATTATATCGATTTAAGTAATGACCTGGAGGCAGGTTGTAGGGCGATTTCTATCAGAGCGGTACTTTTACTGGCGCCCTTTCGGAGACAAAGAATTTGTCCGCGGCGATAGCGACTCGTGATCAGTAAAGACACACTCGTGTTGCCAACTGCAGGTCTGGCGGGATGGTGGGGAGGAAAACGACATTGTAAAGCCCGACTGGTGAGGCATGTTCCTTACTCCTTACATTCAGCCGCGTTCAGCTGTATGTAAGTACGCGGACAAGATCTAGCCAGCTGCGGCCTTCTTCGACCTTCCCCCCACCAGGCCGGAATCGAGCCTTCTGGCCAGCTACACGAACCGGTACGCCAGCGTTCTAACAAGGAACATCCGCGAAGACTCCGCCTTCGATCTTCGTGAGACGCTATCTCGTCAGGACAGTCGAAAACGGGCCACCTTTGCAATACCTCGTCTCTTTGCGCTTTTATGGTATGTTGATGATAGTAAAATGAAAACTTCATTTTGTTACGTGAAGTAGAGTGTAGTAATAGGACCATATAACGGATATGAAAGTAAATAAATCGCGAAAAAGACAATATACAGTTGGTAAGGTCATTTTTGGATATAATAATATGTAATAACAGTGGCGATAATGGTAATTACGGAAGGGTGAAACGTCGTTTTGAACAATTCTTATTTGTAAATTTCGTGTTATTGTTATTAATCTTTCTTTTCCCAATTTGAATATATAATGGTAGTCAGAAATAAAAGAATAAAGAGTTTTACAGTTCCAAGAATTTGTATCACCGATGTCATAGATCTGCTTCCGAATACCTAACGCGTTAGTCAGTTCTTCCATTCGTTATCCTGTCTTGTCTAAATGACACAATTCTGACCAATGACTTCACCCTTTCAGTTGGTATTCATTATGGTCATTCAGAAAGTTCGAGGAACGAAAGATTTGAATCTTTAATTTACCAGATCTCGCGTAGTTCGGAGGTTACACCATATGTTCCCGCTTTTTTCGAAAATTCCAGGTGACCATCAGATAAAGTATGAGTCTCTCACCCTCCTCTGCGGGGTGTGTACATTTTAGGGCTTAGGGGGACGATCCATGTCGAATTCGAAGCACGTCCTTCTCTAACAGCTTTCTGTCGACGTTAATTAACATGACATATGCTCTTGCGCATATTTCAGCTTCGCGCTATGGTAACCCCTAACGTTATGCAATTGCAATGTTGAGAACAACGAAATCTATCTAAAAAGCTGTAATGAATTGAAAGAACATCTATTGCTTCTTTGTAGACTTTCTTATTTATTTTTTAAGCACTACCCCAAGGAATTTATAAGAAAATCATATGAATATTCCAATTTTACGTATTACGTGATTTGCAAGAATTCCTATCAAACTAATGGTTTTACTTTTAGGTTGCGATGAGTGTAGTCGAAGTGGATTGTAAGAATTGTTATTTAAAACTGTCGACCAGGCCATTAATAGCATTGTTCACCTTGACTGGATACGTTTTATCGAGAATACTTCCGTTCATTTACTGTTCTACTTACATACCTATTATTTTGCTTGAAGTTTTTGTTTTCAAAGGAAAAAATAGAAGATAATGTTAATGCCGTCTTGAAATTTGTATACTCGAGGATTCTTTTATTTGAAGTTTGCAACAGGTGTGCCATGTCAGGTCGCATTAATACCTTGAAGACGTACTGCAATTTTACTGACTGATATTCACGATCACGCACCTTCCCGACTCTTGTTGTACGCCGGGCAGGTGTCTTTCCCCTCTTTTCTCTCTAGATCAAAATCTTTCTTTCTTCGGGGTAAACTTGCACGAGTCTCGACAGTTCTCTCTCGAAATTCTCTTTTACAGATTTTTGTTTGCATTTCTAGAATGCTACCAGCTTACGTTTGACTCCCTTTCCTTTGGATGTTAAACAGGGAAATGAATTTGTATTATGGTTTTCTTGAAAATACATCACACGATGTCTTAAGGATGACAGATTCCTGATCCTAAGACGTCAATAAGGTGACTTCGTACTATTTAGGATGTGAACAAAAATTTCCAAGTTGAATGTTTTGTCACAAGGCTGAATTTGTCAAAAAGGATTGCGAAAAAATAGAGCACGTTAATTTAGAGAAATTTCACTACGTTGACATTTAAAAAATCACTCGTGTTTTGTTTCAAAGAGGATTGCAAAAAAGCAAGATGTGCTAAGTCAAGAGGATTTCACCGTTAAAGGTGAAAAATCACTTCTGTCCATTAACCGTTCGAATCACAAAACGCGAAAAGCAAAACCGTAGTCGCAGACCGTTGCATTTTCCAACAGCACAATTCAGGCCACTTTTGCGATAGAATATCGCGCACTAATGTAATTGGTGCGTAACGTTTCTCGTGTCAAGGGATCCGATATCCTTAATAACCAGTTTCTCCGATTTCCAAACACGTCCCCCAGATGCTGACTTATCAGAAACGTATGTGTCAGCGTATTGAACCCTAATGAAACCGGAACTCACGAAAAAACTACCCTTTGCCCTCTCATTCACATCCCTTTATCATCCGTTGAAATTAGTCATGTGCATGAAAGTCGACTAAATTACGCGTCAAGAACGAAGATCACAGAGAAATACCACGATATAACGATTATTTTTCATACGAACAATTTTTAAATTCAGCTCCTTATCAACTAATAGCAACAAAACTGTTTGCATATTATGCGCATTCCGTAGATTTTTGTGTGTTTTAAATTACCTAATAAATGCACAAATGTTTGCAGTGTATCAACGATAGTCGATCGTCACCTTTCAAAGCGACGAGCAAAATAGAAAGTTGCGTGCACGATGCCACAATACACCTGGTTTGAGCCACGATACACCTTCTTATCGTAGACGAGTTTAGAACTGACAGTCTCGTGATTTCTCCATGGACTTCCGTCTATATTGGTGCACGAACATCCTGCAACCGCGAGGGAAATCGCGATTACGTTCGTAGCAGACACGTAAGGCTGGCACGCGTTCCCCTGACGTTTAGTCCAGTTTTGCATCCGGCACAGGTAGATACTGGGGAAAGGTCGAGCGACCGACCTGAATAAGTTGATGGTTACGCAATAATCGTGGTGCACCAGCGTGCTTTTTATGCTGCAAGGTTGGTCAGCTTGGAACGAGAATAGGTTCGAGACGTGCATATTTAGATTTAAAGATAATCGACAATGAAACGCTATTTTACATAAGATCTGGATTATTCCATTTAAACGCAGAATAAGAGAAAATTGTAAAGATAAATATTCGCTATTTTATTTAAGATGTGCATTACTACACGTACGCGTAGAATAAGGAAAAATTAAGAGCATAAAGATTGGAAAGGGTATAGAGTTAAATTTCTCTTCAGAAATTGAGTAAGACGAATCTTCGTATGACGAAACGAGGAATCAGTGAATTTTACTATCGATGAATCTTCCATGCGATGAAATAATCTTAAGAATAGAATAATTAAAAAATTCTAAAATATGAGTCATCAAAAACTCTAAATATCTATAACCATTCAGGAAGGTATGGATTTCAATATATCTACGCAGAATGCTCTTTTAACAATTGTAAAATAAATCATCCATATTACACAATATAATAAACTCATCCTAATTTATCTACTATTACCGATATATCGATATTCCCCGCAACAATTCGTGACCTAACGTTACGAAGTACTCCAGAAGATACAAAAAATTTCTTTTGATCCATCGACACTATTTCGATTTCCACACGAGCATCAAAGAATAAAGGACCCTTAATACAAACATTCAGAATCGAATACCTCTTCGAAAAATCAATCCTACGTTGGATACGCTTTCGAGATACATTTGTTCCACGTCACAGGAGGAAATAAAATCGACGAAATTTACTCTGGATCGATATTGAACGCAACAGATCGCGCATAAGGTGGGTCCAACGTGGTCCGAAGGGAACAAAGAAGGATTTTTGGAGGCGCCGATGCTAGCAGCACCTGGAGAGTCGACGTGAGGGACCATTCGGAGGATAGGAGCAGCCCGGCGAATAATATTGGGAAGTGTGCAGCTGTCACAGCAGCTGCAACCCTCCTCCCTTGGCTCACAATCTGACCGGCAGCTTTTCTGCCTCCTCCTCAGCCTCCTCTGCCACCTTCTGCTCTCGTTTGCCATCACCTCATTCTCATGGTCTAACTTCTGCCTCGTATTCTCATTCCGGTTCTCTTCGTGAACTACTCACAAAAACTATTGCACCTACAACCCTTTGACCATCGTGAATTTCCTGAAGGAAACTCTTTCAAATTTTTTCCCCCTTTCTTCCTTCTTTCTTTGGTTACGATTTCGAGCTTATAGCGTTAGGTTACGGAGTTTTCCAAGTATAGGATTGGAAAGTTACGATGTTGCATATTCAACTGCCAATAAAACACAAAGGCTTGTTAATTAGATATATTATACACGAATTGATCATGATAGATTACCCAGTTTTCAGTAATGAAAAATGAAAAAATATTTAAAAAAGAACCATGAAACCAAACGATACTTCACTCGGTAATAAATACTAATAGAACTACACTAAGTAGATAGAGAATGAAAAATAGAATTAGTCATAGCGCTTTGATAACAGGGGAAAGCACCACGATGTTCTCACAAATGCTTTCTTGAGAAAGAAAAGAGAGGTAGGGAGCTGCTCGTTCCCCGTGTCGAATAAGCATCCCTTAAAACGTGAAATGAGAGCGTGCACCGAGGAAATGAATGTGCCCTCAGCACGTTAATGGACTGGTTGTTCAAAGGGGGCCCCTTTCGTTTCCGCGTGAACATGTGGGTGTATATCTAGGCCATGCTAGCTCTTCGTGAAGCGATCAACCCCGTTTTTTCGAAGCCAACCACCGAGACCATCCTCTTTGACGAGGAATGTACGGCATCGGTCAGCTGCTCCTCCTGTAAAACTAAACTTCCTGCGCCACGTGTACATCTGCTTCTTCCCCGAGCACCTGGTGGGGGAAATCTCGTGGTCCTGGATGGGTATAATGTAGTCACGTATAGCAGGTATCCCGAAGGTTTCTCGGGACTCCGTGTACAATGAACGAGTGTTGTTAATTGCACGTATACAAGATTTATTTTATGTTTCGTACTCTTCGGTACTTGTGGGGAACGATAATGGATTATATAATATTGTTACTTCACTGAAAGAGAATGTGTGAGAAGGTTCCATTGAGATTCTTGGATCGTATACGGGTATTTAATATTGTTGCGTGTATTGTAATTTATGGGTTCTTGTAAACGAGGAATAGGTGTTTAGTGACACGAATGTGTGTCTAAGTGAAATTTTTCTAATTATTTGACATATAAGTTAGATGATAATATTCGTGAAATCGAAATTAATAGGCTGGAATCCTTACGAAACATTGAAAATAAAATATGTATAGTATTAAACCTATTATAAAAGTAAAATAAGGGAGAAAATATTTGGAGCTAATATGGACCTCCTTCGAAGGTAATTAGTTGCATTATTTATAATTAACACGTCACATTATCAATAACTTGCAGAAAATTTTCACAGTTCCATTAAGAGTCCTTTTAGCCGTTTAAAGTTAATAATTATTAATTATGAATCATACCATAAAAAATGTTAACAGACTCCATTTCGTAATCTCAACATAAACTACCTTGAATTCGTTAATGCTTCGAAGAACAGAAAATATATTTCTGAATCCTATATTATAAGAGAAGAAAATAGAAATAAAGGCTTTCATGATATAAAACTGAGTTGAATTTGTTGAAAACTGAGTAAATACGTTCACCACTGTAAGTCACTGCGATCTCGTTAAACACTTTAAATATACTCCTCGTCAAAAAGATAGATACTCTACCTACTCCAAAAAAAAAGAGAGAGAGAGAGAAAGAAAAAAAGAATAATTCCTCACCATTCTGTCGAAGTAGCTCACAAACCACGTCATGATCCCACTAACACTGTAAACGTATTCAAGACGTCATTTTTAATTAACACATCCTTTCCATTCACCGACAAAAACCATAGCCGTCCTGCTGATTCGGAGGACCGGAAGTCGGAACTATTATGACCGGTTTCGAGAGGTTGGTCGGGTTATCCGGCGCAATTACATTGTGCTTGGCTCGTCGCCCTACTCGTTACGAAACTCGAACTTTTTCATTATGTGGCAGACATACAGATACACACATAGGTTTCGTTGGTTCGTGAAACTCTTCGATTCCTCCAACTCCCGTGAATTCGATCGATAGGTAAATCTCAACGGTGTTGGCTTCTACACCGAGAGTTCAAGTTTGTCGATGGAATCTATGCATTCCACTTGAGCCACGTAATTAACACGAAAGCGGGACTGACAACGTTCAGCGAATTCTCAACAAATCGCCTTAACTGCACCTTCTTGTCTCTTAGTGATACTTGGGAAAGTCGTTACCTCGTACAGCTATTATAATCGTTCTCTGCTACCTTGAATCGTCTCCAAGAATTCCTGTTGTCCTAATTTGTCATGGCCCTTTGTTTCTCACTAGACAAATTGCTACTTTGCGAAGATGGTTGCTCGGTTGTTGATGTTTGTTGTGGTTGCGGTAACTTGGTATTCGAGTGGGTGAATATTGTGTTGAAGAGAATGATGAAAGTTGTTGCGGGTTTAATGAACTTTGACTGAAACCATATACAGGGTGGTTCAAGCGTCTTGTTAACAGACAAACAAGATTCTTGCTTATGATCGGGGAACGACTAGAAGAATCTTAACTTGTTCTTTGGATGCTCATAAACGTGTTTTTCGTTTGCATTAATAAATTCTTAACGTAAATCCAAAAGGTAATCGTCAATAACGTAATACGTTCGATTATCGATAAAAGTTTCTCTGGTTGGAAGCAAAATCGAATCGAGAAAAGGCACGGAGATGTTAGCCGATCGTTTCAACAAAATTTCTGGAATTCCGAGCAAACGGGACACCCTGTATTCGCGTAGTTGTGTAATCGGCCTTAAGGATAAACGGACGCACACACGTACCAGCGAATACGCTGGTGAGTAGGGAGGTTCGTATCACAAAACGGCCAAGTGAAAGGATAGGCACCAGTTCATCTTGTGTCTCAACCTCCAACCAACCTTCTCGAATATATCCTTTCGCGCTGCAAGTGCGTCAGCTATTCGCATAAAACAACAGTTAATTCGAATTCACGTTGTTCACCCGCCGAGGAAAACGAGAAACGCAGTTAACTTTAATTATTTTTTTTTTCTTTTTTTTAAACAAAAACCCATTCTGGTTATTACATTGCTGATTTTACGAGGGCACGCACGAATTGTTACATAAATTTATACCATTCACGGATAACAACCTACATAATTTGTCGGCTCCTTGGTTCAGTAAGTATCTTCGTTTCAACCCTTTCACTGTGTAATTTGAAGGATTCGAAACGGTATAAGAATACCTACGTAATTTTCAGTGTTCACGCACGATAAATTTGAATAATTACGTTTGTTAGATTTCAGTCGCGAAACAGGGAGTTTCGTGCTGATACACGTATACGTACAAAGATATACATAGATGAGGGAACTGTTAGAAAAATTCTAGCTACATTTTTCAAGTTCTTTATGTACAACGAAGTGTGCAAGAAATTCCATCGACTCTGCCATTCTCCAATTACATGTTTTTGATTCTCTATCTACTGCCTCCGCTCTATATATTGTAATTTCTTTCATGCCTATTTAAAATTTGCATCGCTTTCTTCCGCCAATGCTTTTTTACGGTCATCCGTACGAAGCGAATCAAATTTTCACCTAAGCGAAAAGCGTATCAGGAAATTTTAAAAGAGAAGAAATTACAGCTCTCTCAATTGATCCTCTCTCTTTCTAATGCTCAGTCTCCTGCCCTCAGTTTCAAACGGAAGCCTCCGCGTACATTTTCTCCATTTACCTTAACCGCGAACTATCTCATCATCGCGCGACATTTTTCTCTTATTTCGAGCTCGGCTCTCATCTTCGTAATTATGTATGGTACTATCGTGTAATTAAGAATTCGCTTCCGATGTACGCGTGTACACGTACCTAATGCATATTCGATCGCTATTATGGTCTTTTCCTCTTTTTTTCCTTCATCGATCTAATCAACAGACGGGATCTGGACTCAGGAGAGTGTATCATTTCCGCGAGTAATGCAATTTCGTGAAGAAAGAAAGCGGATAGTTATGCAACTGCGTGGCAACTTGTTCGTGGATCAACGATATTCCCAGACGTGGAACATCTTCGAAAGCGTGCGGAACATCTGTTTGCTGCAATTGTGGAAGCACCCCCGGCTAGCAACGGGCAAAGAAACCTAACTCAACTCACGACAGGCCGAAATAGCGAAGAAATCACGGACGCGGCTGTTGGCACGGATCGAGGATGCACCTGCATCGGGCGTATCATCGGCAGCAGGATCACCGGCCAGATGTCCCTCACACCCGTGTCAGGATCCAGAGTGCACGTTTCTGGCTGATATTCAAGTATCCAGATTCGACTATCTTTCGACGCTTGGAACGCGTTTCTGGATACTTTGAAAAGGTAGGTAGGTGTTGGGTGCCATAGATGAAATAATTTAGAAGAACATATAGTACATAATTATTACGCTATATACGACGAGCGTATTTTACTTTAGATGTATCGCGTTGATGGCCGTACACGATAAATGATTTTGAGAGGATCTGAGCGAGTAGACGATTGTTTCTGACGAAATTACTAATTGCGCGTCCGAAATGCTCAGCTCGGACAAAAACAAAATCGCAACGAAATGCCTTGAGACGTCGTCTTTTTCAGCTTGTTTATTGAACAAACCGAGACGCACAGACCTTTGCCTTTCAGTTCCACTCAATTTGCAAACGAACAAGACACGGAATTACGGGGGACACGCCGCCTACTACGCGAGTTAAACGCTGAAATATTAAATGCCTTTATCGAAATACTCGATTTCAAGGACTACGAGTCCAAGCAGCGTGGAATTAATTACGATAAATTCTTGCATTATTATTTTCAACAGGCTCCACAAGTACCGCATTAGGAACAGGAAATTGTGTCTAAAAATTTATTTATAAGTACACATCCTACGTACGCTCACGATGACATTAGTCAACGTAAATTACACGTACAGTATATTTCAAATATCGTATCCAGACGCTTGTTCATTTTTCACAGAACGTTGATTTAATCACAGAATCACAGGCAAGAATTATGCTATAGGCGGATAATGACTACACTCTGTTCTTATTACAGTACCTTACATTTTATTACTATAACACCGTACGACCGATTTTCGACGATCAATAAATACAAATCGACGAAAGTTACTCGCATTATTTATTACCGATAACGTACACATGTAAATTGATTTCAATATTCGAATAAGAGTAATCAATCTTTGCTTAAAGAACCTAAAGGTGGATGAATCTGAAGCGAGGATCAAAAACTTGCCTAATAATTATATATTGTTATTTATCATGTAATGGGATATCATATTACGTCGGCAGCGTCGTTTCCCTCTCTTTTTCCACGGCCTTTTTATCGGGCAGTGGCGTGCGACCGGCGCGATCATACCGCGTCCGACGTCTTCCGCACATGGAAACCAGAGTAACCAGTGCAGTAAGTAAAAAGCTGCAGCTGTCACAGCACTCACGGCACGGCAGCTGCAGTCGCGGTGCATCGGGGCCTAGCGATCAGAGTAACACGTTTCCAAGCAGTTTTCGTATTCACGGTGATTTCCAATTTTGCATAAAGATCTTTAAATATTCAACGCAAAAATATCGTAAAAGATGGAGCAACCTCTCAGACTTTTCTTAACGTTCTCTACTTCTTTGCTTTCTTGGAACAAAACGTTCTTAATGGAAAATTGAAGGGACTTTGAGCTTTAGTTTCAACGTTAAAGATTTCCCTGCGTGAAAAATTAATTGTTCCGACCACTTTCTCCGTTTCGCAAGTTAACAATTTTTAAACGTTAACCAATAATTTAGAATTTATTCCACTCCAAAACTATTATCAATCTTTTTAGCGAACTTTTCTTCAGACTCTAAAGCCTCGGATGCTAATTGTTGAGTATCGATTATTGAATACGCTAATAAAATAGTCGAAATAAAACAGAAGCAAACGATTTTAAATTTGCTCGAAGCGCACTGAATCTTTAATTACAATAGTCACTATCGCAAAACGTCGTCCTATTCGCGTATGCGCGACCGCCGGAGTTCGGTGTTCCCTTGCCCATACTAATTCATTCCCTTAAGCTGACATCACGAAACACGACTAACATAAATCTAACACGGAAAATTCCAAGCAAATTTAAACCCCTTATTGCTATAAAAAAAAATTCCAATTTCTATGTCCACGTCCATCAATCTTCAAAAATGAATCGCGAAATTAGAAATTAGAATTTCTATACCAAACGATCAACCGATAACATCGATGGTACCAATACGAAAGCATACAAAAACGGGTCTTGGTAATCGGTCAGCCTCGATCGTTTTGATCGTCACGCGTGTTTATCGGTCAGCGGCTGCATTCCGTGCATATGCAACCGCACACCTAAGATGGATGCGACGAGATGAGAGAAAGTCGGGGATCCTGGCCTCGAGGTTGCCTTCGAGAACGTAACGAAGCGTTTGTAACACGTATGCACACGCGCGATCGTTGCCAACAGATAGGTGTGAACGTGCCGCGAGGAAAATGTCATCGGATGCACTCTTGCTATCCTATCGTCCAATTTTATTCCTATTATTTCTGCTTTTTTTTCCTCTTTCATTCAATCCGATCGCGTTCGCAGAAACGAAAGACCGGACTGTGAACTTCTTCATGTAACCTTTGACTTTCCACTGACGAAATCGCAGCAGATTTTCTTGGAAAGTATTACAGGCGCAGACAAGGTGATTTTTCAAGTATTTCGTAATTCGAAATGTATCGCGAATATGCATGTTTACACGAATAACTTGGTTCAAGTAAATACTGATTATGTACGATATTTAACATACCTCGTCTCATCGAGCCAATATTGATACACAAAAACTGTAAACAGAAAGTTCATGGACTTTGCTAGTATTATCACTTACGTTGGTAGCTATTCAACGTCATTCATGAGTCAGTGCCATTCTTGCATTACGGATAATGTTACTATACAAATAACAATATTACCGTTATTACTATACTTTCCGTACAAATTTTCCCTTTTACTACAGCTGATTTCATTTCCTCTTTCATCGTGTGCTTTCTAAATAGAGAACTGTACAGCATGATCAAAAACAGGGTCCACGTGGAAAGTTAAAAGGAAACTGAAGAAATAAAGGTTTACGAATTAAAAATTGTGCAGAGTAATGAAAAGTAAGGTGAAGATCGAGAGAATTAATAGATTTGTAAACGAAGAATTATAGAGAATAATGAAAAGTCAAATCCTCGTAGAAAGTTGAAGGAGCAAATATCTATTATGCTTGATGCGATTGAATTAACGTTTGTTAGTGGCGTATTTTCCATTGAAACAAGCCATTTAACAGTCAGTAGGCGAGGAACGAAGGTAGGTACGAGCTCCTTTGTAAGAGGCTGCCGCAGCAGCACACGCGGCAATAGGTAAACAGTCCGTAGAATGGTTGATGCATGTGGCCCCATTATTCTCACTCGTCAATCGGATTGTTTCAAATTAATAATTCACCGTGCCGGTTTATACATCACTGTGCATCCTTGTTACGTTACAGCCTCGATATATTCTACGATCGGTGTAATTTAACAATCGTTAGCTGGTAATTAACCCGGTCGAACACCGGTATGTACGTAATTCGAAATATTTTAATCGACGATATTAGACTTGGTGATTGGAATGAGGAAAATGGAATAGTTTCCGGTGAGAATTAGCTGGCGGCTGTTTGCGACTGGAATAAAAGAACGAAACTCGTTCGTTGCAAAAACAAGAGAATAGGATCGGACTTACAAGCGTAGAAATTCAAAAGAAGACATCTTCGTTCAGTTTTATATAAGCGAAGAAACTGTCGAGTTGATGACAAAAGAAAAAGAATTATTATTATTATTATAAGAATACTGGAAGAAGTTTAGAATCTTCTGTGTAGTTATTTTGCGCGATTAAAGTTCCACGAAGAAAATCGTTGTGGGAAAGCTCGGCATGAGAAAATCGAAATTGCTCGATCTTGGAACGCGGCCGGAACACGTGCGTATTTACGCGAGAAGGGACGCCATTACAGTCGCCTATGAGAAGAAACGCGCGAGCACCCATTGTTTCAATAGCCTTTTCTACCTGCCCTGACTAGCAATGTCCGAAATTTGTTTTTCAAATCGCGACCCTGGAATTTCCCGTCACCGATCGTTTCTATCGATCGCGAATACCTTACGGCATGCCCTAACACCTTTTAAATCTTCAAATCATATCTCTAAGTATACTTA
This sequence comes from Bombus pyrosoma, assembly GCF_014825855.1. NCBI lineage: Eukaryota > Metazoa > Arthropoda > Insecta > Hymenoptera > Apidae > Bombus > Bombus pyrosoma. Next base: position 4,986,381 of record NC_057772.1, read on the forward strand.
ATAATAATACTTGTAGTATTCTCAAGCATCCGTAGTAACAATATTTTTCAAAAGTATTCATTAAGTTCGTTTCAATAAGCGTGAAAAGCAAAAACAGTAATATCAGAAAAGATCAAAAGCATCGGTTTTAATTCGCTATCCTTGGAGAGAAAGTTTTCAGGAATTCAATTCTTTGATTTTATCCTACTAACAGTAAGCAAAGTAAAATATAGTTGGATTTATTAAGAAACGCGTGTTGCAAGGTTTACGCGGAGAGAAAGTTTTCACGAATATAATTTTTTGACTTTAACCTACTACCGTAGAGCAGTAAGAAGAGTAAAACGCAGTTGGTCTTATTAAGAAACGTGTGTTGCAAGGTTTACTCACCGACTACGAAATCCAGATGACATTCTAGAGCACTAAACCCGACGATAACAAATCAGTTCCACGTGCAAACAGCTTAACAGTCACTTTACAACGAACATCCACCTCTCAAGCTTCGAGAAACGCGTTATTACACTAAACAATCCTTCACTGCCGCAAGAACTCGCGAATACCGAGCCGAGTATAGGCTCGTAAAACGGAAGAAGATCGCTCGGCACGCTCCCTCGGAACCAGCAATTTCTACGCCATCCTCGTTGAAACGTTCCACAGAATATTCTTCCTTCTTCTCAATTAGAACATGCAAAATAGAAACGTCGCCTATTAATTAAACAATATCGACGATTCCAATGGAAACTATCTAAACGAAGGCCCCACTGTCTTTCCTTGCACGAAAAATTTTCGTTCGTTCGCAATAGACTTTTTAATACCTGGCATTCGAGAACTAAGCCGACATTCGGTCCCTTGGGACTCGCTCTTAAGAAATCCCAGTATAAAGAACCAGGGACATCAAGGGACAAAAGGGAATGTCAAAGAGGAGATGAAAGAAATGGAAGAAATATGAAACTTAGAGGAATTAGAGAAATTACTTAAACGAATATATATTATACTTCTAAGTTCGAACCTCTCGATCCAAATGGTAGTTGCGGAGAAGCGAAACCAGTTGTGGTCGCGGAGGACACTAATGGTCGATAGGTAGGTTCGCCGGTTCGAGGAGCGACTGTTATCAGCAGGAGAGGAAAAGCTCGATAGTCCAGCCGTGGTGAACGACAGCGTAACATCGACTGCGTGTAGCGCACTCGACGTGTTTCCAGGTGTGCGCCAGTAGGCACAAGCCAGAGAGCACAGCGTGGCTGATGAAACGAGCGGGGAAACTAAAGTCCCATAGGATACGCGGTCGCTTCTATACACTGTGTACACCTAGATAGTTATGAAGGCAGGTGCCGGCAGTCAGGTGAACGTGGCGGAACACAGGAAGTGCCAGAGACAGAGAGGCATTACAAAACTATGGAATGGTGGGGAGGGGCAAAAGACGATAGAGGAAAGAAAGGAAAAGAGAAGAATACCGTGTGACTCGGCGAGTCGCGTGCCCCGTGCCGTTGCGATATTAATTTTCCTCCGTAAACTCGCTGCCTCGTAGCTTTCATATCGAAGACTTCTAGCAGCTTCGCCAGGTGTTTAAAAACATTCCACGAATTTCTTAACGCATTTGCATCCTACACGCGTACGTAGACAAATCACCGACGTTCAATTTGCTCGCAGCAGACTCGCTGTACAAACATGCTGACCTTTTACTCGAGGAAGACCCAGCTACGAATAACATAAAGCTTTGGAACACGTGTTCATCCGTTCGCCTGGTCGAAATTTGGAAAGGAAAATCCCTAATTCTTTGGTCCTTTTGTTCGCACCATAAACGGACATTGAAGCAATGACGGTCGTTCTGGGAATCGTCGAGCTCGCTCTATGCTTGTTAACGACGAAACGAGCGACCAACATGACGCGACGTTCAATGCGACTCGACAAATCCTTTCTCTCTTCGATTCGTTAGAACCATCGGCGATCAATGAAAACGGATATGGAGTCTTGTAAACGTTCCTACAAGCTGAACCCCGATGGCTGAAAAAGTAGAACGCGAAATTCCAATACGTCGTTGCGTTATCAATCCACCACCCTATCTGTTTGCCGCGACGAAACGTACACAACGACGAATAGGGCCGCGTTGTTATGCTACTTGCGACTCCATGGTGTACAGTGTACAGTGTACAGGAATAGCTTGCGAGACATAGCCCCACCTTCGCGTCCCACGTGCGTGTATGCGGCACACCATATTTCCCGCATGCAACAGTGTACGAAAGTGCAACACCATCCGACGAAGTCGTTGACTGGAAAACGAGCAGGGGGCCTAGGAAGGGGCACGGGGAACGGTGGCGGCACGCTCTTCGTACGCTCGTTTATTCGCACTTTTACCCGGTTCGCTTAAGTGCGCCCGGTTTGTTTATCAGACGCTTCTTGTTTTCAGAACCAAGCCTCTGTTATCCTCCTGATACCGTGATACACTTTGCGAAGCTTCAAACTGGCAGACGTTTCATCCTGTTACGATTCTCTTCGCTCTCCCATATTCAAATCTTGCTGTTGTTTTCGAAATATTCTAATTACGCTGAACGTAGGTACAAACGCGAAATCTTTTATCCAAATCGAGATTAAGAAATTAACAGCAAAGCAATGCTTCTTTCGTAAAGAAAAAGATTGCTCGTTTTTCGGCGTACAGAAATATCTCCGATGCTTGCTCCTATGTCTGAAAACACATCTTTTTTTTTCTCCTAGGAAAAACCGTTAGTCCCATTACCAGTACTGATTGTTCATCGCCCCGAGCAAGAATTCAGTATGTGCAAGTCAGAGTTCCACTTTTTACGCCATAGAAAATCGCGTTACGGGCACAACTTTTCTGCAAAGTCTGTAGTAGCCCATCGATGCAATTGGAATCCGTACAAGCATCAGTGTAATATCTGAATTTATTTGATCGCTATCGAAATCGATTAGTCGTAGTACGTAAACAGCATTGAATTTGCAATTGTTATAAAACTTTTTTTTAATTAGATACGCGATCACAACACGTTCGCATCATACCTTAGTCGTTTAGAAACGAAAACGAAGAGATTAGTTATGGTACATAACCAGGATTGAAGTTGCAGTTACGTTAGAAAATTCTTTTCTAAATTTCATGCGCAATCGTAAGTCGTTTGTATAATATTTCAATCGTTTAGGAAACGGCAAAGAAAAGGCGAAAATTAAATTAAGGAAACATGAAACGTAAACGGATGTACTAAGTTATGACTATTGAATGTAAACCTGTAATATTAAAGTTTAGACGTTTTCTTCTAATTTACAAACGAACTCGATTCATAGGGGATTAAATTAAGCACGATCGAAGGATTTACTCGTGATCGTAATGTTATGTTTGAACCTCCGTGACTTCCTGTGCAACCCGCCTTTCCGGTACCCCCATCTGCCAGCCCACGCACTCTAAGGTTTCGTTCAAACATTTCCGTTCTTTTCCATTGGCCACTTGGAGTGTGGCAATGTTCATTCTCCAGTCGGATTCAGATGGCAGTATAGTACAGTAATGCGAAATATTCGCAACACTGGTGATAAGTCTTAAACTGATAGAAAATATATATTAAATATACGCGGTATATATAATTATTTCACTGGGGTTGTTTATGCAAATTCATACTGTTGTTAATATAATTCGAAAAATAGAATCTTCATAGAAGCATGCGTTACGTGGATTTTGGCACCTTCAAATTTTCCATAAAGGCGTAAACATTTGCAGTTCCATTTTTGTATATACAAATATTATAATTTAATATATTAATATATTTAATATGCATAATTTTTCTCTTGGATCCAATGTGTTATATTTTACATCCGTTGTAATCTTTTCTATTACAAACGTCGATTACCAGGAAAGTTGTAGATATTGTTTATGAAAAATGATCACGTCAATGTCCTAGATATGATCAGAGAAATGCTCGTTGTTGAAATTGAATGTTGGTATGATGTATTCTCATGGTGATTTATGAAGACCGTTTGTTGCTACCTCCTACCGAGACTCTTCTTGCGGATGCAACGACCCTCAATGTTTCAGTTTCCTGGTTTGGAATGATCGACATTTTCTGCACCTTATGCGGTTCATCTTTACCTAAAGCATGGTCGTGCATTAACACTATACTCTCATTTACAGAGTTAGAATCCCGAGAATAACCAAAACTCGCTAATAACTGTTCTGGTAGATCTCTCAGCGTGGATCTTCTTCTCCCAAAAATCTGGCTTACTCTTGAAACAGGAGTTGAAGACGTTCTTCCTGAAATCATCCTCGGTAAATTGGCTTCTGATGTTTGAGAGCCCCTACTTACTAGAAATTGTAATAACGATAACCAAATAAAGTATTTATTTATTTATTTCGAATATTAAACAATTCATTATTACTATATTTTTAATATATTTAATATTAAATGTATTAATAATTATTGCTTTTTTTTTACCGAGGATAATGTCCGATGCATTCATGGTCGACAAATAGTCTTTGAAACTTTTCCATTTGTTGTTAGAATAATGTTTAAACTTTTTGAAATATTTCCTGGTCTTTGTATTGGGTGCGCATAATTTTTTTACTTTCGTTGTCAAGTCTTTAGACATTTCTCTTGCAATTTCTAATCTCTGACAGAAATCGATAGGGTTTTGTTCCAGAAAATATCTTGTATTATCGTTCGTTTTTTCCATAATGAACTGATTAATCCTTGTGCCTTCCGATTCATAGGATTTTACGCGAGGTACCAAACGACGCAACTTCCCGTGCAGTTTCTCAATTTCTTCCAGCTTTTCTAAAATTTCCTTCACATACTTTTCGGACATATTATGCCTCATCAAACATGCGGCATATTTGCAATTTCCAAAAAAATATGTATTTATTGCATTTTTTAATCAAATACAGGAACAAATGAGCCACGTGCGAATCTCAATTTACTTCATGATAATGTCATAAGGGACCTGTAACCTATTTTCACATAAAAATATAACAAACATCCAATGTAACACAGAAGAAAAATTGCTTTTTCATGTTAAAAAACAGACTTTATAATTTTGGACGTTTTATTTCGAACGTATAATATGTCGTCATATAAAAATAGCAATAAACATGTCAGCAAACGCAGAACAAGCAACGCCAAATCGTTGCTATTGCAAGACTCAAGATGGAGAAAATAGTTTAAATAAGATTGCAGAAATTGTAACTGTTGTAAATTTTAAAGTACAAAAATTACGAGACGAGGTCAGCGCTCTTAAAAATGTCAGTCTTGATAAAGAAAAAAAGTTGTTTCAGAAAACTGAAACTGCTTGCAGACATTCTTCTTGTTGCAGAAGTGAATTTGACATTTCCTCAAATAATGTAGAATATGATAAAGTTACTGATACAGAAAATTCAAAGGTTCTTGCAAGTCTCATTAAAAATAATTCGATAAATGATTATATGACAGAATATACGAGAATTGATGATAGGACGTCGAACCATGTAAAAGACACAAATAATGTTTGTACGAACGAAAAATTGCAAGTAACAGATTGTAAGCCTATTGTACGGAAGAGAAGAAAGAAGAAAATTTCTCACGGAGTTCAGTGTGACTTAAGAATGGAATGTAAAAGGAAACGAAACTTTTTAAATTGTTTCGTAACAGAATCGCATACTGAGGTACATAATCTGAGATTGAATAAGAAAATGAAATTTTCATCCAAGAGTAATATTCACACAATTTTTGATCCCGATGTAGAAAGGGTGAAATTTAAAAATATGAAAGAACAGAAAAATGATCAAATTTTTCAATTAGACACTTACGCACATGGCGAAGACAATGCAGTTCGAGGAAAGGGCAGTCAGATGAGTAAATTAATTAAAAATGAACCTAAAAAGGAAATATCGCGAGAAATCAAAATGATGGAAAACGAATTGACCGAATATAAAGCGGACCTACCGGAAGGTATGGGAGGTGAACGTGAATCATTCAAACATTCGATGACAAGTCGAATGAGTGGTGGTGCAGAAATTCGTGGGAACTACCTAATTTCCGACTTCCATAACAAAATTCAAAAGATTAATTTATACAAGAACGTAAAATTTGATGCAATGAATGTAAAAAGAAGATTGGATGCCTGTATAAACGAATTGAATGGAATAATTGAAGACGTTTCTTTAATTTTACCAGATATGAATGTCCCGAAAAAATTGCAAAAGTGAAATATAAAAAATGTTCGAATAATGAAACAGAAGATTTTTCATTTTAATATCATTTTCAGATGAAGGCATAATATTGATTGGTAAAAAAAAAGAAAACTGTATTTTTATTATTTTTTTTGTACATTTTTACACATTACGGAAGCTTTTTTTCAAAAACATTCGATTATGCAATCTTCTGAGTAGAATATTAGGGAATTTTGTTGCATTTATAGTGCAGGTGTAATCGCCCGTAGAGAATGTAACAGCTACTATGATCGTTAATAAAAGTGCATATGTTTTCGCACGGTGCATTCAAATCAAACCAACGTAATCTCGGTGCACTTCAAGATGCATGAACGATTACTATTCACCGAGGCCTACGGGGGTGAGAAGGATAGGTTTTTCGTCAAATCAAAAGGTAACTGTATTCTGACATGACAAACATCACTGTTAGTTTACCTAACCTATCGTTCGTTTTGGTCTACAGACGAGCAATCGATAACCGAACTGTTATCAGACACAACTAGAACGAAGTCTTTTTATTCTGGTTTCATATCGATTGTAAAAGAGGTATTTTTACCTCAAGGATATCCCGACAGCGTTCACCCTGATTACACTTCTTATCAAATATGGGATACAGTTCAGGTTAGTTTGCATAGAATGGTGCAAACATTATTTATATTTTATGAGTGAAACTACTGTTCACGAACGAAATTACACCATTATCACTACTCTTTTATTTGTTATAGGCATTTGCAAGTACCATAATGGGTACACTTACAACACATTCTATCATGCAAGGAGTAGGTGTAGGTGAAGCAGCAGCGACTCCACTAGCAGCAGCTATAACATGGATATTAAAAGATGGGACTGGAATGATTGGTCGTATTGTGTTTGCATGGTGGAATGGGTAAATAAAATCAGATATAGGAATACAATACTTCTAATTAATCTCTGCAAAAGCAGCAATTATTTTTCATTCATTAGGACAGATTTAGATGGACAATGTAAAAAATGGAGGCTTTTTGCTGATATTCTTAATGATTTAGCAATGGGATTAGAATTATTCTTACCCTATTTTTCTTCCTATTCACTTGGAATATTGTGCATTTCAACAGCGATGAAATCGATTGTTGGTGTTGCTGGTGGGGCAACAAGGGCAGCGCTTACACAGCATCAGGTACAAAAGGCCTAAAACAGATTTGACTTTATTAGTTATAACATATTAATTTGCATTACAGGCATTACAAAATAATTTGGCAGATGTATCTGCTAAAGACGGAAGTCAAGAAACATGTGTAAATTTAATAGCATCCTTTGTTGGTATTCTAATACTTTCAATTTTTCACAATGGACGGTAAATATTTAATTACATATATCTATTGTTTTCGTAATAAGTGAATTTAATTCTATTAAAAAACGTGCTAACGATATTATCGATGTACCAATGGTATGTATAATCTGTATATAGATACATAATGGAACTGTATCTCTTCCTCGTGATGATACATCTGTATGCAAATTACATGGCTGTAAAAGCATTATGCTTAAATTCTTTAAACGAAGATCGCTTAGCTTTAATAGTAAAAAGTTATATTTCAAATGAAGTAATTCCAAAACCCGAAGAAGTTAATAAAAAGGAATCAGTATTATTATTAACAAAACCGAGTAAGGATGTTATATTTTACTTTTAAACATTAAGTTACTACATGTTGTTGCTCTTTAATTATATCTTTGCAGCAATGAGCATATGCGGATTCGATATCAAAATAGGTGTTTCTCTCGCGGCTCTTATAAAAGAGGATATAATTTTAACAAGTGATACCGAGCTTGCATTGAAGCTTTTCTTAGATAGAAAATACTTGATTTCTATTGATGTACAAAACAAAACTATTTTTATATGTCTTAAAAAAGACGCGCAGCCTTATGATGTCTTGGAAGCATATTTCCATGCTTGCCTTTGCGGCTTGTTTATTTGTATGTCTTTAAAAGTGCCACTTGTAAGTAAATCATATAAATGAATTTTAATGCTTATAATTTGAAGTATTATGTTTTTTTAGGATGTTTTCGTAAAACCCGAAGTGAGCGATCTGTCGTATCCTTTAATGCGACTTTATGTACTTAATAAAAGATACTCTAATACAAATAATCGCATACAATCATCGAAAGCCATAGAGAGCATTTACGCTACGAATTTATTGATCTCGGGCGAATACAAAGCCTTTATTAGTGATCTTGAAAGTAAAGGTAAATAATTCTATTTTTATATGATAGAAGTTTGGTATTCTTTTTATTCATAAATATTGTTTTTTTTAGGATGGATGACAGAAACAAACCTATTACCAGTAGCAGGTTGGAGATTTTTATAAAAAATCGTAAAATGGTAAAAAAGAAGTGCAAGGACATCGGAAATTAAAATATCGTTCCTTCCATATTATTTACCTCGATAAAATTTTATAATTGTTAATTATTTAAGTAATTTTATTTGCATATCTTGTAACTATCTGTTGGCAATGAGAAAATTATTTATAAATATTTTCTTACAAATTTTTATCACAGGTGATATATTATAGTAAAACTGATATGGAAACCAGTTTATTTCCAATAATTTATAAAAATATAACAAGCCTTTAACCTGTACAAATATTTCAATGAAGTTGAACTAAGACTCTTGTTCCTGTTTAGGGCCAGTCTGTGATAAATGTTTTACTATATCCACCCAGTCCCATCCTCGTGGCCTTTCTCCTTTTCCATCTGCCTTATTCCATTGTCTACGCTTCTGAGCTTTAGTTAAATGTTCCTTCTTTGGCTTTTTTGTTGTTTCCTCCAACTTTGCATAAGAAATTGGTTCTCTTTCATATATATCAAATAAATTTATAGTTTAATATAATTAATTCTTACCTGTTGATTTTCATCTGTTATCTTAAGGTGGTTGGTTTGTAAGTTTAAATCAACTACAGAGTCTGGTTGTGCTGAGATCAACTCAGTATAATGTTCTTGCACATATTGAAATAACGTATAAGTCATAGCACTTCCTAGCCACTGATCCGCTTCTGCTTCCAAATGCTGCAGCACCTTGTCTTTTACTTCTTGCACACTGTATTCCAATCATTCACCTTTAATAAAAGCAACAGACTGCAAGAATAGTCAGTGAACAACATGATTCCACTTACATGTGCTTGTTATAAAATGTGTTCATGTTAATGGTAGGCCTTTCTGATGGATATGTCGTGCCCCATGAAATTTCCAATAGAAATGATTTCATATCATTGTCTTCTCCATACTATATACATATAAAGTCAACGTTATACAATATGTAAGAATTATAACTTAGAAGTCATAAAATTTGAATAAACACGATCTACTCGTTATCGATACTGATTTATTTTAAAATTAGATTTTATATTTTAAGAGTACAATCGTGATTATATTTCATAATTTTTGGAAAGAGCAAACCTTGTACTGAAACGTAGTAGGTGTCAACTGTTTAAAAGCCGAATCTCCTTCATATATCGAAAGAAGTACTTCTCTTTCTTCTTCCTGAAGTTCGGCATCGTCCATCTCCTTTCTCCAGTGTTTGATTTTAATACTCTAATTTTTTTGTTACGCGCACAGTTCATACGTTACTTTGAGGTTAGGAAAACCTATAGTAGACAGAGTCGCTATCACTGAATCGATTGTGCTGCCTTGATCACGTTATGCGCGCCGCACCGCGTCACGCTGGAAAGTACTTATTCTCTTTTACCGTAGTACTTATTCTATTATTACCTTATGAGACTTTGCGTCCCATGCCCCGAAATGTATAATATAATAGAGGTATCGATGCGCCCTCTACAATTTAAAATGGCGTAAATTGAAATGGAATTGAGGCACTAAAGTTCGTTAAACTGTATTTAAAAAGTTTATCATTTGTTATATTTGTAAAAGTTGGCAAACATATATTCGATTGTGTTCTTAGAACTTCTGACGGTCTACTGATAGCCGTAATGTATTCTATAGATGGTAAGATATTTTCAGCGAAAATATTTCTTAGAATTTTTTCAAGAAATCGCTTAGGTGTCCATATGTACAAAACATTGAATGTTTTTGTGTTTATTTAGTTCCAAGGTTTCGACGTGGAAAATTTCGATTCACCACGCGGGGTTGGGAGAACTCGAATATTCCCGAACAAATTAGAAAGTACAGTATAAGTATAGTATAGTAAAAGTATATAAGGATCTGCGGTGAGGGGTGTTATTCGTTATCGAAGATCGTGGTATCAAGACATCCCCAAACCATAGTAGTTTATACATTATAACTTCTTGGAATCTTCACGATCTTCGCTTCTGCCTATAATTTTGGCAAGACCTAATGGCGTTACAAAAGGCTAAAAATGTAAGTCTATCTTTCATATTTTGTTTCAATAATAATTAATTTAAGAAATTAAAAATATTTATTTTTTACTAAAATAATATCTAAAATAACAAACTTCCAATTTTATAAAATTCTTATCATTATTAAAATTTTAATCTCATTCATTATCTGAAACTTTCTATATGAAAAGTACTACGTTTTTAAGAATAAATCATAATATTTCACATTCTATTACAGATTTCCTAGTTTCCTTTAACGATGATCCTCTTTGATGACAACCTCGATGATGACTTTTTCTGGGTTATTACAGCATCGATGACAACGTTCTCTGAATCAGATTTATGAATCTAATGGTGAGTCGCATGCATCTTTGTTTCCCTGTTCAAACTCGAACGCGTATCCGATACGGTGGTTATAGTCAAACTGCATGGAGTAAGGTCGACGGTTGGTACTGCAGGAAATGGTACTGTTATAGTACAGACAAGTCTCGAAATTTGAAATCGTGAATTAAAACTTATTACATAATATTATATTGTTACTAACAGTTATTATTAATAGTATAATGATATAATATTAATAAATTGTTAATAATAATAACTTCTTACGTTTTTCAAAATACATGGTTTGAATCATAGACGAAGTATAGAATTGTCGTACCTGGCCAGTGTTTTGAATTAAACCATTTACAATTTTCTCCTACACTGAATCGGTAACATTGAGAATGATGTGTTGGGAAACTGAAATGTTAAGGAGGATTTAGGGCGGAATTAAACTGATAAAGGGATTGGATGATGTATTTATTACGTACCTCGTTCCTTAGATCAACGCTTAAAGATAAAATAAAGCGCGTACATTTTGCTCACTTTTAAGAACAAGCTTCTTGTACATTTCAATTTAATTACAAGCCTCGTTAAGGTGTTTCACCGTTAAATTTAAAGATAGGAAGGATAACAATCTTAGCAAAGAGGTTAAACGATTTTATCTCCCCACATACCAGGTGACGCCACATTTCCATTTTAACTTTACATTAAATTTAATCTACGGTATACATACATGAAATAAAAAAGAATCGTTAAGTTATTGAAACTTAGGGATTCCCCGCACTAAGTTTCACCAAATTTTAATATAACTAAAACTCTGTCGATAGCAAGCATTAGACTCGATCCAATTCAGAAAAAGACAAAATGCAATTCAGCGACGGGCAGAGGAGGAGAGAAAGATACAGCAAATGAGATGTATTATTCAAGTAATTTCGAAGCTGTCATGCACACAAATACAGAGATTTCTCGCGGTATCAGCCGGATTGTGCAGCAGTTTGTTCAGTCGTATGCCACCGCAGCGCAGTAGGTAGCAGGATGTTATAGCACGCTCGAAAGAGAAATGAAGCGAAAAGGGGGTGGCGAAAAAGCGACGGAGAAAACTCGGCAGGAGGAAAAAAAACGTAGTACATATCAAGTGAGTAGCGAGCTATGGATTAATGCGAGTTTCCACTTGGGGAAGCCCAACCCCGCGTTTACACAAACATCAGTTCCTGACCCCATTCCATGTTTCGTTTAAATTTCTCTCATCGCGGAACGTTGTATCGAGGATCGAAGAATATGCCAGCTGTAACAACGCATCATCGGCTTCCTGTCAGACGAATTTTTCATCCTCGTTTTACGCGATGCGATACCGATGTTCGTCCCGTCTCGTTTCCTCCGAAACTTAAATGATATACTAGGAAGAACCGATATTGGCGTACAAACACGAGTTTATTAATGCGTTTGTAGTAAGTTTTTTAAATATTGGCAGTATTTTTTATATATTACACATTTAGATTAATTTTGCCTCATATATTGAGACTCCGAAAGTTTAAAGTGTACTCTTTATATCAGAGAAGGTATTGTGAGATAAATTTTGTTCATATTGTTGGAAACATCATGGTAAATTAGATTTAAAAGAATGGTGGTTACAGTCATACTGCCTGACTAAACATAGTAAACGTATTGAACTATAAAACTACATGTCAACATATCACAAACTATATTACTCTATTACTATACTACTCAGACAAATATCTCAATTAAAATTCTAACAATTAATAATAATGATTCAATCTCTTTATGAGACAAAACGAGTAAAGGTGTTCTGAATTATTTCCTGTTAAATTATGCTACATAGAACCGGGATCATAAAGAAAATTGTAAAATCTCGAGTAATTTCGTCTGGATTACCGAGAACTCAGTGGGCGATAACGAGAGATGTACTTTCAGCTGTTCTTTGCGTAGATCGATGGCCGATCGGGCGAGACAAACGATCAGAAATCGGTGATCGTTTGGCAAATGCACGTTTGAGACACGTGGCGAACGTAAGTCACGCACACCCTCTCGCCATCCACCGCAAAGGTGGCTTCGTCGAATTCGTCGATGATTCCCTGAAATCCTCGGGATTATATTGCTCGTACGCACCTGTATTTCGCAGTAGACGCGTGTATGAGACGATGCTCTTCTACGAATTCGACCTGCACGACATCCCTGCCTCAAATGTTCCGCCTGTTCATTATTCATCTCGGCCATTGCAATCGTGCACGCACGTTTCGTGCGCGAATTTTTCGTTTAACCCGGGTACCTGGGGCTTGTAGCCAACCCGACTCATCCCTTTGTCGGCTCGAGGAAAAGAGAAAATGCTTTGGTGAAAATGAAATGTCGCTTCTCACAATAATGTTATAAAATACGTTATATAAATGCGGTTGCTCTAGGTTTCGATGTGTCGTTTGTTTTTCCCTCTTTTCGGATGAAGTTTAGATTCGCTGGGAAATATCCTCGTCGATTCTTTAGGTGGAACGTCCTTTTTAAAGATACGACGTGCTATGTACACATTCGTGTTCGAAGGGAAACATGTCTGTTTATACTTACGATACTTAGGTTTATACTACACTTTATATATATATATATTATATTAATAATTTCTAATGCTACAAACAAGTGGACAATCGTTTCAAGCTTCAATGCGTAACTGGAATTTGTTAATCAATATTTCGTACGCGTATTTTATATTCAATTACAATTCTTCCTTTCATATTCTCTGATATTCTCAGTTTGTCACGACGAAGTATATCTTTCAGTTTAACGATGCGACAGTAAAATACAAGTTTCCATTCGTACAAGTACCATTTTACAAAGAGCGATCGAAGACCAAAATGCAGCGTCGTAAATCTATACGACCTTCGATAAAAATGACAAATGACGAATACGAAGAGCGTAACGTTAATCCAAGAAACGTGAATAATTTGGGTTATGAAAATCATTACGATACGTCAGAAAAATCTCCAACTTCAAACAGAAGTTCTCATTCTGTTGAACATTAGCATCGTCTTATCCTGCTACTAAGAGGATCTCCTTATACTTCCTTTATTGACTTCATGATATCGCAAATGCAGCGAGCAATTTCGACCAGGAACACTCGTATAACATCCGTAACAAGCTTTCTCACTCTCGGTGGATAAAGACAATAATAATCGCGAAAAGAAAAAGATAAGGGTGGCGCCGTGGTGTCGCGAGTGCATCGATCACAAAGAATCGCCTAAGTACCAGTGATTCAGAACACCGGCCTGCCTCCCTCGGCTTGTAAGTGCCTGTACGTGGCCGGCCCTCTCTCTAGTTCGAGCACGAGGAGCCTCATGAAACATGGATCGAGAGTCGCCCTGTGAAGAAGCTGCGGGAAAGAAGCCGACCGCCTGCCGTGTGCTTGCCGATCATCGCCGATAGTGATGGGACCAATACCCTCGCGCGTCATACCGACCAAAATCTCTTCATTTCAAGAGTTAGTTTTCAGAAGTTGAAGTCATACGTAGATCGTTTGGCATCGATGTTCAGGCTGGAACGGTACTCTGACAAGATATTTAAATACATAAATTATATCTATTTATAGGGATACTAGGAATATCGGTTTGTATTTTATTAAGAAATTGTACGTAGGAAATTGAATATTTTTCACTGTTTTTCACAAGTTTTTGACGTCTGGTTATTAACTTTTGTATTTTCCTCCTTAGGAAAGTCCTTCAATATTTCGTTGAATTAATCTCCATGTGGTTTGTTATCGTTGAGTACGATATTTTAAGCAACGTTAATACAAAGAAAATTTTCATACGAAGTTAGGAGAGATAGTTCAGAAGATACATGTCGCAGAGAAGGAAATTACTTTCTGGTATTTCTATAATAGCAGAGAAACAGAGAGAGGAACAGCTGAAGCGTAGTGTAACGATTGTTGTTGCGTACGAAGCCGGCTGAAGGTACACGTTAGACGCAATTCTACAGGAAACTTTGGAAATCTCAAAACACGAAGATGGAAGCTGGAGTACCGGTGAATTTTTCTAGATATAGACACGTAGAAAGCTAGAGCGAAGTTTGGAAAGATATAAAAATAGGAGTTTGAAAATCCCAAAAATGAAAATATCAAAATAGAGAAATATAATCGGAAAATAATAGAGGGACGAAGATAATAAAAATTTAAAGGTATAAGCAGTCTCGAGAAGAGATGATTCGACGAAGATTATGACGTTGAATGATCCATGATCGGTCCCATCACTAATCACCGATGTGACTACGCGGTTACTTCTCCTTGAGCGGTCGCGCAAGAAGAGCTTCCTGGCGCTGTTGATTCACGGAAATTAGTGCCACCGCGGTGCGTGCACTGAACATTACTCCGTAGCTCGATATGCATTATGTAAAACCGTCGACTACCGCGTCGTAATTGTATCGTTTTGATAAGTAAGCTAGCACGCTAAAGCTGCTTTTCTTCCTCATCTCCGACTTTTCCGACTTCTCTGACTCCTCTGTGTTTCTTGCGTTCATCCTTTCTTCTATGTCTGTTCACTCGATTCCATGTAGAACTTAATTTCGATCGATGGAAACGTTCGACAAAGTTTTCTTTTAAATTCGCCTGCTTTAAAATTCGACCGACGACCGTGCGAACTATGCGGGTCTATTTAATTTTGTGATATTTAGCGGAGAACGATTTTCGTGAATTTCATTCGACAGAATGTATGTACCTTTGACGATTAAAGTGGAATAATATTACATTGCACGGAGTAAACGAGATTCGGATAAGTTGTAACGATTAATAATTTCGAACGAATTCGAGCGTTTTATTGTTATCTCGTAGGAATAAATTTTGTGCAAGAAGATCAGTATTCCGTTGAATATGATACATTTTGATAATTGAAGATTAATTAAAATAATATGTAGAAATTTAAAAGAATCTTCTGTTATAAGCCGAGGGAAGGTTCTCTCGAACGATACTGTAGATTCACGCAGTTCAG
Source organism: Bombus pyrosoma (assembly GCF_014825855.1). Classification (NCBI taxonomy): domain Eukaryota; kingdom Metazoa; phylum Arthropoda; class Insecta; order Hymenoptera; family Apidae; genus Bombus; species Bombus pyrosoma. Next base: position 5,002,163 of record NC_057772.1, read on the forward strand.
AGGTTCATAGTTGAATTTGGTTAACCACGATGCAGTTTATGGTAGTTTATGCTGGGTACATTTAGAGTGCATTAGAATTGAACGGTGCAAAAGGTTTAACGCAGTTTATAACGAGAACGATGGCGCAATAATCGTGGTAGCATTTAGTACGTTTTGGTATTAGAGAACCTGTTTTTGAACAAACACGATCACAGATTAGCGTAATCATGCTACGATCATTTTGTCAGATTAACTCTTTCGTTGAATGGTTGCACGTTCGAAGTCAATTTAAAAGTCCACCTGTGTTAATACGATATTAATTTAGTTATCCGTTAAATTATCCACTGATCGATTACTGTATATTAATTCTTAATATTACCCGTTAAAGATTCTTATTAAATATCTTAACTATCGCATCATAGCATTTACACAAAATATTCTAAAGACGTGAACGACAAGATAGGAAACGAGAAGCAGGATACCAAAGATTCTACTAACATCAAGAGAAGATATTTGTCATGGATGATATATGTAGTTGACAATCGAAATCGAGGAAGACAGGTCGCGGAGGTTCGCCATTTCAAAGGACAAATAGAAAAGGCATCGTCTCTCTGCTCGATTGCACGGCACCTACCGAGATATTTGTCCCAGAGATGAAATATGTGCGGTGCAATTAGAACAGAATGCCAGCAGCAGGCTTTATGAAGAAGCGAACAGATGCTCTAAGAAATTCATGTAATCGGATGAAACACGCGAAGAAGATCTCATAATTAATTAGAATGGACAGAGAAATGAACGAGTCGATCGTGGCCAGTAAACGAATAGAAAATATTTGCAAAACCATACGTTTATTCGTCGTGTTAACATGCGTTATAATAATTTTCCAATCCTTTACACCTGCTCGTCTTAAGTTTCTCGAACTTCTCTTGAAAATCACGATAACCATTACTCTACTAAAAATATTTTTTCCATTTTTATATATTTACATTTTTTATATTTTTATATATTAATAAATATATTAATACGTCATTAAATAACGCCACAACACTTAAAGATTCGCGGTCTATTTATCAAAGACTATAGCCAAGCGTTGCAATAATTTTCTAATCTCTCGCACCATGCAACCTCAAGCTCTTCGAATTTCCACCAGGAAACCTTAAACCACGTTCCATGGCTCCTTAAACCCGCGCCCTTGGTCGCGTTAATTCCCGGTATTATCAATTCAAGAGAGCAAAGCTCCAGAGGCACTCGACGCGTCATCAATAAACGATCACCGCTAAGTTTCGTCTAGTTGATCCTGTCTCGTGGATCTCGCGCGTGGGTCCCCATCGATCATCTTCATCGTGTGTCGGCAGCGTTCGAGGAACGAGATCCGGTAATAGAAAAAAGGTATACGCACACCGACACGGGATAAAAAGGAAGAAAAAGGAAGAAAATGAAATTGATCCTGGCCAGTTGCTTGATCGTGTAGATTCTATACCGTAGCGACTCGTTACAAAATACTCGATACTCACAGGAGGTCGGGTTTTCGTTCGAAACGGCTCTATCTTCATGCGAAACGACGAGAGAAGCAGGTGGCTACGCGGCCATAAATGGGTGATGGACGACGTAACGATCTCTTCACTCTCTCTCTCATGGACGTCACAATTAGCCATCTACGTAGACACGGCTACGAACGAACAAACGGACCGAACAAACTGTCTGTCTATCTGTTTGTCTGCGGGACTCTGTCGGCGGCGCCGACCAGGAGGAATTGCGTTCGTTCAATTAACGACAAACTCGATTAACCGTGTCCCCTCTGGTGGTGAATGGGCTGGCGTGAATATAAATTAGCGACTTCGATCGATTGTTTTGGCCTAGGTCCGGGAGAGATCATGGAACCAGGTGAGAAATCGCATGGCGACCGATCGCCACGCATCTATACTTTGACTCGATTTTCATCCAAATTCTTAATACGTAGAAGAAATCCGTACGATTTCGTACATATTAGGATAAAACTGTGTATCTTGTTAGCTTGTATAATTAATTAGAAGAGAAGAATCGATTGTCACTTGGCAATTATTTATATTATTATCGTATTTATTTATGTTATATTATTTACTGGCGAATAATTATAAAAATTATCTCTCGCCTATTCAGGCGTTTGACCTAGAACGATAGAAATTGATTAAAAGACACTGCGGTAAATTATCAAGTTTCCTGTATCTTCGAGCGTGCTGATCTTATTATTTTCAACGATTTTTAAAAGCGTAACGTTTTGATAATTACTAGCCAAGTTAATGTAGGATTCTCGTTATTATTTATCGTGACCTTTACGAAACTTATTCGAAAGATACGACTAATAAATTTAATACACTAAAAGCCTGTAAAAGCTATTTGAAGAAATTCGTGTTCGATATTTGAAGAAAAGATTGGCGAACTTATAGATGCCGAAAGGTACAAAAGGTATAATGGAAATACATTTCTTTTAAGTTCTTCTTAACTGTTGCTACGAATTTTCCGAACAATTTAATACCTCGGAATGAAAGTCACGTTTTCTCATTCGTATTCTACAATCAGTTCCACAATCGATTCAGCTGTAAAGGGAGCACGCAACTTTTTGATGCTGGTGGCCAAGAACCTAATTATCCGATTCTGAAAGAAGCTTGAAAATCGAAGTTCTTCACGATGAGTTAACGTTATCAACGAAGTTGTTCTCACCACGAACAAACTTTTCTGTTCCTTCTTCCAAATTGCTGTTCGATTTCCTCTGATCGTACCGTGCAGCAAAAGCCAGGTTTACTTGAAAAAGCTAAACAAGCGCTTGGGGCGGGTTCTTTTTCTTTTTTTCGTTCGAGAAAGTTGAAATGGCATCAGGATGTTTATAATTGAAGGAATAAAATAAAAGAATAGAAGAAGAAGATACAGAAAAAAAAATGGAGGATGCAAGAGAATAAAATCCATTCGCGTTCGGCGGACCGAAATTTCGAGTCACGTGTTGTACTTTTGGTTCCGCACTTTTGACATTTCACGAGCTTTTCACCGACAGACAGCGATTTTCAATGGGATCGTCCTGCGGAAAGAGAGACTTCAAAGGGAGCGGTATTCGCAAATTGAGCGGAGTCAGTTGGAATACCTTTTTGTAGCCTGGAAAATGCAAAATTCGGCGCACGGCCAACAATTGGGGCAAAAAGAGACAAAAGAGGCGAGAAAGACAAAAAAAGAAAAATGAAAAATTTCAAATCTTTTTAACGCTGTACCGCTTGTATCGTTATCGAAAATTGTAATTGCCATTGAAAACGATATCGCGTTATCCGACCCGCATCAAATTCAACATATTCTTCCTTCCTTCAAAAATATCTAATAAGCAAAAAATGAGTTGTATTTCCGGAACTAGACAAAGAATTTCAAAGAAATTGCAATTACCAGAGAAAAATCGCAAATTCTAGACCATCGTTCTACTAAATTACAGATTCTGGAGGAACGTCTAATCTAAAAAAATATCTGGGAAGAGGAAAGACCGAACCATCCTTCAAATAACACGATGGGCGAATAAGAAAGAACATTCGAGCGTCCCGAAAGATTACACTGCCAAAGGGAAATCTTGAATTCTAAATCACTAAATATCAAATTTCAAGCTGCAGAACAACCGAAAAGCAGAGATTCGATCACGGGCAGAGACAGACGTACATCTCCTGCAAGAATCCATCGTAATAGAATTTCCTGCACATCAATATTCGAAGAGCTGCGTTCTTCCAGCGGATTGCTCCAATAAAATCCACGCGCTTTGTAAAAGTCGCATTCTCGCTTTGAGCCTGCCGAGTCTTAGGAAGCCCGATCCATCCTTAGTTGAACTGGGAATAAAAATGAAGGGATTGTTCTAAGATGCTGTTTGATCGTTGCTGCGTCTCGCGCGTTTTTTGCTCTCCTATCGACTCTCAAGAGCGTGCACGAGTCTCCAGATAGTTTGAGTTGGCCAGCTTCTACGAAAGAAGATGGATAGACTTGTTCGTGGCACGCTCTTCTTCGTCTTCTACGTCTGCAAGTTGATTTGCTTTTCTTATCGGTCAAGTTACATACTTTTTCCGTGGATCGACACGGCACCCACGATTCTTTCAAAGCTCGGTCGAAAGTGCGTGCAGTTGCTGCAAGCCGATCGAACTTCGTCCCTCTTTTTTCTCTTTTTGGTGAACACGGAACGAGCCACGAGCAAGTTTTTCACGCCGCGCCGCTTCGTAGAACAGAGCGTGCTGTAAATTCTAGCTGAGAGTAGTTGATGATTGAATTATTTACAGACTCGATCGTTCTGCTCTTGCCACCCGGGAGAAACTTAGTTCGACTCTGGCAGTAAAGACGAAACGAGGATGGCGAGTCTGCTGAAATATCAACTTTTCGCTAGAACGACTTTATCCGTACTTGATGACGATTAAAGTTGTCGTTAGGAATTCGATGGTATCTTAATAATGAAAAAAAAGCGTTGAGAGCATATCAAGGAATTTCAGGAACTTTTCTGACAGATTTTTCGTATCGCAAAGTGTCTTTAGATAGAGACCATTAACTTCCATTTTCGGTTTATCGTGACAGACGTCCGCGACATGGCAGCGCGACGTCGCCTTAATTCTGAGCGAGTTCCACGCGGTTTCTGTCGAAGCCTTAGGCGATGGAGTGGCTGCGCCGGTTACCTCAGAAAATTTCATGGGGTTTCACGATGTCCGATAACGGAGATTGCGTAATAGAGATCGTCTAGCGGGTTTGCTGGTCGAGACCGAACCTCGCTGACTTTCTGACAAAGATCGTGCCTCGTCCTCTGTTATGGGAATTCTAGATGGAAGAGATAAGAGTACAAGGGGCAGGTTTCTGGAAAATATAGATATCGACTGCATGTATAGAGTATGTATCAAGATGTTTCCACTTTTTACATTTCTTTATGATAAGAGAATCGTTAAACAAAAATGTATAGGCAACTGCCACGACGCACGATCATCAAAAAAAGAAAAAAAAAAGGAAAAAGGAGTAGAATAGAAGAGATATAGAAGAATATTTAATTTGGATATTTAGTTAGCAAGATACTTACACGAGCAGTTAGATGCTTATCCTTTAGGATATCCAGGATCGGATAGGATTATCAGACAGGATTTCGTTAAATAAGTTCGTCATAGCTACGAATTCTTTAATTACATGGATTAAGTCTAACGTGTGAAAGTCGACTAAGTGAATTCCCAAAATTGTTCAGAGAAAGAGGTACGTGAGAAAGCGAAGTGTTGAGATTTCCAGACGTAAAACTAGATTTCATTGGATACGCTGCATAGATCAAGGATATTTTCATTTTTCATCAACCACCAGTTGCCTGTTCGCGGTTGGCCATTCCTCGCCAAGTTATACATTTTGCTGCATGACTTAAAATCTGGTTAGACGTTGCACCAGCTATGTATTTTTGCTTTAATAACGGCAACGATCTCCGAGAAGCGTGACGAAGGACGATGAAACAAGATTTTGCTTCGAAAGTTAAATATAAAATGTACATTTTTAGAAATCAACGAAAATTGACTGGAAAATTGCGCGAATCGAACGTTTAACTCGAATACGTTCTTAATCTGTTAATTAATCTGTTAAGTTACTGTTTATCGGTTTAGATAGAGTTAGAAGACGATCTGTAGTCGGAATATTTGTATGAAATTTTTATTTGTCATATAATGGTCATAAAAAAATGATAGATAAATATTCGTGGTTGTTAATTAATTTCGGAACGAAGAGTTTAAAAAATTATATTAATCGAGGAATAGCATCAAGTACGAAGTGTGCTATCACAAATTGAAAAACAGAATTGGAATTATACTTCTACTGGAAGAGGATAGTAGACGCATCCGAGTTAATTGTTTGGAAATAATTTCTATCATACTTATGAAGAGAAGAAGCTACGATATGAAAAAGGAAAATTGCGAGACGTACTCGGGAGGAACGTGAAATTTCATGCGCAATTTCATACGCGAAAGAAAACAGAGTAAACAGAAAATCGTATTACCAAGTAAAATGATTTCGAAACGGAATAACGTTCTCTATTGAGATGCGGAAATACCGTACAAATAACCGGGATGTTTGCATAGGATGGGGACACCGGGCGAAATTCATCTTTTCAGATGTTTCCCGGTACACCGATAGTCGTGGTCGAGAGGAATGAATTAAAAAAGAGGAGAAACCAGAGAAAGAAACAGAGACAGAGAGAGAAGGTAGAAAGCTGTAGGAAGAAGACCACGAATGTCGTCTATGCAAGTCTCGCAGCGATGAACTGGGTTCACGTTATATTAACATAAAGATCGTAACAAAATAATGAAAATATTATTCGTTTCGTAGCATTGTAAATTCTACGTATGTATAATGTACGCGTACGCAGCACAGTGAACAGTTTTTTGGTAAATTAGGGAACTTAAATCGAGTAAAATTGATAGTACGTTTCTTCGCTATGAATCGCTACAAATATCCCGCTAATTGTAAAAAAATAGAAAACGCTCAGAATTAAATGTCCACCGCTATATTTCACCGCGAGCGTTTTGCTGATTTTACGAATAAAAAGCTCAGAATTAAATGATCACCGTCGCGATAGAATATTTTTGCTACGAATCGAACCTAGACATCGTCCAACGAAATTAGAAATTCATTTGTTCCCAAATCACGAGCCAGTAAAAATTGAAAAAGAACCAAGAAAAATCGAGCAAGACAAATTAAACAAAGGAACAGGAATCGATTGTCGATTCGAACATTCGGCGATAAATTTTCGATATTTGCAAGCTTCCCGAGCAACCAATTTCTTTCACTCGTGGAGCGCGTATTGTTAGCACCTAGAAGCGCGTCGTGTCTTTGCAAAGGAGACGGAGAAAGATCATCGACGTTGAGCATCGTACGCGAAGGTGGGTGCAGATAAGCAGAGAAGGGACACAGGCTGGGGAACGAGGAGTCGAGGGAGAGAAGAAAAACGAAAAGCAGGAAGAGGCGAGGGTACCGTAGTGAGAGGCGGAGGATCCTGACCATACGGAGGAGGGCAGAGTGCGTTTGACCGTCCGCTGGACGAGGAGGAAGCGACCCGAGGATGATAAGAAAAAGAAAAGGATCGGAGGTGAACAAAAGGTGGCGGTCAGAGAGGTGAGCAAGTGCATCATATCCGGGAGAGAAGGTACGAAATAAATTCGGCAACGATGCTTGCTTATTGATGAAGAAAATTCAGCAAGGTATAAGGCTCGTGCATCTTAAGAATTTGATAGATCATTCGTTAAATTTCGATATATCGTTAATTAATAATCGCATTAAAGAATATACGTGGTACGAAATACGTATATTGGATGCGAGGAAAATTTAAAACGAAGATATTAAATATCTTTATCAAATATATACTTTGTTATTTGCCATAATGAATAACTGGAATATTTGTGTCACTTTTCTAATTGACTTGAAATTTTGGAATAAGTGCTATGAAAGTTGATGGGAACGTAAACTTGACATTTGGGGCAGTTTAAGAATATCTTTTAGTCCATCCAGGAAATTTTTTAATGTACGAATTATTTCAAAAGAAATGGTAAACGTAGAGACTATGATAGCTTCCACAAGAATATGGCTAATTCGTGGCACACCTTTATATTATCCATATTTTATCAGAACTTAAGCTTACATAGAGAAACAGCGCTAAAGTGGCTAATTAGAGGAAAATGGCAACTTAACGTGTGTTAACTTTCTGATTTTACTCGTTTAATGAAGTACCAACTTCCGGCAACAATCGTGAATCAACGATAGTCCATGTGACACTGAACCTATTAAGAGTCACGCTTGAATAAACTATCTTGTCGTAAGCTCTCTCTCTCTCTCTGTTTAATCAGTCATATTTTTCAAATATCGTTTTATCCAAAGTACGATCTACGAAAAATCTCAACTTTCTCCTATAAGCTCAGGAATTTGAATTGATCAGGCTTGAAGTAGAATCGTGTGGTTCACATCGAGATACAAGGTTGACGTAAAATGAAGGTCGCGAAACACGAGTTCCCAGGGAAAAAGAATTGCAGTTTGCAAGTTTTACTCAGTCTAATACGTTCTCTAGTAACGTCATATACTTCAATGGAAGATTAATAATGAAACAAATGAACGTACAATTGACGTGTTCGACGTTCGTTTACACAAATGCAAATCTTAGACAGTTATCATTTCCAAGGAAAGTATATCGTCGTATATTGCCAGAAAGTACAAGTAGCAAAACACGATCTGTGGCGAAAGTTCTGTTCCAGATATTAATTCGCTAGACGTTAATCGCGCTACCTGAATTCCATTACTCGAAAGCAATTTACTAGTGCAAACCTGTTGGTTACGTGACTTGAAATATTATTCTTTCAATTTTCCATGCTTCTTCTCAGTAGTCAAGTTCACTTAACGCATTGTTGATCGATCACGAGTAGTTTCGTGTATTTGTGCACAAAATGCAAAACAAAATGATGACCGGTCACGAGCGAGCTCGTGTTTTCACGAACGAAGTTAAATTGTTAGTTTTTTTTTTTTTTTCATAAAATAGCCGGAGGCGCGCGTTGGATTTTACATAAAATAGCCGGCGGCACGTGTTAGTTTCTGCACAAATCAGCAACGTTGTTAACCCTCAGTCACTCGAATACAGTAACTTGGCTGACACGGACGAAACTTCAGAACCACGAGGAAGAAAGCGCTAGGCCGATCCAAACGGAGAAGATTCCCAAAGGAGCCAACCTGAGAGCACGAAGAACTGAAAAAATTGACACGCTACTCAAATTCAAAACGCTAATTACTCGAAGCTCGGCAAAAAGCGTATCCACGGATGGAGAAAAAGGGGACGTACAGAAAGAAGAAGAAAAAGATTCGAAGAGGCGATTCTGAGAGGAGTTGAGAAAAGAAGAAATGGAACGGCGAATCGTTCCTTGGGATACACGCGGACAAGGAAGAAAGGAGTCTGTACAGAAACTCCTTGGTCTGAGAGGAAACGAGTATCTTGGTTCGACGGAAGAAGAAGAAGAAGAAGAAGAAGAAGAAGAAGAAGAAGAAGAAGAAGACGAGGAAGAAGAAGAAGAAGAAGAAGAAGAAGAGAAGGAAGAACAAGAGGAAAGAAGGGAGCCAAGGTAAAAGGGAGACGTGCGAGAGAGGCGAGGGGACGAGGTCTGGGTTGGGTAAGGTGAGGGCTTCTACGGGTGAGTACCACTCACTTCATTGACTCGTGCGTACGCCCGCACGTCTGTCAGTCCATCCTCACTCACTCGATCCTCGCCTGGTCTCGTAGCCGCTCTACAGAGGCCAGTTCTCTCCTCCTTCGAGAGTTGCACGCTTATCTTATCCACGTCCTCGTCCTCGTCCTCGTCGTGGTGTACGACTTCAGGTAAAGTCGAGGTCGATCAGTAGTCCAGTCAATAACGTGCTTGCCTACGTTTGCTCGGTCTCGATCGATCGACATCGAATCGTAGTATCGTGGAAATCGTTGGAAAGTCTACTATCGTGGGTGGATGTCGGCTAGCAGAAAGAACAGGATGAGCCTGGTCAGCCTGGGAGCAATCCTCGCCTTCCTGCTGCTTTTCATGCTTCACACCTCATGGGCCGGGGCCAAACCTCAGCAGATCAAACCTGGTGAGTAGTTTCTATTTTCCTTTTTCTTTTTTCTTTTTTTTCTAAATTAGTCTTGGTTAAAGTTACTAAAGACAGTCTTATTATCGGTGAACTTTTACAAGTTACAAGCAGCGCAAATTTAATAGCGTTAATAAATCGTTTTGCGTAAGATTAATCGAACGAGTGTTCGTTTTTTCGATTAGTTTTATTTAAGATTGTTAGGGAATCGTAGTAATTTTATCGATGAAATTGTAGAACTCGCGCGTTACAGCTTCATCGCCATCCATTAATTATCTTTGTATAACATAGTAGCAAGATTGATAACGAAGGAAATACGATCGTCTTTCCCCACGCAAAATATAGAATCTATCATTTTTAAAATATTGAAAAATGGAAAAGTGCTTTTATGTTCTTAATGAATATAACAAAAAATTACTACTTTTGTTACATTTTTTCCATTACATTCTTCACAAATCCTATCGAAATCCTAGGCGAAATGTCCCCTTCTTAATTGTATCCAGAAAACAAAATTAATGGAAGTTCGATTTCCAAGTAACTCGATTGTCGTATAAAATTCGGTTGTATTGGAACCGAGCACTCCACTCAACATGCGATAAGCAAAGAGCGCTTCTCGGATATCACCTTCGTTCCATTTTGGTGAACTGTACTTTGCCGCGTCGAGGGATTGATTAAAACGCGGCTGATCTGTAACGAGGGAAGTAATACTTCCTCGTACGCGTAGCCCGTTCATTACGGTTCAGAGTTTATCGCTGGCGATCAGACCGGCGAAAAAGAGAAAGAGCAGAAGGGGGACGAAGAATAACGAAACGCTATTGTTGGCCGCTACATCGATCGACTCTCGGAGAAAGAAAGTCTCTCTAATCGGTGTATCATCGGCAGATGTCAGAAACGAAAGCACGCGTGTATACGCGTTTTCCCACGTCGTTCGTCGTGGGAGCACTCGAAACACGCCATTGTTCGATACGTGGATCGTTCGTTGCGCAATTCTTGCGGATCAGGGTTAACGTACCGACACGATTACGTTACCAGAATCCATCCGCGGGACGATCGATCGATCATATACGTCGTGATCGATCGTGTTCCGGATTTTTTTCAGGTTCGGACACGATCCGTTTGTCCTTTTCGGCGCGAGGACCGACTACCTGGCCAGATAGGGTGATCCAGTTGTTCTTCGTATCTAATCTGGCGAACGGAAGTTCCTTCGTACGATAGAGATTATTTTGTGCGCTTTGAAACTGAAGGCTCCCGAGAGATTACGCTGGACACAAAAGTATTTGGGCATTTATCATAAAAATACTCTTATGTCTATATCGCACGTGTCATGTAAAATATTTTGAAATTTGGTTAGCATCGTAACGATATACCACTGTCACGATTATATTGACAAAATTTGGGATCAATTTGAAAACGTATATAAAAGATACGAGCTATTTATTGCGAAAATTAGTATGTTCGAGTACTCGTACTAGTTTCTCGATGGCATTTTTTAAACACACGATACCAAAGTTTCGATCTGCAGTTGGAACCGACGATTCTTTTCCCTTGTACTTCAAATTTTAATACGTGAAATCAAGCGTTACTTCCGGGAAACGAACGATCGTTCGACCGTTATCTCCAGAAACTGTTTCGTATCAATTAAAACCTTCGTTTTTAAAGCTTGAAAGAGCGAACTGGTTAATTAATGGAAATGTATTTAGAGCGATTCGCGTGGTCGATGCAAATTACGCGATTTCCTTCTTCTCTCTTTTCTATCATCGAATCGAAAACCGAGCGCGCGTTACCCGATCTCAGGTACAACTTTACGATCGTTTCTCGTTTACTTCTCCAACTTTCGATCCTCGGCTAACGATCCAGGGGAATCGTCGTTTGAATGTTCAACTAAGGGCACCGTGTGCAGTTAAGCGTCGCGAATGTCCAAGAATAGTTGGCTCAACGATAGGACCAAGTCAGGAGGCCAACAGGAGTTTACGTACCTTAGCAGACCGCACGCTTTCGGCGTTATACGGCCGCTGTAAATGTCTAAGAACTTTAGCTGTTTCGCTCGTGTCGCGTTCGTCCCCTTCCGGGACGCGGAATTATTGTCTCGCAACGAGCCTCGCGTTCGCGCCCGCGCGTCTCAAACTTCTGCGGAAATATATTATTTCAAGCCGCGCTGTATGCTCTAGAAAGCGTTATGTCTTCTGGTGCATTCAGGACTCTGTTGGCTCGCCGCAATGGAATATCCAGAACAACGAGGGAATTTTGTAAATTATCGAGCCAAATTATTGTTATTCGGTGGATGTTGATACGGTGACTGATTTTAAGAGAAATTTCTTAAATGTTCGCAGTGGTATTTGAGATTTTTCCAATTTCTTTAATACCAATGTAGTATCGAAATTCGTGTACTAGTTCATTTGTCAGTTAAACAGAGCATGTTACACGTTTTTGATAAATGCTATCAGTCGCCAGAATTCTCGAATTTAATAATTTCATTTCCGTTAGTACTGTCACATAACGATGGTATCTTGAGAGCATTTAGCAAAAGAATCTACGTTTAACTATCTAACGAAACGATCTACTGTCGCGTCAAATACTCCACGTTCCATCGTCTCCGAGCTGATGCATATCGGTTCCTGAAACGCTGCAACGTCGAATCCGACAGCTGTCCATCCTGTTCCATCGTACAACACCTATCTATGTGTACCATCGCAAGAAGCCACAAACATCGCAAGACCTCTAATTCCCTCGAAACGTCCTTCCACAACAATTTCCACCATATATTTCCATCTATGTTCGTCGAAACCTTAAAATTTGCTCTTTCCATCGCTCGAGGTGGATGAACAAGAATATACTAAATTAAGACTGACTCCTATCAGTCAAATTCAAGCTCGTTTCATTTTTCTAATATTTCAAAAACAAACGTTACGTCCTATTTTTATAAATAAACCTGTGCCGTCAAATAATTGTATCGTTACCTCGTGCTCTTTATTGTCATTTCCAGTACACGCGTTACAGAATCTCTTATTTCCGTAATCGTCGACTTCAGCTTTATTTCCGTAACAGTACTCTTACGGAAGATTGTCGTACGATTTTCAAAATCGATATCACGCTTATTTGCACGATCCGCTAATTATTCTACAAATATTTTGTCCTAAAACGATCCAGTCATCGGAACGCGAGCATTAACAAACTCGAAGACATATTTTCCATCCAACTGTGAACCACGTTTTTTCTCCCTCTTTTTCTTTCTGTCTTTTAGCTGTCACTCATCACGCACGAAATCCGCGCGTCGTTCACGGTACTCGTCCACTCGATCTTTCGCGAGATTTCACCGGTTTTTCTCCGACGTCCATTATCTCTCGCGATGTCCTCTCTTTTCCCCTCTCTCCTATCTCTTTCTCTCTCTCTCTCTCCCCTTTCTTCGTGAATCCGCCCTTACTCGAATTCGATCTCGTGTGTCCCGTTCCCTCGACGATCGGCTAAGTGATTCTCTTCTGTTCCTATCCGAACGATCAGCCGATTCTTGGCGAATGAATCTTACATGGTACGTCCGAACCAGGCCTGGATCTATATATCATTCTCGCTGTAAAACTGTACCAGATCTTCCCAGTTCTCTCCTCTCCTCTCCTACTCCCGGTCTCTCCCTATTTTAGAATGATTCCGTGCCAACTGCCGGATACGCTGCCGTCCACCGATATGGAACTATCCCGGTTTATTGGAGGTGGCGTATGCAGCCAAACATCTGGCTCACGCGAGATATATCGCCGGATCCAGCGAAGATTGTTTCACACCGGTTAGTTTTTAACTCGGTTGGCCGGGCTGTCATTGATTCTGAGATTGAGATCTTACGAACATGAAATTCTCAATTGGGATAGGTACATACGCTACCAGCCATAAGAATATCAGCAATTTTATTCGGAGACTTGTTTATTCATTGGAAAAGTTGAAGAAATTTTAGCCCGTTTAGCATTTTGTACGGCGAGGCACGCACGATACGAATGAAATGAAAGGTTCACGATAAGAAAATTAGGAAATACCAACGATATGAACGTATGTCTTTCTAAAGTGTATTTTTATTTGCTCGTACGTTTCTTCTTTTTTCTTCTTTCGTATATTTGTTCTTATACACGTGTTCTTTTATTGCTGGATATATTCGTTTCTTTTATTCATTCGCACTGTTATTCTTCTTATGTCTGTCTTACATTTCTTCTTAAGTCTTCTTACATTTTGTAGGATTATTAACACACCAATTGATTGATAAACATGGAGATATGCGTTTTTCGGTAGATTTATTAACGGAGCGGGTAAAACTATGCAAACAAGGATTTTAGCTTTTAAAGTCGAGTTTCTCCACTCGGATCGGTCTCGGTTCAGCAGTTTTCTTCATCCGCTGACATCCTTCATGCAAGTGGCCAAAGTTTTAATAGAAAAGACGTCGCGAGATAAATTATATCGACCTACGTTTAGGATAATTAGGAGAGGAAGGTCGTGTATCGTGGCTGATGCTCGCCTTCGTTATTCATTGATCTTAACTTTTCCATCAATCTTCCTTTCCATTTGTATGCTCTATTTAGCCTCAATGGTACATACTTGCAACGTTGCTGTCAGGTTTTGGCCTTATGAGAAGTCAAATTGAAATTCTCCTCCTACTTTTCCGCTTCCAATACCTTCAATTTAATTTTTATCGTTATTTTGGTCTCCTACGCTCAACATTAAGAGCAGCAAAATTTTCATTCGGCTCTCTCAAACCTGCAAATTTATTTTTACCTTTTCCGTACGAATTATTCAAAAGCTCGATTAATAGACATTTTCTATTGCTTCGAACGATTTTTTTGAAATTAAAAAAATTGCGAAGGAACCTATTTACCAGCAAAGCTGATAATTTATACCAATTTTCTGTAATCGATCGTTTCGACTATATCGAGTTTTTCAAATATGAAATAAATTCATCCCCAATCGCGAGACATCCTTCTTATCGTAAACAAAGTAAATGTCTCACGAATAACAAGGATATTCTCTCGAATATCTCGGAACAAGATCGCTATTCTTAGACCACGATGCACAGAGAATTTTCGAGTTGGCCAAGCCCGGATAGACAACGTCGAAAACGAGCTTTCTAGCTTAATTAACGCGCCCGCGGGACTCTCCTTGTTACGGTTCTTCGTCCTGATAGAGCCACTTCTGGCTCGTAATGCAGCCAAGCTGGACGACGCTTCTTGCGTCCCGATGCCACTCCGCAAAGTCTGTCGCATAATATAACGCGTTCGAACGAAGTTCGCGGTCGTTTCGATCTTACTCGACCTGGTTTTTCTACCCTCGAATCGGCACTCGACCTCGATGAACTGTTTCCCTTTGCTGGTTCCACGGGGAACAAGAGTCCTCAGGAAATAGCTTGGTCGAGCTTTTGCACGTAAATACCGTCGCGATGACGATAAGAAACGCGACTGTCGGGTTAACTTGGCGCTAACTTGATGGCCGAGATTTTGGTTAAAAGCAGGGAAGTTTTGAGAGGGAGAATTAAGTAAAGAAAGTAACGTCGGAGCAGAAGAAAGGCGATTCGCTGTTTTCTCCAGTTCTACGTTTCCTTATGTTTATTCTCGCTTTCCCTGCGCCAAAGTTTCCTTGGTGATTAATTTTTTTCTATTCTGAAGTTTCCTCCGAGCAAATGTATTTAACTCGCGAGGATAGAATTCAATGTTCTGTTCGTATATTTTTCCTTACTCCCGTCAACTTAAATTTGATTAATCGGGTTTTATCTGACTTATAACGTAGAATTTTAGTTTTATATGTACGTTGTTATATAGACAGAATAATAGCAAAAATTCAAAAAGCATATCTAATATGCTTTTGTTATGCTCTAATATCTAATAATTATTTAGTTTCTTTACAATATGTAAAGTCAAAGTTTCTGGTGAAGCCGCATCGAAATCCGCAAGAACAATTTTCGTTCTTAACTCTCGACATCCTTTTCCTGTGTTTCGTTCGTGTATCGTCCACGCATTCCATGAAAACGCAGATGGGGAGACAGGAAGGGGAATAAATGGCGTCCTTGGTCCCCTTGTAACGACCAATTAATACACTTTCGAACGGGTTTTAACCGTGGTTAATAGTTTGAAAGGTATTCTTTTCACTTTCCGCGGCCGTCATGGTCGTCTTTGACATTGCGATCGGCCACGGATGGAATGGAAATGTTCATTTTCATAAAATAAAAGTGGCGTGGCCGGTTTCGCAGCTGCACACGGGGGCAAATATTGAATAGGAGACGGAGGCCTCGGAGCTTTCCGCGGTTCTCTGTATCGATTCCATTTATGCCAAGATTAAGTTTTAATCGAACATATTGGCCGCGTCGTTCTTACGCCATTTCGATTCTGTCATCTTGCCAGCTTTTGGCGAGCTTCCACGCTGCTTCATTGTTAACTCGTCTAACCGGAATGAATCTTCGAAACTTAATTGAAACGAAGCAAATTATAAACGCGACTCTCCGTGTGAAGTGCTGCATCGGTCCCTTTCGAACGATTCTCTAAATTCAATTGCTTGTAACCTTGCAATTGTAACCTTGATCTTAGGAATTTTGAAGTAATTTATTGTAAAATTTTGTTGCTTCAAAGATTTATTCATCTACACGCGCGAAAATAGATGCATTTTTACATACGATTTATTATGCGAGTTTCAATAATTTAATACGTTCAAACTTTGATCAGCAGATACATTCCAAATTTCAACATTTATATTTAATTCTCATTAATATGTTTAAGCTTCCATCGATGTTTACATATTCTTAATTTATGATGGAAATTCAGTTCTACGTGTAATTTTTACCAGGGCATCCCTCGATTCGTTTACACTGCGGTATATCGGTAAGTGCATTCGTCAACTTTTAATTATTACATTTAACGTTTTGAAATACCGATTGCGACCTAATTTGAACTAAACCTTGAACAAATGTTCCTGATTATTTTAATCCCTCAATTAACACCAAAATCAATATATACTCTAACAATTCCTGCCGATCGAATTCTCAATTTTTCAACTCAACACGTTCGATTTTATTTGTCACACTCTAAGACGAACTTCTCGTGTCTCGAACGTCGTCAATGTTGCGACCAACCTTCGAATAAAATCACCTGTGAAAATCACAAGGCAAATGCCATTCCAGCGGCATTTGCCATTCTATATCGACCGTACAAATAGCGAATTGCCTGAAAAAAACCAAAGAGGAAAAACAGAGAGGAATAAAGAAAGAAAGAAGGAGGGAAAGACGAGGGAAGCGTGAAAGTCGCAGCGAGCGTGTTGCAGCGGTAGGTCGATGATTTCCTGGTGCTCCATGGTCACCCGGTATATACGCGTACACGCTACTGCGTCCAGGCTAATTACCCGTACCGAGAACACATAATAATGCCAGCTAGTGGAGGGTCGGCCTGGAAAAACTAGTACAAAGTATCCGTCGTGTCTCTCTGTGTTCACGGCTAAGCTGCACGTCGTAATCGTGAATGAGCTCGGTTCTTGTCGCTCCTCTGACTAAATGCCAGCTGATGGTCGGATGGCATGTTTACCTCCGCGATCGGCTGAGAATCTTGTCCTGCTTTTTCTTACGTGTACACTCATCCTTTCTTTCCAGATATCTTCGTGTAGATGCTTGGTCTTTCAATCGGCAGACTTCGATAAAGAATTTGATAGGTAGGGAAGATAGATTAGGTACAGTCATCGTGACGCATGATTTCGTCGATCGAATCTATCAGCAAGGACGATGAACTCGTAAAACGGGATCAAGTTTTCGTCGTTTTTAACTGATTATTACGAAACGTCAAAGTATTATCCTTTTAAATTATACTTTTCGTAACGTGGTTAGAGAAGGCACAACTAAAATTTTAGTCGATTAAATCTTGTCAATGATTATGATCGCAAATAACTTTACTCAAGTATTTCCTCTTGTTTCGCACTCGAACTTCCGCGTCGTTGAATTTCCTAAATTTCCTGATATCGATAGAAATTTGCAATTTACCCCTCTGGGTTGGAAAACGCAAGATTTTCAAGAGAAATTATCCTCCGGCTTTGTTCGATGTTTCGTTTTTGCCGAGGTTGAGGTTGACTGATCGAAGAACGAGCGGATGAATTTATAATAGAAAAGTATATTGAAATAATTAAAGGTATAAGTATAAGTTTATGCTGATTCAGATCCCCTTACCCTCTTCGTGTTACTAAACAATGGAATGATAGGAAGCACGTTCATATATTTATAGCAAAAGGACATTACCAAAAAAGTTAAGCTTATAGTTTAGGCTAGAGGCTACAGGGAACATAAATAGAAATCTGTTTATTAATTCTTTTGTTTCTAAACCTTGCAACCCAAAACATAATGTATACTCAAGGGTACAATAATATGCACCGCTCCTTATTTAGAATATTTCTGTGTAATAGCAGTAATCAGGTCACGGATATACGTAAATAAAGATGTAGAGTTTTTCTCGTAGTTACTTCAACAATTTTTATTACTAAATTTATTAAATAGACTTTAGTAGACTTGATTAGATTTGATTCTTATATTTGGCGAAAAATCTGTCCAGGCTACGACCGATTGCGCTGGTAATTTCAGAAGCGATTTATAGAAACGATCGATCGTTACAAAAGCACACACGATGTATGGCGAGAACGTTGGACAAGTCTCGTTTAGTGATTCATAAAGCTTTGATCATGTTAATTGCGCACGATCGAATGGCCCTGGACCGGAGGCCGTTTACGTGACAAGTTAGGCGTTTCGACGTTGAAAATTAATTCGGAACAGGGGACGGTTCAATCCCGCTGCCGTCCAGAATACATTTAATTATAAATTTACCGGCGCGTGTGACGGCCGCCCCGATATATTGATAATTAATATAATAATTAATACCAGCGGAACATATTACGAATTTTAGCGAATCGCATAATCGCACGCAGCCGCGAAACGTGCCACTGTATTCGTTTTCTCAGCCACGATTATTCCATTCTGAACAATTTTGGTCGGATCTGTTACTGATTTATTTCCCAATACAAATGTAATTTCATCATTTTAATAATTTTTGGATATGTTCTGCGCTAATAAGTAGTCGTGCCATTCCTTAGAGAAAAGTTCTTAAGTAATTTCTATGCTCAAAGAAAGCTGGGATATTAAAAAGTTAGGATATTACGTAGGATTACTCGAACGATACCTCGCAATTAATTATATTGATACAAATTTGCATAGATACCAATCGGCAGTCTATTATTTATCAAAAAAACTAGAATCGATCGCTTCTCGGAGATACGTGTTTTGTATTCGTAATCGTATTTCGACAATATCGATCGTTAATTATCGCCATCGAAACCACTTAATCTGCCCTCAATTCGATTACTCAAACTTCGTACTAACTTAAGAAACATTCGAATCGATTTCTACTCTGTTCGGCGATTAATCGTTTTACCCTTCCTTTTCTTCCTTCCTGTTCAAAAAACGCCAATTACTTTTCGCTAGCTTCTCTCTAATTCGACAAATCGGTATCGATAATAATTTAGTTGGAGGGCTTTAGCTTGTATTCGGAATCGTAGGTATTTATTTTATATCGTGAATATGACAGGATACGTAATTAGCTGTATTTTAGCGTAATTAACACGTTTATTGTGAACAACATCGTAAATCCACGTCCACGTATATACAAATATTCGTAATTCCACATGTATATACGTACAAGTGTAGAAATTATGTGTACGATACACGTTTGAATATGTAGATAACGGAAAATCCTCCTGTAATTCAATAAATCACTCGCAATATCAACGTACAGTCCTCCATAACGTATAAAGTCGTCGCAACAATAATTTAGCTCCCGGTTCAGGTATCCATAGACGATCAAAGAATAAGAGTAAGGACGAAGGAGATATGACTGGTGACATCGACGCGAAATTCGAACGTGTTCTATGAAAATTCGTAAAGCGAACGCTCGTTCATACCTGATCGGACTTTGGATCGATCGAATCGTGAAACCGATCGTTTTTCTCCTTGTTTTCGCGCGAATCCCTCTCTTTTGTCGCAATATAGCACGTAGAGTTGAAGCAGTCTAACCGATCTAATTAGCGCGATGTATACTAAAGCGGCGACCGGCTTCTTTAAAATTCGTTCGAAGAACGTGAAAACGCAGGCGGACTATTTATAAATCTGTCGGGCTTCATCGAAGACGGCCGCGATTAAAATGCCGTCGAGCTCGTTGACGAATCGGTCGGCGAATCAATTAAATCGGTTCGCCTTCTTGGCGTATGACAATGATCGAATCGCACCATTGTTCCTCTTCTTCATCTCTGATGGATTGGAAATTTATTTATCTTGTTTTAGCGGTTTCAAGCGTTTAACGATTAAATAACGAGCGATCTTTTATTTTTAATTATTTCCATCACATATTGTTTCCATCCTATCACACCTTACGTGATTTCGAATCTGTTCCTCCTTAATAATCTTCCCCTATAACTATAGATCAATTATTTACTTTCAATTAACAATTCGTTAATCGCGCAAACATGATTACTTTTGTGTATAAAAGCGATTACTCTAATCTTCTTGTTTCTCGTCTCTTCGTAATATATTAGGCAAACGTATAAATTCCAAGACAGGATAAACATTCATTCGATTACGACCAGCATTCGCAACGTGATCTTCAACGTGATTCGATCGGCTCTAACAACGCACTTTAGATCAAAGAATTTGCCCGAATCCGCGATAAAGTCGGTGGCGACTTAATTATCCATCTTCGATTAGTCGCTCTTCCTAGGCCATAACGACCATCGCGAAAGATGGAATAAGAAAGTGTTCTTATTCATCGTTCGTTGGATTTCTGTTTCGCTCAAACACGAAGCTAAATGTCTCGTTCGACTGGTCAAAGAAATCGACTCTGGCTTCGGGTGATTAAAAAATTGGAACAATTGCGATTATTGCGACCGTTTGTTTCCTTTCGACGTTCCTGTCTCGGTTCGGTGAAGAGCTTCTTCGTGGCTGTACAAGACTCTGTTAAGAACGTTTAGGAAAAGATTTGCATTGCGTTTAATTGCGAGTCACTCTTACGATCGTCAAAGGACCGATTCCACTCGGTCGATTCCTTGAAAATTAGTTGCTCGCGGAGGAAGCCTTTGTTCTGCTCGAGAGTTTCGCTATTTAGACAAGCACTTAGCTTACTGACACGATTCTCAATGCCTTTTCGAAAGCTAAAAATTGCAAGTATCGCGCATATTTCACTTCTATTTGCACGTTTAAAACGATCGCTGCGCTAATAGTGTCAATGTCTCTTAAAAAAGACAAAGAAATTGGAAACACTGGACATATCGGAGTTAAATTTAACCAGGGGAAATATTTCAGTCGTTAAAAACGTCCGTGTTTTGGAAAAAGTCAAAAAGAACGAACGCGTTGAAAATCTTAGGTCATTGCTTAATACCAAAAACGGTTGCTTCGTTAAAAATTGCAAGATCGAAAATTAAAACAGTGGAAATCTTAAAGCTATTCTTTACACGCTCAAAATAGTTGCTTCCATTAAGAACGTAATATATTATAAAGGACGTTTGACGTTATTTCAAGATCCTTTATCAAGGCAGCTAATTAGGGAATATAGAGATGCTGACGAATTTCGAAATCGAGATTCAGAGAACGGAATGAAGTCATAACCGTTGTTGGCCGGCATGAAATTGCACGCACGCGAGAAGGTAGTTCGTGTGCAACATGCAAACGACTTTCTTCGTCGGAAGTTAACTAGGCGTTAATTTGGTATTCACGAAACGTGGCACGGCGAGCACACCTCGGTATGAAGGATCTGTCTACACTGGGTCACTGTTGTCCTTCTCGATTTTCTGATCCTTCCAAACCAGAGAATCATTCCAGAATATTCCAATTTCTCAAGCTACTCCTCTATCCAATTCACATCTTCCTTTTCGATAAAAATATGGATATTATCTATACCGTATGCTTCGTACTTTGAGAGTACCTTAATCTCGATAAAAGTCAAAGTCAATTTCATGGAAAGTGTTCCACATATTTTTAATATTCAAATTCAAGGCAAAAAGTCTAACATTACCTGCTATTAAAAATACACTCTTAAATCACTTGACTACTTTCTCGTATAATTACACGCGTTACACCGCCGCCCGTAAACCTACCAGAATCCTAACATCAAACGTTAGTCCCGCTAAAACAGGTTTTCAATAAAATCTTCGCTGTAGTTTAATTTTCTTCGCAACAAGCGTCAACTTGATCTCGCTAGTGCGACGCTAACTATACTAAGCGTGGTTCGTGTACGATAATAGCGATATCCTTTAGAGGATATAAACAAACCTCTCCAGGGAATATAAAAAAGACGCAAAGTTTAGAGATATTCGGGAGGAAACACGATCACAGTCGAACTGTTATCCAAACGTTCGCGAAAGTCGTGGGACCAGTTTCGTCGAAAGCGACGCCGCGCCGGTATACTCGAACGAGAGGAGAGGATCTCGAGCCTGGACACCCGGCGAGGTATATTACGTAACATTTCTGCCGATCAAACGATCCAACTGTCCGTCCGTGAGCGGAATTCTTGCTTGCTCGGCGGCGAGGTGGTTACACACTTGGTGAATAGTCACGAGATGTTCGCCGTATGGCGGTCGTATAATTTCAAAGACCTTAAGGCTGACCTGAGTCAACAAGAACAAGGGGCAACCAAGTGGGGAACGTGGGAAGCGAAGTGTGGACAGAGAAACTGGCGAACGCGTTTGAAATATTCCGCGATGATCTACCGGTTCCGATTCACCAATTTGTAGCTTTCTATTCGTGAGAATTATGCTCCATTAAGTCATCGGCACCGCTTTCTTTTAGCACCACTTTCGATCGTCAATTTTGGGAGCTTGCAATTTGAACGATGGTCGTATTCTGTTCTTTCGCCAAATGATGTTACAAATTGTTTATTATATCGGCTATTGTTTATCGCTTTAAGCGTTGGCATAGGCTAATTTTCCCTGGCAAGGTACAAGTCCTGTATAAAAATGATTCTCTGCTGAATGTTTTTTATATTTGCAATGTAACGGTGAAGGGTTAGAAGCTGTTGTAGTTTGATATATTAAGTTGTCGGGAAAGTGTCTTTCTTTTACAGACACGTCTTTTACAACGATGCATCTTTATACAGACATGAAACCTCATCCGTCGAACGTTGTGATCTTTATTTTGATAGAACAAAATGGATCGTACGTTGTTCGATAAAATAATATAAAAGGGAAAATGTGCAACCATTATTTCCTTATAAAACGAAAGAAACTTTTCGGACGGCCTAATATACATATATCAAACTATTATTGATTTTTGTATAATACATTCAATTCGATATTCCAAATTTTCCTCTATCCGCTGTTATTAAAAGAAAGATGTCTCGGACGATTATTAACTCGAAAGATTCTTGACTTTTATAAGCGGTGACAGCAAGAATTCTTAATTCCCGTTATCTTATTCAACGGTATCATTTCATACACGCATTTGGTCCGCGGTTCCGATGAAAACGCGTCTCTCTGGGCATATAATATTCCGCAGCTTGCGTACACGCGTGTGCAATGGTCTCTGCAAAATAATTCGAGAAAGCGCGGTTTGCATAAAGGATAGGCGGATCGTGTTTGCCCGCAAACATCGGGCGAAATACTTGATTTCCCTCTACCCTTTAAACAAACCGCTTCTCCTCTCCCGTTATTCTGATTTCTCATTCGTACCGAATCTTCCGCAAACGGCGGGTGGCGGGGAAAGAAAATCAAACGCGGGACCAGCCGCGGAAACAACAACGGCGAAGAAATCTGATCGATATTCGATAAAACGCGAGATTCGCTCTCACCGGTTATGCCCGGGGTTGAACGATTGTTCCTCAGCCCCTTCTTTTCGCTTTCGATTCTTCTGATCCTAGCGAGGCCGCGAGGAATATTTACTCGCGGTAAGGAAAACGCCTCGAACCATTTCCTCCCGCTTCCTTCTCGTGTAATCTTCTTCTCAGTCAGCAATTGCGCCGCTTACCTTAAGGATTTTACGGCTCGTTTTAGACGACTTCCCGTTTCGGAAACTTGATATCGTGATATGGAAACGAATGTCTGTTTTACACTGTGAATACAGGGATAGATAATTGGTTGGATTTTAGCATATTCCAACTTTGCGAATGAAGTTTTTTAATACAAAGATTAGATCACGAGAGAGTACATGTTTTTTTGATTTAATGTATTTTGCGACTAGGAAGAAGTATCTTTTATCTCTAAGAAGAAAGAATCTGTTAGGCTGAAGGATGTAAGTCCTTTAAAAATAGTCGTTAAGTTCTATATTTGTATAAAAGATTTGTACAAAACCGACTCTTAGCAAAATTCCAGTTTAACGGCGACTATATAAAAAATCAGCCAGTATCTGTGTATGCTCAGCTCAGCTCTTAATGCCAATTATCACGTATGCCGTAATCGCGGAGAAGTTCAAACGCGACCACAACACGCCGAGTTAATCTACCGAAATCTTTAATTTGAAATTGAACGGGCGAAACGTGTCTCTAAAAGCCGAAAACTAACAAAGAGGAGCTTTAATTACCTCGTCGGGGAGAAAATATTTTTCCTCTAATTACCTGCTAATGAACATATGTACTTGTGCTAGCATCAGCGAAACGCGCCGGTTGGATCACTTAATTTTCTTCGCTGTATATCTGATATTCATCGCGCTAAAGAAGTATATAATTTCCTAAAATTCGGATTAAAATTAAAATTACCTGAAAATTAATTGGATAACAGGCAGAGAACAGAATAAAGACTCGCGCGTATCGCGTAGAGTATTATGAAGCGTAAAGGAACGACAAGCTGTTTCCGAGTCGTTGGACGCTTTGTTCAGCCCCCTTGAAAGCCGTCAGTGGAACTGGACGCTTTAATTCCTGCCGGCAGCGGGACCACGCTGTAAATTAAGTTCGAGCGCAACGATTTCTCTTCAACAACAAATCACCACCATCTTTTGAATTACTACAATGGAAGGTGGCCATAATTTTCGGGCTGCTGGATGGGACTCGCGAGGCCAAAGTTCCTTCCGTTCCAACTTCAGCCCACCTCTTCCTCCATCCTTGTGTACACATACACGCGCGCATATACACGTACGCGTACACGTACACGTACATACACATGGTACGATAACGAACGATCGTCGATTGAAGCTGTTGCTGAAGTTTAAAGTTTCTTCTTGTACATCTGTGTAACTCGAACCGAGCTTTTTATACTACGTTTCTTAATGTTTCTTTTCTTTATGTTTATTTCTAGTTTCGCTTGTACTTTTCGTTTTAATTGCGTGTCGAGTTTCAAATTGTTAGGAGGTCGATACTATTATGGGATTGGCCGGATCGAAAAGTGGCACAGTATCGTGTACATAGTTGAAAAGGTAATTGGACACTCGAGGAAAGTTCCAGTTTCGATGGCTTTCGCGTAACAATGTTCGTACGCTTTTCTATCATTCTCCTATGTAACAGTTAATGATACAGATGAAACGCGCTATATCTTCAAGAACATATTATTCCTTCATTCTTTTTCTTTCCCTTTTCTTCCTTTCCTCTTTTTTCCTTTTTTTTTTTTTTAGCAACGCCAGCTTTAAAAATAAATATCTGTAGAAATTTTATGGAATACAGAGGAAGAATATTTTCTGAAAATAATAGTAACACTGTATGGCACTCGACGGCAAGTATGTCGGCTTCGACGAAACGGTACTTTCAATAACCCTTTGTGTTACATTGGCGCCGTCACAGTCATGAAAATTGTTTCTCGTACTGCTCTCACCAATAAAAAGGGAAGAAGAATACTATGCGAACAAATTTAGAAATATTTTTGGCCTTCCTCTTTTCGAAAGAGAAACCTTTGCTTTCAAAAAGTTACACTGCAAAAGTGTACCTAGTTCGTTGGTCGAGCGCGCAACAAAATTATTTTCAAGCACAAAGGCTTAATAAAGCTACTCCGATGGGAAACGAAAGCATATTTATTCGAAGCAAAGGAAACAGATATTTCGTAATTTTTCCGTTTCACTTTCCTTCTTTTGCACAGCGTTATTATCATTTTATCAAATTTCATTTAAATTATCGGAAATTTGCAAAGAAAGATCTGCATACTGTCACCGATATGAACTGATTTTCGTTCGCACTTCGACTCTTAATCCGA
Organism: Bombus pyrosoma; assembly: GCF_014825855.1. Classification (NCBI taxonomy): domain Eukaryota; kingdom Metazoa; phylum Arthropoda; class Insecta; order Hymenoptera; family Apidae; genus Bombus; species Bombus pyrosoma. Next base: position 5,027,879 of record NC_057772.1, read on the forward strand.
AGGGTCACCGACCTTGTACAGTCTCGAAGGGAAACCGTTCTGCCCGTACGCGCAGCGATAACCACGCGAATTGAATCGCGTTAGTGGCCGCGGCAGGCATAAAACGCCTAATTATTCTCGGCATGAATTATTCAGTTTACAAATCAGTCAGCTGTCTAGCGGGGTCGAAGGTAGCGACGAGTTCAACGCGCCACCAGTCACGTCCATTTGAAATTTGATGTAGACGGACGTATCCGAAATATCGAATAACCGATTCCCTTTGATGGATAATGCAAAAATGCTCTATTTCAACGCTATATTTTGTTCAGAGCAAGTGGAAAACCTTTGATACTTTCGGAGTTCTAAAGAATTATTTTCAATCGTAAATTTCATACGAGATGCACGTGTAATCGTTAAGGTTTCAGAAATCTGGTGTTCGCGGTACAAAAATCGCAACGTTCGTTATCCTTATGATTTGTTGGAAGGATATTCCAAGTTTAAGAATTCTAAAATGATCGTTCTAACGCTTAAAAACTTCCTATGGAATTTTGGAATGGATTTATGAAACGCGGAGGTGGATAGATAGTTAAAACTTGAGGGAATTTTAGAATTTCGAAAAGGAAATTGCATTTAACGCTTTGGTAGATATTTCACTGGAGCTTCCGAACTTTGAAAATTTCTAAAACTTTCGTTTCCAATTCTTTAACATTCGCAATGCCTTCCTCAACTTGTAACGTCTCTCGCAATTTAAAATCCTCGATTCGTTTACAAACCGAGTGAATTTTTTCGAATCATCGAATGGTGTAAAAATTACGGAAGAAAAAATTTTCAAACAGCAGCGTGACTAGTCGAAGGCCATCCGGCTGTAAGGAAAGCCGACATTGGTCACGGCCCGTTACATCAACTTCGCTAAAATTAACGCACGCTTTCTGCTCGTTTCTTCCTCTCTTCGCTCTATGTTCCTCTTTTTATTCCCCCTTTTTTTTCTTTCTTTTTAATAAACGAACACGTTTGCGCGGTACCTGTCGCGTTGTAACATCGTTGATAAAGATATATCGTGTTAGACAGCGAGACGACAGTGACACGTAGCCAGCGCAAAGATGAAAATATTGGGCGAAGCTTTATTGACACGCCGGACAGAGAAGGTACGAGCGCGTTGATGCCTGTGCACAGCTTCCGGCCGCGCTTCCATTGATACGGAGGACGCACTTTGTTTCCGGCCGGTTTCCAACGGGCTTTTTTCATCGGCAAAGCGTTTGCGCGATACCTTTAATAGGTAACTGCCTCGTACGCTGTGAAATGTTCCGTTCAACGCTCGTCGATGGGATTATCACCGATCTTTTTGTTCCTCCTATATTGGATTCTGTCTAGTTCTGTTTTATTCTCTTCTTTCTTTTTCGTTTTGTATAACGTGGTTCGCGAAATGAGCGGAGAAAATAGACGGCGGTTGCCGGGGGAGAGATTTTTAATAATTTTCGGATAGGAGGACGGAAATTGTTTTTGAGAAGAGGATAATGGAAATGGAGAATTTTATACAGACGAACTCGCATTCTGCGTATTTCGTATTGTACGAAGGCAACTAGGGCAACAAATTCTTTTTCATATAACAGGGACTAATATTCATTTCGTTTTTTATCTCTAGACCATAAGATCATCAAATTTGTTAAACGAGCATTAGCAGCATTAGCACGTTCTCAAGAAGACCACGGGGATTTTTCCTTGTACGTGCAATTACGTATAGGCGAGAGGGTCGCGTAGATAAGCGAAAGTGGAGGATTAAATTCCGCGAGAAGCCAACGCGAGTCGTGAGTTCCCACAACGTCCGGCGGTGAGTTTCGCGGCGATTCCCGGAAACGATTATTTGATCGATTAATTCACGTGGATGTTGGTTCGGCGAGGATCCATTGAGCGGCGCGTTAACGTCGACACGCACACACCTTTCCCTCGAGAGGGCCGTCCAGGTGTGCAGGTGAAGTCGATGCCGCGGGGTCACTCATTTATCATTGCATAAGATTCAGAACCTGTTCCGGTCCATTCATCGCCCGGTTGCTCGTATATACCTTCGAAAGTGACTCGTGAGACAGGCTACGAAAGTTGTAGCCGTGTACGTGTCTCATTGGCGTAGAATTTCATATAAAATTTCGGTTCGTTTAAGATTTTATTCGTTTCTTCCTGCGAATTTCTCATCGATGATTTCATCGGATGGAGCAACGGAGAATCTTGCCCGGCATATTCACGCAATACAATGTTAATCTTTGTTTCATTTCTTTCTATTTTGCTGAGATTTTACGAAAGACGTTAGAATGAGATCGAAATCTTTCGAATTCGATAGGTCTGCGAGAGATAGTTTCAATTATTATACAAAATTGAAAAATATGGTAGTAAAGTTATGTCAATTATCAATTCTATAAACTTTTCTCTTATAACGCGAGATGGATTTCCAGTTCCGAAAAAACAGTTACTTTCGTCGTGTATCAATTTTCAACTTCAGAAGGTTCTAACCAATTGAAAATATGTTTTTCCCACTCGCGTGATAGATAGTTTCTTTTTTATTTTCTTTTTTAATCAAACATCACAGATTGCGATTTAATGGACATCTTCTATCAATCATCTACTGCCGCATCTATTCTATTCCTATTTTATACTCTAAATTACTTTTTTTTCTACTATCATATACCTTCTTTCAAGCCGAAAAAGCTTTTTCTTTCGACCACAAACCAAGTTTTACCTGAAATAACATTTTTCTTTATCACATATCCATTTTTATCCTTAGAAACTTTTTCCTTCCATTACACATTGCTTCTGGCACAGGCTACCCTTTATATAATGCTTTATATCAATTTTCTAACCTAAACTACTTTTTGCTGCTGTCGTGCATCACCTTTCAGTTTTAGAACCTTCTTCTTACATCTATTTATGTGACATTTTAATTCACAGATATTTTCCTTCGTAGCATATCGACGTCTATTTTCGAAAACTTTGACCTCTCGTCATACATTGACTTTCTTCTTCTACCACGTGTAATCGCGTGCCAATTTTCAATTTCAAAACCTCTTATATTCAATGACTCGTTAATTTTCCTACCTTCTACGCTTTATATCAATTTTCTACCCTAAATTACCGTTTCTTGCCATCATCTCACAATTCCGCAGCAACAATTCCGAGACGAATTAT